>NC_138156.1:2945000-2977500 GCF_964199315.1 Orbicella franksi | reverse complement strand
ATCTTTAAACAATTTTAAAAAATTGGGATATTTTTAATTAAAACAACTACAACATGTATGAATGGCCATCAGAGAGCAAAAAACTGATGGTGGTCAACTCTTTGCAGCTGATTAACTGACTGATCAACTGACCGACCAACCCACTATTTAATAAATACAATGTAGATTGATTGATTGAATGACGGAATGACTGGTTGACGGACTGATTGACTGATTACTTTTGTCTAGTGTTCAAATTGACTCATTATTATTATATTATGAATTGAGTATTTGATTAATAAACTGGTAGGTGCTGAATGAATGAATTTATCATCAAAACAAATTATTGACAGCTTGATTGATTGTGGGATTGATTGCCTGACGGACTGACTGATTGACTGACCAACTAACTGACTGGTTGATTCACTGACCGACTGACTGACCAACTGACCAACTGACCAACTGTCTGACTGACCAACTGACTGAAGCAGTATAAAACAAAGCATTCATAGCACTTACCCTTAAGGTTGCATACAAATCTGGACCAAAGTGAGAACATCCATCTTGACCAAAGGGAAACACATCATCTTCAGAAGCCACACCCTACAAAGAAACAGGCCACCCTTCATTATATAAGAAGAAGATACTAACCATAGATAAATTAGGCAAGGTAGCATATGATGATAAGATCCAGGATGATAACTAAATCTAAAACTTATTTAAAGCAATTCCAAACTGTCTTAGTGAGGCTCAAAGACCAAGGGCATGATATTGCTATCATGGGCTGGGTAAGGGTGACATGCCTTGTAGGGGACAAAAATGTTCTTTTGCATCTCACCTGCCTTTGGCAAATTGGTTAAATAAAATAAATAAATTACGCATAATAAAAACAATGCTCTCACCATTTCCTCCATAAACTCAAACTTAGCATTTAACATTCCCCTTGCTTGATGAGCTTGGCTTGCTTTCATCACCTCATTAAATGCACTGATGGGTATGTCTACCTGCCAATAAAACAGAATTTCCTGTGATTAGACCTATCAAGGTGACTGTATAACTGTTTTATCAAAAAGGCAACATGTAATGTTCAGATTGTCTCACTTTATACAAGTTACAGTAATGATTTGATTTAGTGTCCTTCTTCCCAATAAGCACCCTCTTTATAATCACAGCTCCCCTTTCAGGGCTGTTTTTTATACATGCACCTATTCTAATAAGTGCCCCCTTCTTCAAAAACAAACTGAACCTAAACTTTACTTTGTGCAACATTTTAATTTCTAGAAGACTTAAGTATCTTACCATGTCATATGGATTTGGTAATTCATCTTCAACAAATCCATAAGTTTGAAGTAAGTGGCAGTTTGCAAGCTTGCCATAGGTATTGAAAATTTCCTGTCCCTAAAACAAAGAATGGAAATGACCAAGAATTTGACTGTACTCTGGGCCACAACTGTAGCTTGGAGAGATTGAATTTAGGAAGTCCAATACTCTTATGCTCATTGCAGTTCTACTACAGTTGAACCAGACTAACACAGTCACATGTAGAATAGAACTGCTGTTTCTGGCAAATCTAGGCAAGCTAGCACACCAAGAGAGCTAAGTCTCAGCACAGGCACTCTTGGTGTGATGAGCAACCTTTGCCAAGTACAATATGTAGATGCCACAGAGTTTCTGTTTCTTAACATCCAATCTTGCAAGTATTCTGGACAGCCAACTGTGAGGCCAGCATGGTAGAGCAATAAGGATATATCAGGATGATTACAGGGAATGAAACTGGAAACATAACAATGAAGCAGAGAGCTTAAGGGGACAACGACATGACAGAGTCCAAACGGAAAGCCAAGAATTGTAAACATGGACATCTGTTTCAACCTGGTTGGGTTTCGTCAAAACGGTGTGGCAGCAAAAAGTAGAACAACAGGCTTGTGGACCGATTGTCTACTAAACGCACATGGTAATGACCTCAGATGAAACTCAAATCCAAATGTTTGCGGACTGGTCAATGTCACATGCAAAATGGTGACCCCAAACAATATGCAAAATCCAGAATATCATGTCGTTATTGCGATAAGGAGATTGCGGACAGTCAAAAACTGTCCAGCAGAAAATACATGGCCATTGAAACCTTGTTAATAATGAACAGCATATCAGATCTAAAAGGACCTATGGGCTCACTAAGTTCAAACTTAGGGCATGATTTTGCCCTTACCTGGTGTTTGGTTACCTGACTAAACACCTACATGAACCAATGTGGTTCCATAGATATGTCTTTATCAGATTAAACCCTGGGTTTAGCACATGCCACAAGCATCATTTCAAAACAGATGCAGACACCTTTCTTGAAAACAGCTGTTGTCAAATTGCACTCAGACCCATGATCTTTACCTTATGAATATCTTGTATTGCCACCATTGTCAAAGATTCTGCACCAAACTCTAAGTGAGCATTATGGTTACTGATATGATTTAGAATGTCAGCCATTGGAACCATTGCAGGAGCTGAATCATTACTCTTGACTTCAGCGATGTCGTCATCCTCCTCCTCCTCCTCCTCCTCCTTATCATCATCATCATCATCATATTTGCTTGAGTCTTGCTCTGTGAAGCTGTAAGCCATAACAAATGCTGCCATATGTTTATAAAGAGCAACTGTGTGGAGGGATTCACTGCAAAGAATAATAAATTGAATTATCTATGAGGTTAAAATTTTCCATGTTCAGAGTAAAAATATTAAAATCTCCTCGCTTGCCTATTTATTAGTACATTATTGAAAGTTGAAATGCAAATCCCACATCTGATTTTGTACCTGAAAAGCTCTGGGTGTTTCTTAATAAATGGCAAGACAATAACATTGTACTCTTCTTCAATGTGTTGTACATCACTTTCAACATCCTCCTCTATTCCAGTTCCTTGCAATTCTTTGTGTCTCTCCTCCAATGCCCAGAACATGGGCTGATCCAGCACAGTGACATCAGGTACAAGGTTCAGATACGGCTTCCAGTAAGATGATGGATTAGTGTACTCATACATCAATGTCAGAAGAAGAGGAGCCCAGCCAGATCTGGGTAAAATTAATTCATTTAGCTTATTGTCTAGTGTTCAAACTGACTCATTATTATTATATTAAAAATTGAGTATTTGATTAATAAACTGGTAGGTGCTGAATAAATGAATTTATCATCATAAAAAACTATTGACAGCTTGATTGATTGTGGGACTGACCGACTGACCAACCGACTGACTGGCTGATCAATTGACTGATGGATTGATTGATCCAGGGATGGCAGAAGGGAAGGGGTCATGCTACAGTCCTACCACGTTTTTGCTTAGGGTTGATTTTTTAAGGGTTCCAGATGATATGGATAATGGCAGGCAAATCCATGATAAATGACGGAACTGTGACCCTTAATGCTTGTTTGTCTTGACCAGATTTTTCAGCCCTACCACTTTAAAATGGTCTCTGTGGTCCCTGCGATCGATCGATCAACAAACAGTTGCTGAAATAACACGGAGTAATGCAACTTCTCTAGAATGAATGTCTGGAAACTATCCCATCAGAGGGGTATCTGCAGGTTTTCACATGTTCCTTAAACAATTCAATTGTAGCTATCTTTACTTGATATAGACATAGCTTATAGAGGGGACAGGTTATGAAGCCCGCCAAACATCAAAGGAGCAAACAAAGAGGCAAGATTTATGTTGGAAGGTCCATGACCATGCACAATCTTTTGTTTTGCGTTCATACACTCTGCATGAATTACGTAACCAAAACATTTCTATTGGTTAGTTCCTCCGTATGGAGTAAACAACTATTGTGTTTTGCGCACGGTCAGGGCCAAAAAAACCGAACAAAAACATACAACAAAGAACTTTGTCGGGTTTTATAACCATTCCCCTCTATTAACTATGATCTAGAGTCTTGTCCCAAAAATCATTTCCCAGGCCTTCAAATTTACAGTCCAGAGTATTAACCATTTAAGCTCATTTCACCTAGTAACATAAATCTACAGTAGACACTAATAGTACTCAATAAGCACAGCATTTTACCCTCTTTCTGAATCAAACTGGTTATCATTTGCTAAATTTTCAAGGATCCCTGAAATGGATGAAGTCTTGGGTTGCAACACAAGCGATCGCGGAATTTCAAACAAGCACTCCCCTTCCTCTATGTCTTCCACAGCTATCATGCCATAACGATGACATGATCCTTGCAGCCCAACTTTCACCTGAAAACAAGCAGCAATTTAGCTTCCTTGACATGTCCATTTGCCAGCATAACAAAATGTTGGACACCACATATGTAGCTGACACAGTACTTCCTGTTGTAAAAACGTGAGAATTCTTCAACAAATGATTGTTGCCTCAACAAACCTTTTGGCTCAGTATTAAGCCATTTTGTTCGCACCACGACAGAAATTCCGTCAGGATTTTATCTGACTGCTCTATCTGCACGTCCGCCATATTGAAAACATCGGGCACGTGCGAACCTGAAAGCCTGGATCGAGTCTAAATAAAACCCTCACCAGAGTGGGTATGGGAATTAATATTTTGATTAAATAGAATATTTGGGTCCAGGTACAACCTGAAACATTTTAGATACAATTATTTATTATCGAAAACGTTTTTATCTATGTGATTAAATACACAGAAAAATTTCCTCAACTCTCCCATCCTTTAGGCCAGCTATCCCGATATAAAATTTTTCCTGAGACTACCCGACAGCGGAATGGATTCGTCGTTCCTCAACCCAACAATCCAACATGGCGGAAAAATCAACTCGCAAGTAGCATGTCACTTCTTGGTCTTGTTCCCGATTATGGAAGTGATTCTAGCAGTTCTTCTGAATCTGATGACGAAGAAACTAGAGTAGAAGGATGTTCCACAAATTCTGGTGGCAATAAAAATACTGGCAATGATCCGATGGAATCTCAGATGCCTCTCCCATTACCAACATTGGACCTCAAGACAGATTCTGTTTCCAACACGAAGGAACTGAACCAACGGACATACCAGACATCTTCGGTCTTCTTTAACCCATTTCTTGCTGAAGAGCAGAAGAAGTTATCTGTTCTCGAGAAACACGTGCAACTTTCAGAGGGCAAGTCGGAGGAAGACAAACACAAGTCTAAAAAGACTTGTTTCAAGTTTCAAAAAGGACGATGCAGGCTGGGTGATAGATGTAAGTTTTCACATGATCTGGTGGTTACAGGGACTCCGAGTTCTGAACCTGAAAAGCCGAGAGAGCCTAGCTTAGTGCCAAGTGTTTCTAATTCCGGGACAAGGTACGAACCAGATGAAGAAGAGGAGGTCTGGGAGCAGAAAAAGAAGAAACGAAAGCCAGGGGTGACTGACTCTCTCGTTCCACCGAAGCGGGCAATGGCTGCTTTCGAGAAACAGCGCCTTAATGACAAGCCTTGGTCACAGTCGTAGTATTTTTATTTTGTAGGATATAATTTATTGTGTTCTCTAGCAGAACCAAAGAGAGGAGGAGGGGAAATTTTTGGTCCCTGTTGGCAAAAGCCCCACTCCCCTCTTTTGCAACTGGTTTTCTCCGAAGAACCCTATTGATACAAGAACAGGGTAGCGATAAAATATTTTGAGAACAGTTGGACTAGTTGCAATGTTTTGCCCTACATGTATGCACCACTTTGCATCTAAAAGAAATGATAATGTTGATTATGATTGTGATCCTTCAGGAATTCTTTATCAGAATCAGTAACCTTGAGTGGTGGACAAGATATTCAAAAATTTTTTTCCAAAGAGAGTTCCTAAAAGAATTAAGCCATGCTATTTTCCGCATTGATAGCGGTAAGCTGTTCCAGGCTTGACAGGCAGTCACAGTTGGTTTTAATTGGGTCCAGGGAAATTGCACCATTCTCTGAAAGTGACTTTCAAGCATTTTGAAAGCACTGAACGGAGATAAGTTCAATTTCCATCATAAGCTGTTACTGAAGTAAATCTGGAGTATGTGTGCAGTGTTTAATCAGGCTTGAATATTTGACAAGGTGAGTTAAATACAAGTTGCATTGAAGATTGTTGAGTGACAATTTATTGCTCCAAAGGCTAATGAAAGTGAATACACATAAATCTACATAACTATATGGTGTATGGTACGGTTTTTTGTCCTGTTTTGGCTGGAACCTGTCAACGAAAAATGATGATTCAATTTGAAATGGAGAAGAGTTCAAATTTATGATGTTCCATCAATGTACACAGTTATATGCTTTGGTTTATATAGAGAGACTAATGCACGCAAATGCTTGATGTCGGATTTAACACTTAATGGCTTTAATTAAACAATTTTGTAAGTTACACGTGCCTGCGTGTAGCCAAAAAATCGTCCTCCGTGATACGATTCCGTCTCCTTTTGTGAAAAGGCTGGCTACATCTTCATAGAGGCTGTTTCGTTATGCAAATTTCCTTATAAATAATTATTATTCTCACTCTCGTGCATTGTAGGAATTACAAACAATACTTGTATACAAATAACCAGCCTGCGGGGGCGCTCACTTTTGGACCATTCGGGTATCGTACAACTTTCGCGTGTGGCCCACGTAAGCCTCCTCGCACGTTAATAAATCAAAGGCCTTGGAAGATACTCACCAAGGCCTGTGCTTCTTGAACCACAGCGGGGCGTTGCACGGACTCGATTTTCTCATCAATAATAGTGATATCATTACTATTATTATCAATGGAAAGCTTGTCCTGTGCTGATTCTCGCTTCACTCTTCGTGTTGGCAGCTGGAGGAGATCTTGGATGGGTACACCAACTTTCTGTTGCTCTGCTTTAGGTAATTCAAGTCCTCTATGCCAGACAGGTTTTCTTCGGACGTCCACGATGACAATCACTTCCTCGAATTCATCATATTCCTCTTCCTCATCATCTTCATCATCATCTTCAAAATCCTGTAGCAAAGGAACCGAGTTGTCTCGTTTGGCGATTTCTGGGCGAATCGTGCTCTCGTATTGCACCTTCCTCGGGTCTGGTGAAACCAGTTTAGGGACATAACAGTTAGGATATTTCAACACACTATTGATGTCTAAGACGTCTGGGTTCCGACGCCTTGTTTCGGGCGATGACCGCTCTTCCATCCACTCTGGTGTTACAAATGCACGTTTTTCTCTCTGGACAGCTAGCACAGGAATCGAGTTGTCTCGTTTGGCGACTTCTGGATGAATCGTACTGTCGTATTGCACTTTCACTGGGTCTGGCGCATTCCTTTTAGGGACATAACTGTTGGGGTATTTCAAAAGAATGTTGATGTCCAAATCCTCAGGATTTCGACGTTTTGTTTCTGGCGATGGCCGCTCTTCCATCCACTCTGGGGTCACAAATTCAGGTTTCTCTTTCTTAACAGGTAATACAGGAACAGCGCTGTCTCGCTTGGCGACTTCTGGACGAATCGTGCTCTCATATTGCACTCTTCTCAGATCTGGTGCATTCCTCTTAGGAACGTTACCACTGGGATATTTCAACAGAATGTTGATGTCCAAGACTTCAGGATTTCGACGCGTCGTTTCTGGCGATGGCCGTTCCTCCATCCAGTCTGGTGTCACAAATGGAGGTTTCTCTTTCTTGACAACTACCACCGAGGATTCCCCGCCGCGATGTCCGTTGCCGCCTCTGATCGTTTTACTAAACACTGTTTGGTGGTTGAATGAGCTGTAGTTGATACCATCGTGGGTACCACTGTGCCATTGCCTAGATTCCATCATGGAACTGGCATGATCTTGCGGACAAAACATTGTGATCTCGTATAATCCAAAAGGTGGTCCTTTCAGTTCCATCTTAGCCTCGCTCTTCTTTCGAACAGAAGTTGTTTTAGTTGAGGCTTCTTTTATGATATTTATCTCTATTTGGGTTCTCTCGTTTTTATATCGTTTCAGGTACGCCATATTAAACCTTGCTGTAGTTTTCTTTAGTCTGTTGTTGTCCTCGTGATTGTTTGCGTGCAAGACTCTTCTGTGTTTGGTTTTACTGTTTTGTTCCCTTGTTTACGTTCGCTGTGTTGTGTAGTTATGTTTCCTGCCCGTTCACAGATCTGGAGTTACTCATCCGGCTACTTTGACCACTTTAGTTCAGCTTCACGTTTGTACAATGCAACAAGTTGAGGGCACGCAAAAAACTCCTGCGATTAGACGAAATAACTCAAATGGAATATAATTAACCACTGTGAGTTATGGATAAAACTGCCAAGGAAAATCCGAACTGTTTGTTTTTAACAGTGGCAACTTACTATTGATCGATGTCTTTGCTTTGGTCAGCTCGGTGTTTCAATAGCTCTGTCTTGATGAGGCGTTACACTCAGCTCAAAAAGTATGCATGCCGGATAGCGCACATGGAAGCTATGGCGTTTTAAAATGCGCCTAGGGATTTGTGAGTTAATCCCTTGAGCTGATAATTTATTATTGGTAGGAAAGACAATTTTAAAAAATTGTACTAAAGCGCGGACTAAAAGCAAAGAATGACTTTCAAAAGAGTAAAATGTGTTGCCCTGGGAAAGATCGGTTCCAGCATTTTGTATGCAACATACTGTACAAACTAGAATCAATTTCGTTTTTTCGATGAAAAGCAAAGAATTACGAAAAGCAAAGATTGAATTTCAAAAGAGTAAAATATGTTGCCCTGGGAAAGATCGGTTCCGGCATTTTGTATACAACATACTGCACAAACTAGAATCAATTTCGCTTTTTCGATGAAATTAAGATTTGACTTTAAAATAGCATTAAAGATGACATGGTCTGTAAAAAGGTGGCAAAATTGCATGCATTTTAAGATATGTCAAAAGGTGCAAGGCTCTTTGAAAGTCCATTCAATCATCATGTTTAAGCCCTATATTGAGAGAATTACTTTAAGTTTTCCACTGTGTATAGCTTGCAAAAATCTGACAACAAGGGTCGTTTTCCTGAAACATTTTAAATTAACATCCCCTCATTTTGTGCGCTCTTCAAATACAAACCTGCAGAATGTTTTACTGTGAATAATATTTTTTAACTTTTACAAATATGGACTTGTTCAGATCAGGGCTCACTAAATAAATTCCCTTAAAATTGCTCCAAGTCTACATGATGAGCACTAAGAGCCACCTTCATCTTCAATTCCTAACGGTGATCAACAAATTATTTCCCTTTACAACATCATAACACCGCCAAGCACACAGGTGTAGAGAATATAGAAAATCATCAACTGGTGTAGTAAGAGACCACAAGGTCTAGGGAATTCTCACTGGGGCTAGACTGTTCGCTCAATCGGGCTCTCGATCTTCGGTCAAAATAGAGCTATCGCTGCTAAAGTCATTGTTCACATTTTCTTCATTTACAAACAAAGACACCATGCTAGATACTCCAAACGTTTAAAGAACTTGTCAAACTTAGTCTATGGTGAAATGGTTGACTCTTTGGAAGTACTATTCAAGGAGAAATTAGCCTTCAAAAACTACAAAATTTCTGGGTGGCAACGACGCCAACGAGCTCAAACGTTCTTTATAAAATGTGTGTTTTTAAACCCGCGTTGTACAAAAAGTATTCAATAAATCGCCAGATCGGGCTCAAATTCATTGGGACAGCTAATCGTGTTATGACTTGTCAATGTTCAGAACCGATCTTTTTGTTTTAGCTCAATTAAAAACTGAGTCGCTTATGCTAATGACCCAAATTTTGTAAACAAAGATTTCCCTTTTGACAGTAGGGTGTGAACATCATCAGAGAGTGCGGGCTTTAAACGATTTTTAGAATACTGACTTGCTTGTTCAACCCAATTTTCTGAACTGGGCATTAAAGGAATGGCAAGCAGTAAGGTCAAAATTTAAATCTACATCATAATTTAAAGTAAATTAAAATTTATTTCACACTATTTGTATTGCGGAAACAGCACGCAAATTAGATCAGGCTTCATTTCATTGCAAATGGCTCAGTGTTTTATCAGGGTTGAAAATTCGACAATGAACAGGCCAGTAAAATACATGCTGCACTGTAGATTACCTAGCACCTTTAAAAATCATGATTTTTAGGAGCGAAAGCTAGCAAAACGTAAATGCATTGAAATCTTCTCACTCTGTGCAGGTGTAATTATTTTTCTCCTTTTCTCGTGGGAACGTTTTCAAGGAGGATAACGATTGTACCTAAGGGTGTAAAAAAATGGAAAAAGTAAAAAAAAACAAGAGTTCGTGATGTTGCATTGATATATCCACAAATGTGTCTTGGTTTGCATAATTGCCTACAAGCCAACAACTTATCCGATTAAAACATCGCAGCGATGAAACGATAAACAATTATAGCAATACGGGTGTGTAAACACTTTTCAGAAGTTTTGTTTGACAAAACAAAAAATTTTAAAAATCTAACAGCATGTACGTGTTTGATAACTCCAATGAAAAGGCTACATTCAGTCACAAAAGCTGTCACATTAAGTCATTAAGTCACGCAGATATAATTCCACGGTGAAAACGCCATTCTCGTGCACTTAACTTCGAAATTAAAAATAACACTACTTGTTTCCAATCCTATCTTTCAAATCACAGGTTTCCCAAGATACCCTCCAAGTCCATTGCTTCATAATTCATGGGAGGGCGTTGCACAGACTCTACTTTCTCATCAGTAAAAAGATTATCAGGGGCTGGTTGTCGCTTCACTCTTCGTGTTGGCAGCTGGAGGAGATTGTGGATGGGTACACCAAATTTTGGTCGCTCTGGTTTGGGTTTCGCCAGACCCTTTCTCCAAAGAGGTTTTCTTTGGACATCCACGACAACAATCACTTCTTCGAATTCGTCGTCGTCGTCGTCGTCAAAATCCTCATCACGTAGCACAGGGGCCGAGTTGTCTCGTTTGGCGACTTCGGGGCGAATCGTGCTCTCGTATTGCACTCTCCTCGGGTCTGGTGCATTACTCTTAGGAACGTAACCACTGGGATATTTCAACAGAATGTTGATGTCCAAGACGTCTGGGTTTCGACGCTTTGTTTCGGGCGATGGCCGCTCTTCCATCCACTCTGGCGTCACAAATGCAGGTTTCTCTTTCTGAACAACTATCACCGAGGATTCGTCGTCGCGATCAGCAAACATCGTAGGGTGTCCCACTGCCCTCCAGCCCTCAGTCATCGCTTTGCCCCCTCCAATCATCTCGCGTACGAGTGATGGCTGGTCAAACGAGCTGTAGTTGATGCTGTGGTTGTCACCGCTATACCACTGCCTTGGTTCCGTCATGGAGGCATGATCTTGTCGGGAAAACGCTTGCATGTCATGTGACCCATGACTCGAACCTTCCATTTCCATTCTAACCTCTCGGTGTTCGGTTCGCTGACTTCGAATAGAAGTTGTTTTAGTTGTGGTGGACGTCATGGTATTTGGCAAATTGCGTCTTCTTTGACTTTCAAATCTGTCTAGGTACGACATGTTGTAGTTGTCTTGACTTGTTGTTGCCTTTGTGGTTAATTTTGCGCACGACAGAGTGCGGACCTCAACTGGTAAATAAATGCCTTCTGTGTTTAGTTTTACTCTTTGGCCCTCCTTAATTACGTTGGCGTTGTTTTATAACAACTTGTCAGGCTTGAACAAGTTTAGGTAAATTGCTTCGTCGTTCAGATAGATCTGGTGTTTCTTTTTGCAGTTTTTTTTCTGTTCGTCGCGTATACAATGCAACGACGACAGCACACCCTAAAAATGTCTGAAACTAAATAAAATAACACAAATTGAGTAATTAACAATTTTAAACTGTGCACATGAACTACATATCCAAAGTATTTAAGTAAACAACTGTTAGTCTCTCAGCGGTTTCAATAATCACGTCGACTTACTTGTGATTGATATGTTGGCCTAAATTTCAAGAGTTTAGTGTTTGTCTCAAAATTTTCGACTTTGGGCGTTAGACCCCCCTTTCAGAATTATGCGTGAAGGTCGATTGTGTTCTAACCACAATGGATGGAAGTGTGTACCTTGGGAATTGTGACTTAATCCCTTAAACACTCACGTGTCAGTCTAGCATTGGTAGGAAAGTCAATTTAAATAGCACGAGACAATCTTGGTATTAATAGAAAGACAAAAAGCAAACAATAGCCCGATGGCTGGAATAAAATGTGATCGTGGCAAAGAGAGGATTTGGACATTTTGTATTCAAAATATTCACAAACTAACACGAACCTCATCAGGTTTTTCACTGAAAAAAAAAGAATATTTCCAATTTTCAATTTTCAGTTTCACCATTAATTTGTACTTTTATTTCCTTAGCGCTCGGATATAGAGCATGTTCAATTTATATTTAACTCCATGGCAAGTCTTTTATAGCATTTTAGCATATCATACGGACATTTGCGCTAGATGAATTTTAATTAGTAATATCTCTTCAAAATACTTCTTATGCATAAATAATTTTACATTAAGGCGTGTTTGCTAGGTTATCAAACTTAACAATGGCATATAGGCTTGCTCTGAGGGAAACGTAGTCGAGGCGAACCCAAGATGACCTGACAAAGAGCAATGGAACAAGAACTGCTGGAACGTGGAACGGACGAAAGAGCAAGACGGTATGCAGAAAACCTGCATCAGTGGAGAACCCTTAGGGAAGCCCCATGTGCCATCGGGCACACTGGATCCTGAAGAAGACGGCGACGAAGACGACGTCTTCACGCATACAAATGACTTTTTCATACTGTGCATTTTAATTGTTTTGTTATGTGAATACATGCAGCCATTCAATCATTGTTTGTCTTTATTTTTTGAATAAGCTTAAGTAATCCAATGAAACTTCAGCTGTAGAAAAACAAAACAGAAACAAAAACAACAACAGCTTTGTATGACACCTCTCTCTGCCTCGTTCCCAGGCTTCCTTCTTTGGTTAGAACGTACTGGTAAACGTGGCATTGCAGCTTGCATCCATTGCTTTCTAACCATCAAGCATCGCGCTCCCTGTTTCCCGCTTTTCATCGACAAAACGCAGTGGATCTCTGGGAAGTTCTCTCAGTTCTTTCTCTCTTTTTCATCCCAGTCCATGAATTGAAGTAGAATGAACTTGTTGCAATATCTGGTAAGTTTTATCGCTTCAGTACAAAGCTGAACCCCTTGAACTTACATTTCCCCTTTTATTGACCTTATGTGTAGGTCTTTCACTCCAAAATGCCTAGCCTTGCATGTGACCGGTGCCTCTGAAATTTGAATTAACCAATCAGTATTTAGCAGGAGAGGAAAATGACCTGACATGTATGTTAACAGTAAAGGCATTGAAGTCAGGCCACTTTTCTCGCTGGAGACCGAATTGACAACTTAAGCATTGTCTTTACTTTTGTTAGTCACGAAGGAAAGACTTTCATCGTTGCGTTTCGGCTGGAGAGCCGCTCGTACTGCGGGCGCAGCTGTCGCATCTAAGGCCTGGTGCAGACAATCATACAAGGTCTTTAGTCTCCCTCTATAATATACCACTCATTTATTGCAAATTAATAACTCCATGTAGTCAAAATAAATTAGGCGAGGCTGAGCTATTTTGTCGTTCAAGCTTGGCGAGAAATGTTTCTGACTGGTCTTGATTTAGTACAAATCATTTCAGTCAGAGTTTTCGTTCAGTTGAGCAAAGTCATCAGTACACCTTCACCTTCCCTTTACAACGAGTTTCAACCAGGTAGCTGTACACAGGTATGCGAGCTTCAACTTGCAAGTCTAACATACTTAAGTTAACGCAGACAGGAATACTAAATCACAGATTCCCGGGATGTTATTCTCTGTTGTATCAAATAAGAGACTGGACAAAACGTAGGATCGCAAATCGCAAATTTCAGAACGTTACTTCACAGTGTTCTTTGAACAACCTCTACTGCTTCGCGAGATCAAAATTTAACTGATCACCAGCCACCACCCTAACTTCAATAGACGAGCCATTGATTTTGAGGTTAGAGCCGCTTGACTCGTGTAATTAAAAATAAATGTTATGTGGCCAAACGTTATTCGGTGCTCCAAGCAATGTTCTTAATGGTTTAAAACTTCATTAACGTTAATTAATGAACGCAATCATCAATTGAATTTCCTTTAGTTATATGTTAAAATCGAATTTCAAAACCACCTTTATCTTACATTCGGTGTCTAATACATTTATTTACGCATAGGTATGCATTCATCCAGGGCCACTCAATTTACAAATTGGAGTTGCCATCAAGCTTTTGCCTTGGGATGTTTTTAAGTTTGCTTTAAAACTGACCAAACAAGTCGCAAAGACGACAAATTTACACTCAATTTTATGACGCGAAATCAACTGAACAGACCTTTTTAGCTTGGGTGGAATGTTTTCTCATTACAAACCACATAATATTCTCTAGAGAATTGTTCTTTTATCCATCTAAAAATAATTCATTCATATACACGCGACTATTTCAAAATTTGAAAGCGAGAATTCTCAAGAGTATCATCACAATGTTTGAAATGGGGCAACAAACCGCCCAAGCCAAAAGGGTTTAAAAGTATATTGCACAACAGATGCGCGGCAGATTTTTCTGGCATACATTAATATACATAATTTTTACTCCTCCCTTTGAAAAAGTGAACTTTGATTAGTCAGAATATTTAAACATGTCGTCGAGACGTTATGTCGCGCGAAAGACGGCTAACCGTTTTGGAATACCTTTAGGTAAGATTTTATGTACATCGTTTGCTTGGTTTATTGAGAACAAGTAACAGTAGTTTTAAAGAACTTCATCGTTCAAACATTTAATCTGACTTGCTATTCCAGTTTTTATTTACGTTAGCAGTGAGTCCACAAATAGACATTTTTGTGTTAATTCATGTAAGGCACATTTCACTGCTGATAGTTATAAATAAGGTACAAAGTTGACCGCTATTGTAAAGACACCTTTTAACGTTATCGTAAACTGAACTTTGCCACTGAAAAGTGAATTTATGGTAAACTATACTTCCCGATTTCATTTACGAACGACTTTGCAGTCAAGCGTACTTCCAACTCTCGCATGCAATGGAATCTCTAATAGCTTTGCTATAATCCGTGGTAAAGGACCTTGGACCGAACTACGAAGACCTCGAACTATTCAATTATTTTCGCTAGAAAATAAATAAACTTTGACAGCCTCTTTCGATGATCTTCTCTGTTCTTCAGCCGACCACTTCATGGGTGATTTCATCCGATGTGCTTATTAGCTGGAAACAACTTAAACAAAGAATTTACATGAGAATACAGGAGTTGATATTTAGATGCAGATTTAAGGGCGTAGAATTGTGGGTGTAAACTGATTTTACAAGTCTGGGAAAAATCGCCCCAAGTCCCGCAGTGCTGTTATTTTAAACACACGATATCGTAATTTAGTACATGGTCCTTAACTGGGACAAACTATCGGAAGGTCTTTGAAAGTCTCCGAACCTGGAATTCTATAGACAAGATACAAATAGAAACTTTGCATAATCCAAAATTTTTGCGCAGTTTTGAACACGCATCAGTGCTTTGTTCGCTACTTAATATTAAAATTGCGCACAATTATTCAAACCAATGCTGTAAAAACCGCGCCTTTTCCATTCTGGACTGACGGAATCGTGTTATTTGGTAACACGATACAGCGAGATCACGAAAAACAAATTCCGATCGAGAGGAAGTCACGACATCCGTTAGTTTATATAGCAAAACTGCGGGTAGCTTGTTGCTCACTCGCCACACTTAATTCGCACGCGGTTTTGCTCAGTCACTGCAGCGTAACACTTAACCGTGATTCACGATGAAAGGTACGTTTTAAATTCGTTATTATTCCGCTCTTTACGAAAAGGAAATTGCGTTTTTATTACAGCAAGTGGAAGATTTTTGAGCGCTACGATATCCAGGAAACTTATGCTAAATCCTTGCGCTTATATTCAACTTTGAGAGCTAGTTCCCACGACAATGTCGCGAACTGTTTGGAAACTTCGACATTTTTGAATCACTTTGTTATTGTCTCGCGCTTAATAGTCCGTTGTTTTTCACATTAAACAGCGCAAGGGCTATCTACAGGCTAGTTTCAGAAATAAATTCACAACCAATTTCCCAACTTGATAAGAGGATTAGAATTTATCAAATTCTTTTTGGAGGTCAGTCGCATTGCTTAACAAGGTGAAGGCATACAACGTGCAAGATTTATTTGTATTCAAACTGCAAGACTAGTTAAACGATATCGCACGATTACCTTCGATAGCGTGGGTTATCTTTGCAACTTTCTAATAAGTCACGTTAGTTAAGAGCTTTTAGTTTAATGTTTCTTGCGAAGGGACGTTTCAAACACTTGAGTTATTTTTAGGCTGTCTATTGTTTGGTTGTTTGAAACTTTTCCAAACTTTTCACGACTTATATTGTTCAAGGTCGCCCTATATGCTTCACTGAAGACAAATTAAAATAGGATAATTTAGGAAGACATCACGTTCCGTTAGCCGAGCATGATCTCTCCGAGGCAATATGTTTTATTAAGTTAGACGTGTTTTGAAAACCAAATGTTTATCTTTTAGACTTAAGTAAAGTGAGGGTTTAATACTCCTTTTGACACTTTAAGTGCTTCGAAAACAACGTAACATTTCTGCATGATAGGGCTGGTTAAAGAAGACATAACATTTTTAAAAACTGATAGCCTGCGAACGCAGACGTATTTCGGCTGTCGCTTGTCTCCACCGAAAATAACGTCTGCGAACCCGAGCCAGGAAACGATTTCTGTGACGTAATGACTTTTGTTTCTCCTTGGCCAATCAGATTCCATAATTGACTGAAACTCGAGTGCTCCTTGCAGTGAATACCTCGCGCAGTAGTTCTGGGGCTACTTGAGCTACACTGTGATTGGCTTAAAATTCCCACGTCACAGAAATCGTTTCCTGGCTCGGGTTCGCAGACGTTATGTTCGGCGGAGACAAGCGACAGCCGGAAATACGTCTGCGCTCGCAGGCTATTAAATTAACGCCTCATAGAGAACTTCTGGAAGCAATTCCAGCAACTTCGCGAGACGAATCAGTGGTTGCCAAAAAATGCGAGGAGTAGCAACCGCTCAAAAACCAATTAAATTGTTTGTTATTACTGTTTTAAATAGTTAACGCTGCTCAGTTTTCTAGTGAGCTGTTCTTTTTAATAATAGTTGTATTCTTATTATTTCCCTCAGCCTGTATAAGGTGGTGTTGCCCGTGTTGTTTACGCGGGGAACCAGAAGAAAAACGCGTTAAAGTCGCCTACGCCAGCGCCAAATCTCCGAACAACCCCGACGAAAACGTGAATTTATTGAAACCTGAAGAGCTGCAAGAAAATGCAGAGAAAGACACCGAGGAGACGAAAGTGAAACCCGAAACAGAGGACGGCTCTGAATCTAGTCACAGCGATAAAGACGAAGGCATTGGTGAGGATATGGAGGAGTATGTCGATGAAAACGGGATGAAAGTTCGACGGGTGGTCACAAAAACCGTAACAACAACATCTACTAAAACATCGTCTGACGATAGTGAACCAAAACATCTGACACTCGAGACACTACAGAAAGAAAATGGTCAAGCTGGAGGCGACACGGACGAGAATACTGAAGTGAGGGAGTACGTGGATGAGAACGGCCGACGTATTCGACGAATCGTGAAGACGATAACGACGACTTCCACGAGGATAAGCTCAAAGAACGGGCCTAGTAACGTCACTAGTGAGACCACAGAGATCAAGAGCGGGGGCCACGACCCAGACAAGATTTTGATCAATTTTGGAGGAGGTATGCCACGCCCTTCAGAGGAGCACACCAAGCTTCAATTTGAGACCAACCCCCGCGCTATCGAGGAGAAAGAAGTGTTCCTTCAATTTGGTAACAAGCCCCCTGCAACGCAAGAGAACCGTGTTAAGGTACATATCAAAGGCCAGCCTTTTCAAACACACAACATCAACATGTTTGAGAGAAGAGGGCATACCACCATCACAACTGGCACGTCTGCAGATGACAACCCTGGCACTAACACCGTTTACCAGCGTTCAGTCATAACTAAGACGATCGGAGGTGGCGACGGAGGAACGACAATAGTCGAGCGCTCTACGAAGACTTCTAGCCATGGCGGCGAGGACCCGATAATGGTTGTCAAGAAGGAGAAATCCCAAATTAACATGCCAGAGTGGATGGTGGAACAGTCATCGCCTGAGACAAAGGACAAAACCGCTGAAATGTCCGACATCAATATTCACTTGAAATATTCCAGTGATTACAACCAGAAAGAGAAGGACCTGGAACCGAGTGTCAATGAGAGTAGGATCCACCCCGAAGTCGCCAAACGGGACAAACTGGTTATCTCTATACTAACTCTTGGTGATGTGGTCAAGGAGAAGGAGAAAGGAGATGAGGAAAAACCAGAGAAAACAGAAGAAAAACCGGCACCGCCCCAGGCGGCTGATGAAGAAGACGAAGACGAAGACGACGAGGATGATGACGATGGGGAGGTAGACGAATTCGAAGAAGAGATTGTGGTGATGGAAGTCCGTAGAAAACCACGATACCACAAGGCTCTGGAGATTGCTGAACCAGAGAAAGAGAAAGCAGGAATACCCATTGAAGACCTCCTCGAGCTGCCTACTATGGAAGTTGTGCAAGAATCTGCTCCGGACGAAAATTTGATCGACGAAAAAGTGGAGGCGGAGGAACGCCAGCCAACAGAATATGTAGCACCGGACATTGAGGAACTTTTCAAGGACGACTGATTAGGAAACCAGAATTGCAAACATATGCTTTAAAGTACTTAATAAAATACTCGAGTGACATTTTCAAAGAAGGACAATTCTTAATACCACTACTGACTTAATGGTGCGTTGCCAATAATTAATAGGCCTTTCAAAGCAATAATGACGTTGTTTCATTGTTAAACGGAAACTGTTCACAGATGAACTTAAAAATGCTTTTTCATCAGATGTTTTTCATTGCAGTTTACTATCCAAGAGAAATACCTGTAGGGAACACAGTGAATCAGTACAAACTTGTCGGTGGGTCAAACTTGCTTTCATTTTTTGCCGCGTGACCCTGACTCATACAAACAACACTAATGATGAGCTGTAACACGATGCTTTAAATCAAGCCAGTTAGCTAAGAAGATCGCATCTACTACGGCTCTGATTGGTTAAAAGACTTTAGTACGTGAGGTGCCTAAAATAATTTTTTTTTTTTTCACAAAGCTCAAATAAATTGAGCACTACCAGTCCCTACTAAAATACCCGCTCTATACTATTGCTTACTTTCTATAATTGGAATAAAATACTCCACCAGTACACTCAAAACCAGTCCTGGCAGCAATTCAGATCTTTACTTTATTTCTTTCTAAAGCGGACATAAGCGCCTGTTTGATCTGTCCGTGAAATATGAAACCGAAAGAAGTACGACTACAAATTCTTCAACGGACTTTGTTACGAACCTTAATCTTCTATAGCTTAAGCTTTGCTCAGTCACCCCACTTATCATTTCTGTACTAATGAAAAATGTTGTCACCAAATTGAGACGCATTCGGTGAGCCTGGAGTGGTCGTAAGGTCATTTCAGCGGAAATACAATGGACAGTCGCTCTTTATTTCACCCCAGGTCTCTTCAAATATTTTGACCACATCTGCAGAGAAGAGAGAGAAAAAAATCAGATTATACGAAAATCAAATAACACGCACGATATCAGCTCAGTTGAAAAAACAAAACAGGTGATTTATGACTCGATGAATTTATGACGTTCACCCAAGTACTGGCCACATTTCAGTTGTACATCTGCTCTACCTGCCATGTGAGGTATGTATTTCATCGACCGAGCACGTAGGCTGTATTGGGATAATATCCGCCTTAGGTCTTGACAGTGCAGATCAAGCACAGCGAAGTCCGCACAGAAAAGACGGAAGGCTGATGCTCTCCAGGTATGGTCCCAGGCAAAGCTTGGTTAATAATAAGTTTATTACATGTCTTTGTAATTGAAGAGGAACTGATAGTAAAGTTACTTGGTCCATTACTCAGAAAATATTGGAGCGGCAATTAATAAGGCGTTCTGATTGGTCAATTTTGGTTATGGGCCCCAGAAACACCAAAGAAGCAACCAAAACATAATGACGAGGAACATGAATGTTTGAGACTGGGGAAGACTGAGCCAATTTAGACAGGTATCTTTTGCAGGTCACATTTACAGGCCACAGCCCTGCGCACCCAAGCAAACCATGACTTCACTGAAGATGTCTTTTAGGACAAAACTCGTTTTTTCAGACTGTTCCTTTGTGCTTACCTTCATGTAAGGGCCCGTGTTTCGTACTCTTGATGTTTTCCTCCAAGTGCTTGACAGAGGACGCCCCAAGAATAACAGCATCTGAAACAACAAAATGATTAGCGAGAGTAACTTTTCTCTCGTATTGCATTCTCCGAGACCTAGTCCGCGGCTCTCTGAGACTGAGCACTAAGTTTTCGTACGAGATGTTGCTTAGTAACAAGACGAATGGTTATGACGAAAGGCTTACGTGACATCTTTCGGTTGTTTGGAAACGCTTGTCCAACCTTCGGACTGGTTAATAAAAATAGTAAACTTCAGATGGTATGTAATGTTCCTATGCGAGGATTTACGAAAACGCAACTGTTTCTCCTGACCGTAGCTTCTTGCTGTGAATTTCATGGACATGGCAAGGCAAGACAGTCAACGATAAAGAAAACTGCACGCTTACAAGCTCTTAATCAATCATGTCCGCAGAAATAATTTGAAAGCAGCTGAGAGCTCTATCTAGGACAACTGAAGCTTGTCCAGTGCGTGGATAGAGATTAAACTGTATATTAACACTAATCCTTCCATTTCGACAACAGTGACCGTTTGTTAAAGAACGAAGTTCTCCAGAGAAACTTTTATGTGGCGACAAACTGATCATACCTACATATTAAATCACAGGCGAATCAGGTAATTCAAACTAGCAAGCTATTGGCAAGTGCGAGGAGAATAAAGCAATCTATAGTTATTTGGGAACGTCTTTTAAATAAGTTGAGGAAAGGCTGAGAACAAAGAAAGAGAGTAAGTACCTCCATGAGCACCATCCATATGGGAATGATGGTACATCCATCGAAGGGTTGCATCAATCAAGGACACTTTTCCTTCGCCGTAAATGCGATCCAATGTTACCTTGAGTTTGTCAAGTAAATCAAACAAGGGCTTCTTCCAAAAACGCTTCACGTAGCTGAAAAACAAATGAAATTAATCTTGGATTGTACAAAAAAAAAAAAAAAAAAAAACTGAATACGAGTTAGAATTAGGTTCCCATCATACTCTGCTTATCAGAAGACAGCAGTGACCGATGCCCTCTCAACACAACGAAAAGAAATCGCAACTTGCTTGAAATGCGTTTCAGACTCAACCCGACAAATTCCACACTGGTCGATCCCTGTATTCCGATTGGTTGATACCAGCGCACAAAAATTCCTAACTGAGAAACAACCAATCACGGATCTCTGATAAGCAGCTGACACCATCAGTATGGAATGTTTTCGGGTCCAGTCGAAACGGAATTTCTCGCGGATGAACCGGCTAGTAACACTCCGGCGATAACGTTTCGGAAAATCTTCAGAAATTATCGGATATCTACGTCAACTTACACATCAGCCCAAGGGCCAGTACCAGCGTAACGGCCATGCTGAATCTTGCCGCTATCTCTGTCTTCGTAACGATGTTTTCCAGTTAATAACCCACCAGCAAGCTACAACACAAAAAGAGACAACAATTTGGTTATGTGAATTGCTATGTCAAGGTCTCTAGGGCCATATCGAAGTTGTAGGAGGTACTTACTGGGTTGTAAGCATAGAAAGCTATTCCAAATCTTCTCAGACACGGAAAGAGTTCCTTTTCTACATCTCTGAAAAGAAGCAAAATCCTATTTCAAAACAGAAACTATAAAAGACAAATACCTGAAAAGTTGCTCTCAGCGTCAACTGGATAAAAAGTTGATGGTCCTCATAGTTGAATGTTAAATCAAATTAACATGCCGGGATATACTAGCCTCGATTTCCGCCGCTCTCTCGAGTCCCGACCACGTCCCTACCCGAGAAGAGGGAAGAGCGCGGGCTCCCTTTCCGAGCAGCGGCTAGTAATCGAGATTAGTGTACATTACGAACGATTAGTCCCAGTGGGGAAAGACACACCGGTGGCCATATCATTGTGATAATTTGTGTTCTAATGTACATTATTAGCGAGACAGAACGCTACTTTGAACTTTTTTCATCAACACATTAACTCCGCACCAACCTATGGTCCCAGGTTGGGGGGGGGGGGGGAGGTACTCCCTTATATATAGGTTATGGTTTTTCATCCGTTTTGGTCATAAATAGGGTATCAATTTTAGTTTTGGTCATAAAAAGGGTATGGTTTTTGTACTCTAGTCTTGAATTGGGTATGTTTTTTAGAAGAAGCTACTTTTTCATCATTATCGATAAGACCGATCAACAAAAGCCTTTAACATCGGTCTGCACTAGGGAACTAAGTACACGGCAGGTCTGAAACAGGGCATTGATTTAGGGTCAGGTCATAAATAGGGTATCGAATTTTTGGTCAGGTCATAAATAGGGCACGAAAAATCGCAGATTTTGGCCATAAATAAAGTAAGGGTTTTGCACCACACACCCCACTCAATTTTTCTCGGAGTGCCGCCCCTCCACCCCTCCTTGTGGAGGGAGCTGGTTTAAGGTTGGCAGAGCTGAAGGGAGGCCAATAGACAGGGGCCACTTTCCCCATCATTGAATACTGCTGGCTCGCTTCTTGCAATCAAGAATCTTGTAGATCACTTTACATGTTTGCACTCACCTTGTGACAGGATTGTACATTCCTTGGTATACAGTTGGTAATGGATAGTTATTCATTTTGCACAGATAATAAATCTCTGCCTGATTGGCATAAAAATAGAAATAGGTAAATGTCTGACTACAAGCTAAAATGTAATTAATGGTTCTAAACAAATAAGTTAACAAAGGGCTCTTCTGAAGAATTTTTCTTAAAAAGTTGCTTAATAAATAATTCATTTTTAACTTAAATCTTGTACTTTTCTTTGTCTTGAATTTTACTAAACTTTATCATAACTACTGTCAAATATTTACTAGGTTTTGTAAAGCAATACTGGACATTTCTTTTGGGGGCAGCTACACGATGTAACCAATTAAAATACCTTAAGCTATATTAGAACACTTACCACTTGCCATGCAGAATAATTGGACAGGCCAAAGGATTTAAATTTACCCTCTGAAACATGCAATAAAGAAGTTATCGTCCATAATATTTGCTAAGATCTAAAATGCTATGTGTGAGGCTAAAAAGTTAAAAATAAAAATAAAAACCAAACTTTTGTGACTAAGTAACTCATCTTTGGAGATGACTATATAAGCACTTCAACAGGTGGATGGGGGAACCTCTTATAGGTGGGCACCTCCTCTAGTTTAGGTGGATGTAGGCACCTCCTGTAGTTTAATATGGCATCTCCTATACATGGAGGTAGCCACTTCCTGTAAGTAAATGTGGCACCTCCTATAGGGAGATGTGGGCATCTTCTGTAGGTGGATAAGGGTACCTTGTACAGGTGCATGTATGTGTTGTAGGTCAACATAAAACTCAGGTTAAAATGAAATTCCTTTGTCTCTTAACCCTAATTATTCATGGATCATGAATAATTAAGGTTAGAAGTCAACGAAAATTGAGAATCAAACTAGGTTAAAATCATTTTAACCTGAATTTCATTTTGACCTACGACACATGCATGTCCTAAAGGTAGATGTGGGCACATCCCCATAAGTGGACATCTTTGATAAATGATCCAATAGAATGTCCTATACTTACCTTTATAGAGATGATTAACAGCTGAAAGTGTTTCCTCGATAGGCGTGTTGTGATCTGGAGCATGGAGGTAAAATAACTCCACAGTGTCTTTTTTCAGTCTTCTGAGAGATTCATTCAACTGTTCCAGCACTTTGTCATACTTAAGACCTAATTCGAGCAAATAATAGTACATGCTATGGTTCAGGTATGGTACCTGCACAGACCACAAAAAATGAAAATACCTAAATCTACCAAGGGTAAAATTGAACTACTACCTAACTTAAAATAAAAGCTTAAAAATCTCCTCAATTTCAACCAAAATTTATTTTCCAATTTAATTGCTCTTTCTTTCCTAGTATGTAATAGCTGACATACAGCCTTGATGTCCAGACAAGGACTGGGGACAGAAATTATGGGTTATTACTGCCCAAGTGTGAGTGCGAGATCAATAAGGCTGAGTACATTTTACTGAGTATGTCATTAAGATCATGGTAATGGCTTTTCCAATAAATACTTTCACCTTGATGCAATGTAATGTAACGTTTTGGGTAATATGTAGATAGGCATTAGACGAGTATTGTAATGAAGTGTAAGTAAATGTAGTACTGTAAGTAGAGTAAGTAGTTGTTTTAGAATTGTAATTAATGTACGTATATGTATTGTAAATAATATAAGTGTGTGGCAATAAATAAATAAATAGATAAATAGATAAATAAATAAATAAATGTCCTTAAGATCGTGGTAATGGATTTTCCAATAAATACTTTCACCTTGATGCCACATAGATGAATAAAATAAATTGATAAGTTACATATACACGTATACTACACCAACTAAACAGACCTTTGTCATTCCATGGACTTGCCTTTGTGGCAATGAATGCCTAAATCAAAAAGTGAAACTGGTTAAATCAACTAAAATTTTAAAATGTCCTTGTGATTTACTAGTTAGAGTTACTAGAGAGTGACCTGTCAATTCTCTTCCTGTGAAACAAAGGCCTGATGAACTTAGGAATGTAGCTAAGAGCTGTCTGCTGGTTAATTTAACAGACTGAATAGAGTTTGTAGCCAGCTGCAATTTCACGAGGAAACAAACACTTTTTGTTCCTTTGAAGGTGTAAAGGCCAGACAAGCTGGCTGGGTTTGTCAATGAGCCACAATCATGGACAAAAGTCTTGAGACAAATTTGCACTTTTGGCGCTTTTGCACACATGCCAGACACGAATACAACTTCACCTGCCTAACTGCGCCCCTCACCCCCACCCCACCCCCCATACAATGTTGAAAACTACTACCTGCAATTCCTTCTGATTTTCAACTTTGTATTGGGTGGGGAGGGGGAACAGTAACACGTTTTTGAAAGGAAAGCAGCGCTTTTTTCAAACTTCAGTAGTAAAACACATACAATTCGTTAAATCACGTAAGTTTCCCAAGGACTTTTGTCCACGATTGCAGCTTAGTGTTTGTGAACTTCAACTTAATTAAAAGATTACTAATAATGACCAGCTCTACAGAGATATACCTTTGTACAACCCTGTCGCTTTAAAACTATCAGTGTGTATCCCCTGGGTTCTCAAACAACTCTCAGCTCATAGGAACAGAATTGCTAGCGGAAATATTGTTGTTTACTCAACTTTTCAAAATCATTGCCTGATTCAATCTGTTTAAATTTTATTGCCCTCAATGACTTGTTATGCAAGTAAAGTACTACCACACCAAAGAGGCAGAACTGAGTGTCTGTATCAGGCATTGATCTGGGATAAATGATGACTGATTTCCAAAACAACAAGTGCTGCAGGTGCAATCTTCTAGAGGGGTCTCAGGCCATGCTTCCCCAGGAACTGCTTTGGATTTTAACTCTATAAGTCACTTTCCACAGTTTCTGAGTCAACATATTTCTGAAAAATCTGTGAGTGACTGATTTCCGTAAAATGGTGGAGACTGGAACAGTTCCACCCCTGATGACAGAAGTTTCCATGCTATTAACTGAGGTGTCTGTATTTTGGAGCTGTCAATAACAAGAGGTTGGCTGTATTTTGAAGTGTTGTCTTCCTGCTGTAGCTTAGATGCCTTTAGAAACCATCACTAAGATATCTATAAGTAAATGAATAAGTTGAAATCTATACATGCAACAAAAATATTTACCTTGGGATCTTTAAGACTGTCCATGTCTCCCATAATCTCCTCACTCTTTCCATTGCTGTACCTTTAATTTAATTCAGAATATAAATCACGAAATAGAAACTTACTATGTTAATTCTCTGGATTCAGGGTAAAAATGGCCATAATATCTTGTGACTGGTACACCAAGGTAGCAAGAAAAACTTCAACACTTTATTTTAGATTTTAGAGCACAGGCTAATTTGCTTTGTCTTCTTCATTATTTTTGCAAACTAGTCTTAGTGATAACATTAAAATTTCCAAATTACTTTCTTCAATTTGAAACACATTCACCATGATTCACTTAAGGTGAAGAAGAAAACGCTAAAATTTATACTTACACATAAGCAGTGTCAAAATCATAAACACCATTCTCCATACAAATGTTAACAAACTCTTTTGCCTGCAATATTATTACAGGATAATAACAGTTTTAGTAACAAATTATATTAAACATTAAGTTCTCAGGCACTGTCATTGCCAGCCATAACCCATAACACTTTTAACAGCTGCGTATGCTTGACAAGCCCTTGAACTAGCCTGCTTTTGAGATGATGATATGAGACTTTTTATGGGTGTAAAGTTTTTTATGCTTTTTTTTATGAGTTTAAAGATCAAGGCAACAGCAAGGTGACTCAAAACTTAATGACAGCCCTAATCTCCATTAAGTGGAGGATTTACCTTATATGCCACACACATATTTATCAAGTTATGACACATGGGGCCTACAGATGCTTACATTGCAAGTCTATTCATGCGAAATTTCTTGAACATTTCATAAAGGGAATACTTGACATCAACCAGCTCCTCATGAGTTATATGAAAACACTTCCAATCAGAAGAGGGCTCCAGTTAGTCTGCACCAACATTCCTCAACTAACTAAATGAATTTCTTTATATTAAATTGCTTTTGGTCACTAAATTTTTTTAACAAATTATAGTCCGTAAAATTGGGTGGATCTGGAATTGCACGTCTCAGAAAAAATACTTAACTCCTGGGGGACTCCAATATAAAAAGGTCGGGGATGCTTGTCATCTCACTTAGGGGTATAAATTGAGGATTCTGGCCTCACTTAGGATGTTCATGACAAAACACCACTATTTTTAGCTGTCAAAGTATCTTTTAGGGTGCACTTGAAGAAATACTAATAAAAATGCTCTTGTTTCCATTTTTTGGGCTTGATTTCCCCACGCTCTCATTTCCAGTCTAATAACAGGAGTTCTTTTCCTGAACAGTGGCTGATAATCCAGCCTATTCTGTTTTAAGGTGGCTCAAAACAATTTCAAGTGCTTACCAAGACTTAGATTTTGATAGGTCATTATTACCATTCTTTATTAGCTCATACCACAATCATGGTATAAAAAAACTGCCCAGTCATTGGTGAACACACTGTTATCCTTTTTGCAACACAACAGGTTACTATAGCAACAGTACGACCTGCTAAAATACCCTTGATTTTAGCTTTAAGTATATATTTCAAAACATCAAGGTATATTTTCTTTTTATATTATCAAATTTTGAATAGCAGGATAAGTTGCAGCTTTTGGCAAAGTTTTAACCAATTCTGTACACAGGGTTCAGAGCCACATTAAATTGTTAAATCTTTAAGTTAGCTCTGAATCCCATGTACAGATTTTTTAAAAACTTTGCCAAAAGCTGCATCTTATCCTGCTAATCAAACTTTGATAATATAAAAAATTTCACCATTATGGGTGTTTGTAATAGGTGATGCTGTTGCTATGGTAACCTATTGTGACACGAAAATGAGAACAAGGTGTTCACCAATGATTGGGCAGTTTTTTATACCATGATTGTTGCATCAACTGCTAAAGAGTGTTATAATGACCTATGAAAGTCTAGGAAAGTGCTGGAAAATGTTTTGAGATACCTTAAGGTTATTCCCCAGTATTGCATTGCACATCCCTACTGCGCATAATTTCACGCGTGATTAGTGCGGTCGCATTAAAAAATGGCGGCTTTTTCTTCACAGCTGGACCTCACCATAGAGGTAAATCGTCCTTTTCTCGCAAATGAGTATGGTGACCTATCATTTTTTCCTGTTGTTTTGAATTGAGTAAAAAATTTCTCTGTGTAAAATAAATATGGACCAATTCTCAGTGTAGAACAAAAAACAATCGTAGGAAACATGAATTTAGCAAGCAATCGTGACGACAATCATAGTGCTATTATAAGGATTTATTGCGTATAAACAAGGTGCTGTTGCTCCTAAACGAACATGGGGACCCCTCATTTTTATTTCAAAATTAAAGTTCCTATAATATGAACAATCAATAGGCAAAGTTTCACAAAAATCTCAGTGCAGGTTCTATTTCAGTGGAATGACCTTAAGAGGTTTAATTCAAATTTTCCGACAAGCATCGCCAACCTTTTCATAGGGGAGACCCCCAGGGCTTAACTGTGCTATCATCCTAACATGTTACTACCAATTTACTGAAGGTGAGATGACACACAGGAATAAAGTGCATTGGTCTAAAAAAATAACCTTACAGAGACATAACTATAGTCACTATACCACACCACACCTGGTCTGGAGGGCATTGCCTTCCAAATTCCATACATCCAATAGATGTCTTCACAGGAGCAGAGGCCATCTGGAAATAAAAATAAGAAACTAAAACCTCAAAAGGGCTTTTCTTAAATACTAGGCACAACATAATTTAACACACTGGAGAGTACTTGACGGTTGAAAGGGGAGGGGAGAAGTTTGTGGTTTGTCAACTGGGGAAGAAGTTTTCATGGGACATGAGGTTCGTTTATTTTTGTACTGTACATCTTTTAAGATATTACATTAGTTATGTTTTGAATACAAATAAGCTAAGTCTTGTACTTACGACATTTACCATGTAAGTACAAATTCAATGCTGAATATATAGGACTGATTCTCGTTCTATAATCAATGGGCCATTCCATTTAATATCCGCACTCCCCCTATTGAGGTATTACTTGAAACCCCCCTCAGATATCATTTATATCATTTTCCCCGATAAATGATATGTTGAAGACGTCTGAAGAGATTTGCAAGTGCGAAAATTAAAGTCGCAAAATTTCCGGGGGGGTGGCCAATTTATCTAAATCCAAGGCTTACCCTCTCAATAAATGATATCTGAGGGGGGGGGGGGGGTTTCAAGTAATACCTCAATAGGGGGGAGTGCGGATATTAAATGGAATGGCCCAATCACGTTAGCATGAAATTCCGTACATACAAGCACACATGAAAAATGATAACTCGTAGCTTTTTTGCTTGTGCTAGTCAATGATGACTTTTCTTTAGGTCACTCTTGAAGCTCGTGACATGTTAAGTAACATTTCACATCCATTAATAAAAGGTGTTTAACTGTACCTTAGTGAGGTGCCGAGAAAAGAGGTTTGATACTGGCAAGAAGGTGATCCTAAAGCTAAACCCCACGCGAGACAACATGAGTGCGTGACATTACTAAAAGCGTGACACCCGAACAATTGCCCCAGTCCCTGCGGTGTGGTGTGTAGCAGCGTGGGACGGGGTGATCGTGTGAGGTTTTTGTCATGTTTTTATGTGTAGTGTTAACACGATTTCTTCTCTGCATTGTAGCCTGTCGTTAATTTATTACCATAGTTTACTTTTTCGAACTGTTTTGAGGTGAAATTCCTATTTGAAGATGGCGACTGTTCGTGTAAAAACGTCAGTTGGATGTTCAGACATTGGAAGGCGAATTACAGTCCAGGTCTGTATGCAGCATGCAGTGTGCAGTACTTTTACTCAAGAGGGATATGTGTTCTTGCCTATGAGAAACCTTCAGTAACTTGTACAGCAGTAACATTAATTTAAGAAATAGAAAACGTTTTCTGCAATTAGATTATGAGCTCGAGATTTCTATCGCGTGATAGTTGACGAGGTCGAGATCGAATAATCTATTCTGCTAGTAAGAGAGAATTTGTCATCCTTCAGATTTAATTCTCGTGTAGCATTCACATAAAACAGTTTAACAAAGTGACAAAATGTTCTGGTCGTGGACGTAAGTGAGAGTGAGATCTAAATTACCGGTAAGCTCACCCAACCCGTTTATGCAATTTCTTCCTCGATTTCATCCCCAATTCGTCGAATGCAACAACAGAATAGATGGTGAGTAGTGCAGCCTATCAGAGGATAGCATTTGTGATAGAATGCTAGTAGATTTATACTAATGGGTTTTAGTGTAAATCTGAATAGCATTCTATCACTGATGCATGCCATTCTCTGATTGGCTATATTACACGCCGCCATGTAATATCCTCTATTTTTTACAAATAAAAGAATTACTAACATTATAAAATTATTTGCAGGCAAAAGAGTTTGTTAAAGTTTGTATGGATAATGGTGTATATGAATTTGACACAGCTTATATGTAAGTATTACTTTAATTCATAATAGCTACAGCTGATGTTACAATACCTACATTCACTTAAAAGCAGGCAGCTCAAGTTATTCAGGTGTCAAATTAATTTTGCTCAAGTCTATACTATCTCCAAGTATGTCATATGATGAAAAGAAAATGTCCATTTAAAGGTATGCTGAAGGAAAGAGTGAAGAATGTTTGAGTGACATTGACATTCTCAAAGATCCCAAGGTAAAACTACTATAAAATTACATACTATATTCAGTGTATATTTCAACTGATTATTTAGTTTATAATTAATTTTACCTACACATTTGCAGAAAAGTAAAATGATGTTAGACTCGAAGACAAATGAAAAAGCAAAAAACAAGATAGGTTTCTGAGATTTCAAGATCAGGTTAAAATTTCAGATACCCAAGATTTTCTGGGAGCCTTATGATTTTTATTACCACCTCTCTGACCTGAGAGGGGTAGCAAGAATATAAGAAGGTATGTGCGTACCTCCAGAAATCAGCTGGTTTAACAGTCTCTAGTCTCTCCTATTAAACCAGCAATCAATTATCCTTAATTATACTCAATGTTTTTCCATGTTTTGATTTATGAAACTGTTCCCTGGAAGACATGGAAAATGGCATTTCCAAACCCTAAAAATAAATATTTCTGGGGAGGGGTGGAGTATGCCCCTATCTTCCCAGTGTGTACTCTATGAGAAATGCACTCTACACCCCTCATCAGAACAGACAACTTACCAGAAATTATTTATACTGCTTGGTGGAGACACCTGAGGCACTATAGGCATAACGTGTCTAGTGCCCTTGAATACAACAACGATCCTGGGTTGCTCGATCTATAGTCTAACATACTGAAGTTTAGATCATGCCACCTCCCACTATTTGAATAAATATTTTAAAAGCACTATATTTTATTGCATTTTCAAACCAATTATTCACAGATGTCCAATTAGGTCGTATAGTGTGATCATCTGGGTGAGTGTAGTTCTGAAAAGAACTGTTATTGGTGACTGACGTTTCGACAACCTGAGCGGAAGTCATCTTCACTTGACTCTGAAGATGACTTCCGCTCAGGTTGTTGAAATGTCAGTCACCAACAACAGTTCTTTTCGGAACTACACTCACCTGAACGATCACACTATATGAACTACTGATACTGCTGGGTTCAAACCATTTACAATGTCCAATAAGTCATTCCTTCTGCATTTAAACTGCTGGCCTGGGCTGTTTGAAAGGTGGATAATGCTATCCACTGGATAAATCACTATCCAGCAGACAGCATGGTTTGTTTTGTTAACACTTATCCATTGGAAAGTGGTTTAAGTGGTGGATAGCATTATCCAGCCTTTGATCAACTGGGGCCTGCATGGTTATAACGGCTTAGTTAACATATTTTAAATATAATTACATCAAATCTTGTTTCACTGATTGTAGGTATTTCTTGCCACAAAGGCCAATCCATGGAGTGGAGAAGGTGTGTTCTAGATAGTTTCTAGTTTGTATATTTGTAACAATTTCTTTCTCCCTATGAAACTATTAGAAATCATTTTTAAAATCGTGTTTATTTAATTACACATTACTGTCATGCCCACAAAATCATAGATTCAGTGTTGAAATATTATATTCTTCTCATAAATTCAGCTATAAAGAACTTAAGTATTTTAGTCCTTATCAGATGTCGGTATATTCCAGTGAGGAAACTTTACCACCACCGCTGCAGTCACTTCCATGGATTTTCTGATCAACCATCTTATGAGGCCTTCCAAGGGGGGTAGCCGTGTCACCATGTTGCATCCTTTTATGTACCAATGTCGCCTAAACCAGGGAAGTAAACGTCACTGTCTCTTTTCTGCATGAAATCATATGTTGCTGTCGCTAAAATAGAGCTTATTCACTGGAAAAGCACACAAGTTTCTGACATTTACAGACTTTACAAGGGAATACAATTTCTAAAAAGGCAAAAAGTCAAAAAGGGTCAATGTTGCTGTCTTTTCCAGTGCTTTTCATGTCACGGTCGAATTTTAACAGTGCATTCAATTCGCTTGTCACTGATTAGCAATTCCTGTGTCACTAGTTTTCAGGGTCATGTTGCTTTTACCCCTTGGAAGGCCTCTCTTATCCCCTTCCAAATTAAATTATTGAGCTGTAAATTTTAGGTGTTTTGATGCTGTGTACCTTTGTATCCAAAGGATTGAAGTATGACAGAGTATTGGAACAGTTAAATATATCTCTTAA
>NC_138156.1:2650000-2940000 GCF_964199315.1 Orbicella franksi | reverse complement strand
ACCTCGTGATAACTGAAGGCTCTTCAGACGTTAGATTTCGTGAAAAAATCTAGGAAACGAAGACCGCCAAAAAAAGTTTTATGTAGACAAATAGGGCGCGAAAATTATGAAAGCACTTAGGTATGGTTGCCAAAAACTCAGTAAACTAAATGAGGAAGAAAGATCCTCAAAAATCTTGCAGACTTTGTAAAAGAAATTATAAGTTCAGTTCTACTGACTTATGACAGTGCATATTTGAGGGTTTCCAGCTGTTTATTTTTTTCTCTTTTTCCAGTCATGTTCGCTAATTTTCTGATTTAACATATATGGTTATGGAAAATCTGCTGATTAGTCCGCACAATCTGTGACCGGCTATACAAACTGACGAGAGATTCTCAAACAAAAAACACGAAAACGATCCTGCGTAATTCAGACTGTTAATCCAGCATATTTTGGTTCCAGAAGAAGAAAACGCCTTTTGCGAACAATACATGTATTCCCAGGCTCAAACGGGAAAACGTAAAGCACTAAATGCCAAACGTGACTAACTGGACTAACTGACGTTGATCTGCATATCCGGTAGAAGGATGTCACGTTTTGCTATCTTTGACCCACTTAAGTCACTGATTAGTAATTTCAGAGCGTATGTTGCTTGTATTAGCCTGAAATGTCTTTTTTTTCCTGGTCCCCTCTGCTCAGGCTGTTGGAATACCGATATGGAATTTTCCCAGTTCATTAGAATGATTATTTTATAAAATACACTTTGTAAATTGTTAAGGTGTAATCGGATGACATAGATTGATATTCCCAAATTTTGAAATGTAGGATATATTTTTAGTTCTTTATAAGTGCATGTAAATGTACCATTTTTGTGTTAGCAATAAACGTTTATATAAAAAAAATGATCATTTGAGGTGCTTCTTTCATTGAACACAAACATTGTTTGCATATTGTAAGTAATAAGTGATTTATTAGACGTCTAAAATCCTACCCTGCACTTGACACCGTATCCCGCAGTCAGATGTACATAACACTGACAGCATGGAAATATCGAAAACAGCGTTTATCAGTGTGTCCGTGAATCGTACAAAATATTGCGCGATGTGTTATTTGTATAGTCTGTACCGAATCGCTAGAAATGACCGGCTTATAGGGGAATGTTTCTTTACAATATTTGCGTTATTGACGTTATTGTACGCTGTACAAAGATCATCTTGGTTGATTAGGTGATGACAGGACAAGACCCCTATCCATTTTTAAAATATTCCTTACTTAGCTTTTCCAGTTGATCGGCTTTCATATCGCTCAAACTTCAGCTAGTTCAGAGCTAGTCTCGCTTCCCCACCCACAACACCCATAGTTCGATCTCAATAAGCTTTGTTGCTCAAACATTGTAGTCTGTGTTTGATATCACATAGTCATTAGCATAAGAGCTTCAGTTTCTGATCGAGCAAGAATTGTTTCAGTTTGTCAACTTCAAATATATTGAAAAGAGGTGGCAGGGATTAGGAGTCAAGAGAGATTTGAGCCCGATGTATTTTTGGATTGAATACACTTCAGTTTAAAATACACTTTATTTTATGAAGTATGTTCAAGGTCAGCATAATTAGCCCTTTTTGTCACCCAGAAATTTTCCAGTTTTTAAAAGCCAACATTACAGTCAAAGAGTTTTAATTTGTTTTAGTTTGGAGTCAGTTCGTACACTGTAACATGCCGGATGTCTTCTCTACTTAAAGTTGCATAATACTAAGATAAAACTTAAACAATTAAGTCAGCAAAGATTCTCCCATTTATTTACGAATGAAAACGGTTTTAATAGCTTTTAGTGCAAGCTAATGTACTTTTAATAACATGCAAGGGAATAAAGCACTTTAGGTAACACCTTCGGTGTAAGAAACAGCGGTTTAAAAGCCGCCGCACTTCTCAATAGAAACACAGATTCTAACAGTCTCGTAAACTAGCTTTCACTCGTGTTTCTAGCTATACTAGCGAACTTAACTCGATAGAAACAGGGACAATGTATTCAGTTGTATAACGTGATCTATTCGTTACCTGGCAACCCACCCTCGGGAGATACTGATGAGAAGGTAAAGAAAAGCACTTTTCATGGCCGTGTTTGCGTCAGTAGTCGAAAACAAAGTCACAGGACATCCAGTCGGCGGTTACCATAAAAAAAAATATTGCCCTAGGTTCGCTTAATTGCTCCATTCGGTCCTATTCGCACTATGCGCTTAGATTTATCAGCTGCTTTTTCACCTCTTCTTGTTTATAGTGCCTGCCAAGCTTCCGTTTGATGGAGTAGCAAGGAAGAATCAAAGCATTTGCTGCGATCAGGAATCACTGAGCCAGGTTTGTGGTGCTAGTACATGTAAAATCAGTAATTTTAAGTCTCTCAAAAACTAATATTGAAATGACCATGCTTTAAAAGGTCTTATCAGAGTATGACAGCCGATTTACAGAAGCTGAGTATATGACTATTTTCTATTTTGTGCCTGCTTGATATTGCTCAGAGCCTTTTTAAACCAAATTATTCCAACCTTGAATGCCGATGTAAATATTAAATTTAATGGAGTAGATTGAAACATTGCAGATAAGCAATTTTTGGAAAACAAGTCCTAGGTCAATAAAATACTCAAATGTCCTAAAACTAAAAAAGCCACAAACTTGAATTTCTTGCCACTGGACTGGTAACGGGGGGTAACGGAAAGCTGCAGGAAATCACGCACGCTACAGTTGTGCTTCGTACAACCTCATCACATTTCTCTATTGTTCTTCATGTCGTCATTTGCTTAAATTAAGCTCTTTATTTGACTTGCTTTTACTTGCTATATAATCCTGGGTCTTTGAAAAATTCAATTGACTCCCAGTCCTCGATCGATTGTTTGATGTTTGCCTGTACTATACTATTAGTGATTTTAAACCAATCCTGTTTAACTTCGCATCCTGTTAACAGCTTTATGCAACACTGGGGGGTCAGCCTGTAGTACACGCGGCCGAAGATGATATGTTGCCTTGTTGAAGACCGTGATAATTTTAATTAAAATCATTTTAAATATGTATTTGATATCACATATACACCTGTGAGTAATAACGAGAGAGTATTTTTTTACATCTGCGAAGAACCTGGGCAAAAAAACTGAGGTTCTCTAACTGTGCTGCGAATTCTTGCTTGACACAGGTCATAAAGAAATTTAATTCAGAGCTATTTTTATCTTTATTTCCCTTAGTTTATGCAAAAGCTTTTTCCATGCGTAATGATCATGTTGTGCGAGATCGGTTTCAAATTTAATGACCCCTACCAAAATAACGAAGTAACGGAAATGAGGTTTTTCCTCTCGATCTCTCAACACTAGAGATACCCTGGAAAATCAACAAAGTATTAATTGCTTTCAAAACAAATTAGTTAAAATTAAATAGCAAGTCACAAACTTCTTTAACGCTTAGCCGGTGAAACAAGTTTGATTTTGGAATAATCCCCCTTATAAAGCTCGGATGAAAAGTGTTTTAGCAGGGACATCATTGAAACGAGCTTAACTGCAGAACGATCGAAAACCTGTACCCTCAATGTGTTCATCTATTATCTGTAGAAGCTACAAGCCCCTGGCCACGTTTATCCAGGTAAGGATCTAAGGAAACCAACGGGCTAGGAGGCGTGAAACTTCAAAATTTGAGCCAAATTAGCAGTTTTAATTATAGGTCTATATTTTTTATAAGTTTATCTTTTTCTATAATTTCTTATTTTTGGAGAACCACGTTTTGGAAAGCGTTTTAAAAAAGCTTATTTTTGGACAGGATGTAGGATGCATACAGCATTCCACGGGCGTTTCGCGAATCAAGGTGAAACAACCAAATATGACGCAAACTCTACGCGTCGTCAAATGGAAATCCAAATTCTACGAAATAGCCATAACGATACCATGGCATTTACAACGCGCTACCAATTTTAGGGCTAACAGATGGAATAAGTGATTAGTTCTCTAAGAGCTGGCCTCTTAAATAACCTCCTGCATTACAATGATAACAGACTTGGCCCCAAAGGTTTCTTTCTTTTTCTCAGTTTTTCTAGCGACTACTCCACACCACAGAGTAAGAACTTGCAAAAACAACACCCCTTTAATAGGGATTGATAATCAATTTGGGAGTAGCTGCGAATGCTTCCATGACAAAACCTCTCTTTATTTTTTTGCAATACCTGCTGAAAGTACTAGATAATAAGCCAGTTTTACGACCACTGAGTACAGGAAACGTCTTCAGTGCATTTGTTTAGGTTTGTCATCAAGGGCATTATTTTCATGAAGATTAGGCAATCAGCACGATTTTCTAGAACCATGGAGGCCATGGCAGAATTTCAAAATAGAAGATCAATAACAGTTTACAGGAAGTTTCGACGGAAATGGTTAGCAAAATCAACTTAACTAATTCAATTAGCCTTCGCCTTCAATTCCGGTCAGATTTTTACGGGCACACTCAGGGTCACACAATGTTTACGAGTGCTGTAATGCAAGACCGTGAGGAAACCTCAAGGACGGACAAAACACTCAAATGCCAGCAGTTCGTGAAGGAATGCAAAGAGAATGATCAAACGTCCAGCCGCTTTGTCGTGTTATCCCAAGGAGATCAATTCTCCTTACCTATTGACACATATTTTCTTTGATGTTTTAATAGTTTTGATTATTTAATTTGGTGGTTCTTGTAGTAACGAGGACATGTTCGTACGCGCGCATTTGGCGCGAGAAATTTCGCGCAGCAAGAATGCGCGAAACAGTTCAATGGAATCACCTTAACAGGTCTAACAAGGCTGGGCCCTATTTAAAAAAGATGCTTACAAACTTTGAAAATCACTTACTCGTACCCCTTGTTCGCCAACTTCGCCAATTTTGCCTCAGACATAACTGCACGGGAGTGCTATGAACAAAATCTCTTTTTGAACACTAAAAAATGGTATGGATCGTGCAGGGTAGACAAACCCGTATGCAATACTTTGAGCGCAACAGTGTTGCAACATGTTCCTCTCTTTTACGTTATACAGAGCAGCACTTACGAAATAAATCCGATTTGAGCGCTAAATGCTTATTTGAAGATCTGGATCAACGTTTTTCTAACAATTTGGTCTTATTTGATGAGGTCCTAACCTATAAAGCAAATCTCCTAACCACTTCGGGGTGACGTACTCCCATATGAAAGGGGCGGGGCTGGTCATCGTAAGAGAGATTAAACGCCGATATCCTTATCTATCATGGCGAAAAGAATGAAAAAACACTGCCATACTGCCGCATAAAATCTGCGACATTTCATTTTTTCTTGTCATTCTCCTCTTGTCTGTGGGACTGTTTCAGAATGATCTCCCAGGGGTCAAACAAAGATAGAGTCACACCCAGATTTGTTTTCTGTATCCCCGCGGGGAATTTCCGCCTGTTGCAAAAACACGTTTCCCCTCGGTTGGTCCTATGTAGTTTCATTCGACTGTAACAAGTCCCTTGACTGCAACTTACATTCTAAGCAAACACGTACGACTATCTCCCGTTGATTTGTTTTTCTCACCTTGTTGATTAACCTTGATTCTCTGTTCAAATATCACAGTTCGCCTGCTTCAAGAGAAGATTCAGTTAACAAACCACAGTGGCTGTGGCGCAAAAATATGGCAAGGAATTTCAAAAAGTATGATATCCATTATAAATAAACTGGTGAGCTGCTGAAAAAGGTAGTCCTGTGCCTTTTCCTGGGAGTTCTTGTTCTTCTGATCATTTTGAAGGAGTTGACAACCAATGTGACCAATCTAATACGTATTTGAAAACTGACAGTAGCCCGGAAACAGCGCTAGGTGATTTGGTGAAAAATGTGACTTTTAGTCAACAACAACAACAACAACGTTTTATTTACCCTTGACATTTGACACACATTTGCAAAGAAAATTACAATAGCTTAGAGACAAGGTATGTTTAAAGTCGAACCAAGGGGGTAAATGATCCTTGCGGTTTTCGAGTTATTTCCCTGCCTTTTACGTGCAAAATAAAGTAAAACCAAATGAAAGACTCAGATCCGAATTAAAAAGAGGTTTTGAGATCGCTGAGTCAATGAGAGCACAAAGTAAATAGTGTCTCCTTGTACCTAATGTAAATTGAATCACGTCTGACGTCTAAATGAATTTCCGCTTACTTGGGGGTTCCGCGAATGTTTGATTGGGCAACCGAGAAAAACCAAATTATGACTGAGGCATGTCCAAGCACCGGAAAAAATAAACGTGATGTTGATTTCCCCGTCTTGAAAAACAGGATTGAGTGGTGGTGAAAGCTACTTTGTAGGTCTTTGGACTGAAGATCACTGAAATTTGCCAATCTCAACTTAAAAGTCAATAAGTTTTTATACGTCGAATTATTGCCGGGGATTTTTATGTGTTACTGTCAATAAAATCCATGGTGTTGCTGTAGTGCTGTAGGTACATGTGTACTTCATGATGGCCGATTTCCGCTCCCTCCCACGTTATGACATAATTCCTACGTCAAGAATTTCGCTCGCTAACGGCCAAATCTCAAGTGTCCCAAAATGACAAGGCAATTAACTAATGAAGTGAAACGTGATTAGGGGTCAATTAACAGAGGTATAAAAAGCTTCAAATGTTGTGACGGGGTTTTAGAGTACATGTACATATGATCAGCAGGAAATCTTTGCAGAGTCCTGAGCTTTGTGGAGAAGTTGTCACTCAGTTCACTTTATACATCTCGTTCACGTTCGAGTAAGTTCAGTTCCCTTTATTGATGCAAGACTTTTGTTTCCCATTTATTCAAACCATAGTCAATTTGTAATTGTCGTCAAGTAAGGAAAAAGATTGTTGTATCTTATTAACATTTATACATAATTGAAAAATACATCGTTCTTTAATTCTCAATATCCAAGACTTTCGGCTCATCCAAATTGTGACCTTCGTTGACTTACTTCTACAACTTAAGATTAAAATCATAATGAAGAGACAAAAAGTCGTCAGAGAATAGTGCGTTGCATGCATTTCGAAGAAACCTGAAGCAAATTGTTTCGCTATTTATAGTTGCACTGACTCGACTTGCGCTGTTAGTTTTGTTGACCTTCACTGCAAGCTACTGCAGTGCGACCACTGACATATAATCCATTCATATTTCTTTCAATTTAATTGAGAAATTTGTAACTTACGGGGCTTCGTCTTTGAATTTAACTATGTGATTTTCCTTAATTACGAAAAAAGCTATTTTTCAGAACTGTAGCTGGTAACAGGCAAACTGAAGCACTCGACTCAGTCATTTGGTTTCCTTTTTTTTGGTTGTTGTTTTTCTTTAAGGGGGAAAGAAAACCACTGCTAGCAAATAAAAAACTCAAGCAAATAAAACTGCCTTAGTCATGATATTTTCCACCATTTGTCAGTACTGACGACAGGCCACGAAAGACAGTCAAATTTAGCGGCAATAGTGCACAAGAGCTTTCTTTTAGCATTTTTTGAATTGTGTAATCAGCTCAGAAGATTACTTTAGCCGGTTTATTTATTTCCCATAATTAAAAAGTACATAATGAATAGTGCTACATATAAAATTGCTTTGGGAAGAAGACTAAAGAAACCCTTACAGGCTTTTACAGATTTCACTGAGCCGTTTCGAGTTATTTCCTCGCTTCTAAGTCTCATTTTAAGACAATTTCTCTCGAAATTGCATGTAACTGGATGAATTTTATATCAGCGAATCTCCAAGATCTCTAATTTAGAATCTCACTGCAGGACGTTTCAACAACATCAATTGTGGTCATTTCATTTTGACTTTAACTGAATTTGAAAGGACAACAGGTTTGATGTTTCCAAGTTGCTCCAGATCCCCGTTTTTAATTGGTCCGTGCCGACTAATATTGAATACGAAATATTCCACTCAGTGTGAAATACTTCAATGCTGCTGAAAATCAAGCGTAGCTGATATCTTGTTTTTTTTTTTTTAAATTTTTAACTGCTTTACACGAACTCCTCACATGCATGGCTTTAATTTACTTCAAACAGTGGTAATCTTCAGTATTCCATTATTAGCTCGCCGCCAAAACCGTGTTTTAATTTTTAATTAAAGCTATTGAGTATTAACGAAATTGGATTGATAAAACTGAGTTAGAACAAAATGCAGTTGAAAAAAAAAAACGTAGCTCTTGAACAACTTTAACAAAGTTTTCAGCTATGATTCATGTTCAAACCATTTATTTTACTGTGCAGTGTGGTTCTAATCCGATGTTCTTGAAGCTTCACAGTCGTTTTAATATTGTTTCGTCACAATTTGTCTTTGGCACCGCAAGTTGCAAATAGATGCCTGTTTCGCAAGCGACTATTATAGTCAGGTAACACGGAAGGGAATTCTTATCATACTAGTCGCATGACACACACAATACTGCAACAAATAACTTTGTGTATTTCTATATGTTAACTAACAATTATTATTTTTCAGTTTTTTCTTGTACTGATGCTGAAAATCGAGGATAAGATATTTTCGTGTTAAGTGCCCTGTCATCGAGCGGTTACGAAATAAGGCAGACGCCATGACGAAACCGCTGGCTTAACGTATTTTGTTTCGGATTTCTAGCTCTCAAATCCGGAAAAATTTGCATTAAAATACGGGCTTGATGGCATTTCCTTTGGCGCTCACGTTTATATAGATTATATACAATTTGTAAATAACATAACACAGTGAATGCACCACCTTACCGAAATCACATCAAAGATTTGAAAATTTAATATTTGACAACAACTAAGAACTCAGAATTTTTCATGCGACCCGCCCCAATGAGTTTCTGACTGACGTAAAACATCACAGATGGCCAATGAAACATGATATGGGATTAATATAAGAGGTATAAATACATACAGACTTTGTGGTAACTCATTTAGTATCTTACACATGCAACATCGCAGAGCAACTGGATATCACTGACAGACGTTCTTCATTTTTGCTTGGTGAAGGTTTGTCGGTTGTGAGACAAAGGGTTTGTTCAGCTCACGTGCGGAGTAAGTCACAAGATCTCAATTATATTCAGTTTAGTAGATGACAAGAAAAGAGACCACACAATATTGCTAGAGTTCTTGGGTCGCAGAAATGAAATACTTTTTAACTTAATTCTGAAAACTAAGATTTTTTGGCCTTAGTAAGAACGTTTTCCGTCTTTTCCTCGAATGTTTTACAAAAGAACCAGGAAATCAGTAGAGGTCACGTAGGAACAGCGAGTCATGGCTGAAAAGCTCTGAAACTTGTGCGAAGCTATTCAATTTGAATTAGAATTGTTGAGATATTAATGTTGTAGTGACGAGGCAAAATTTCGCGTTTACAGCGTTGTTAAAAGAAATCAGATATATCAAGCAAATTATTTCGTAAGAAAGTCGGTTGTTCAGGCCCAATTCGAAGTGTACAACCGAACCAGCTTGATACAGCATGCATCAATCATCCTACGCAACTTTGAACGTTTACCTCCAAGTCCAGATTTGTAGCAAGCTAGTTATCTTATATTTTCGCTGCTGAATGATTCCTAAGATTAAAACATCGAAGGTGAATAGCTGGGACAAATTTAAGTTCACGAATCTTCAAGATCTTTGTACTCCTCCACATGATGTTTCAACTGGTCCCCTGATAAGAATTTATTCACTCAGCAGGGGCCTCATTCAGTAGTATTAATATTTTTCTTTTTTGATTTTACCCTGCATGTGTGGTCTTAAATTGCACTACAAGGGCTCGAATGTTCTAATCTCGAAAGCACAAGGTCGATGAAAAAAAATACGAAAACTCCTTAGTCGTAATGAAAAGTGCCACAAAATATTATTTTCATCAGAACAAAGTTGCCCTTTCAAACAGGGGTCTCGACCAAAAAATTAAAGCAAACTCTCAAAAATACACAATTAATCGCTGTGTTTGTTGTGGTAGTTTCAGTCGCCACAAATGTTGTGCCTTCAGTTCTCTACCTTGGTTGAATAAACTCTTGGATTTGAACAACGAATATTCATTATTTAGTATTCCCGGAGTACTGTCTTCGACTCTTGTATTCCTAACAAGCATATTTTAATTTTTAAACCTGGATATTACTCTTTAAACTGAGAAAACCAATAATCGTTTGCAATATTCACTTGTATAGACTAAGAAATTTATTCAGATTTTTTCGTCTCCGTTGTTGCCTCTTGTCAAGCTTTGGTCTGCTATTGGTCAGTTTTGAGGGAGTGTTGGGGGTGTGTTAGGGGACGGATTCCTTTCGTCTTACCGCGGTGACAAACGCGAGGCCACGCGCGCTTCATCAGTCGCGCGTCAAAAATGTACCGCAAATACACGGGTGGCAGAAAAATTAGCATTTTATGTCATTTGTTGAGATTAAAGAGACATGGCTGTCACAAAGCAACCTATACAAACAGATCATTCAAGCGGAAAAAGCGAGCTGTCAAAATGTGAAAGTAAGGAAGTTGGAGTGGCGTGATAAAGTTGCCTGACCTGTGACCTACCGTCAGGAGATTGGGAATAAGACGTCAAAATCTAAGAACTACTCTCATTGGTTAATAGGAATCTCCCTAACTCAATTGACCAATCAGAATTTGTTTACTAACAGAACTTTGACAAGTGGTTTTGCAAGTAATATTACTGCAGCAGTTTCATCATCCAGCGCTCCCGCTCGCTTCTAGGAGGAGAGAACATTCATTTTTCTTTTTCTACTTTAGAGGGTCGACAAGGGACTTTCAAGCGCAAAAAACAACAATGGCACTGCATTTGAAAGATGAATGGGAGAATTTTGTGGTGGAACAGCTTCGAGGACCATATATAAAGGAGTTTGGCAAGCTAAAAACCGACGGCGAGCGATACAAGTTTTGCAAATACATTATACGGTAAGGTCTATTTTTTGTTTTTCGGGCTTAATTCTAGTTACATTCGGTAAGGTCTTGAAAAGTAAATTTGAGGCTATACTTAAACCTTTAATATATAACCGAACCTTGTCTTCTAAGCCTTGAATCGAGTTCATAATAAGTAAAATTTTAAGTGACCCTGCAATCAGTAAGCGACTTTGCGAGATGCATTAGAACACTGAGTCACAAAGGCTTTCCCCGTGTGCAAAAGAATCGTTTTTTCATTTGATATTTACATCAGTATTTTTTTATTTTCGGTTTTTTAGCGGCGTTAAGCACTCATATTTTAAAGAAATTTCCATAAAATTTGGGGAATGGTGTACCTCATTGCAACGACCACAACATTGAAAGTCTTGTTTGTTCAACTGGGTTTATTTTTCAGGCTGAAATCTTATTGATTTAAATATTCCATAAACAAATTTGCTTTAGATATTTCTCATTGCTTCTGTATGGCCCGTTTCTTGCCCTTGTCTTGCTTTCATCAAGAAACAGCAAGAAAAAATCCTTTATGTTGCTTCTCAATAAAATATGTATGAACGTTTGCCGAAGTTCGGGCCCTTCTGTTTACCAGGAGCTGTGATGGTCCGCACCTTTATTTGGATGAAAAACCATCAACATGACTAATTGTTTCGATTCAAGCGAAATTTTTCAGGTGCTGCTTTTCTATACTTAGATACCTGTCAGGTCTTGATCGATTTCTGAACCGCACGTGCCACACTGCACAGAAAGCGTGTGCTTTGACAAGCCGAGAGCTTGTCCAGGGGAATCCCGATAACCTCCGTTTGGACTTCGAGTTCCACTTGGATATCGAGTTTGAGCTTTGACTCGAAGTCCAACTCATACACGAACTTTATTTTCCATGGAATGATTTCCAACTTGTATGTAGCTCGCAAATAGTTAGCTAGGTGGTCGATCTAGCCCGCTTGATTTTTTTGTTTTGTTTTTCATATTTTAAACTTTCAATGCAGAAAATCACTGATCAGAATTTCGAGAAGCTGATCACGAGAGGCATGGATCTGCATTCATTTATTTTGCTGAGGTCGATCTTGCAATTTTCGTTACAGTTGCGAAACAGCTTTCACCGACACATGAAATAGACATCGTACTGCATTAAAACGACAAGGTAGACATCGTCTTAGTTCACAGGATTTTTCGTATCAGATAAATAGACAGGATATTTTCCTTTAGATATTTGATAAAAACATACAAATTCAATACAACATATCTGATGTTAAAACATGTAAAAGATTAGTTTCTTTCCATAGACCAACTAAGCCCCACCACTTTTGTCAACTTGTGCAATACTGCCAATAGCTGGTATGCTGAAATTAACATGGCACCTCGTTATTTTCCGTCAAAAATATTTATGCTTGGTTCTCTAAAGTTATGAACTACTGCATAATAAGAAGCCCTGTTATGTAATGAAAGGCAGAAAGTGTAGAAATTAATTTTGCAGATGCTAATCTCTCCATGGCTCTTCTTTTGAATTTCTGGGTAACACCGGGTGTTGCCTGTACCAAGCTGGCTGTCAAACTTATTTTTAAAAGGCTCACAACCGAATAGTTTGATTGCATTTGGTTTTTAAGAAATTATCTATGCAAAATCTTCTCATTGTCCTTTTATCCAATTTATTTTCCTATATTCAAATTAGCTCTTTAGGGTTGAAGCTAACCCTTTGTTAGCATTAGTTTTTCAAGCTGCAACATTAAAGTTAAGCTTAAGGCAAAAGAAAATTTTGATTAACTATTCACCCTATAGCCTTGATGTATAATTTTTGTACTCTGTTCTACTTGTTTCAGAATTTTGATACTATAAGAACTGACTTATCATCTTGTTTACAAAATGATGCTGCCTGCTTCTTATTTCTCTTTGGACACATCACTTTCCTACTCTTGAAACATGCTTTTGTAATGTTTGTTGTTTTTGTTGTGATGATTTTTTTTTTGCAAATTAACATACTCATATCATATCATACTGTTTCTGTTATTTTAGTAACCTTAGAGTTTCATGTACATGTACAATAAACTGCCATATTAAATTTTATAATGTACACATCACATTGAGATGGTTACATTTGATTCTTGCAAATTTGTTGATAAGACAGATGTTTGTTGAATTTCAATGCCTTATGAAAACAATAAAGGGAATGGAATGAGGCTTGCACTCTTAAGAAATGAACTTTTTGGTTTTACTGGAATTTTACTGATTGTCATACTTGAAACTGTCACTCTGTAGATGTACATTTACTATACACACTTGTAAGTGCCTGTGTTTTTTTTATTTCAGTAAATACTGTTTTAATTTCATTCTCATATATTTCCTTCATCACTTTGGCTGTGCTCAAAGTAATTGCTTCATTGAACAATGTTGTGGTGTAGTGCACGCAAACTGATTATCTGTCAGAGAGTGGACTGAAGCAGTGGACTCTGATCTATGTTTACTGCAGCCCATCTATGTTCAGCATTTGAGCCAGCTTTGTGGCCTTAGGAGACTATTTGTTTCATCTGTAGCCCTTGCAAAGGGACAAAGAGGCTATATAAAGACTAAGAGTCAAAAAAGTTAATTGAATTGCATTTGACCTATCCAAGATTGTGCCTTTGTGCTGCCCAGAAAAAGAAAGCACATAAAACAGTGCTGTGGTTGCTTTTGGCACACACAAGCATTTAATTTTGTATATAAACATTTTTTATTGCTAAACAGTGACCAAAACTTGGTGTCTAATGCACAATATTATAGAACATCAACCTAAAGGGTCTTCTATTCAGTGATATCTCTTTATTGTACAACTGATAAAACTTGTAGCATATTCACATATCTTCATAGCAGAGACACTAAACTAAACAGAGGGCCAAAACATGTGCATGCTAAGTAACGTGCAGTTAGCAGAGACACAACAGGGTCAAAGTGTTAGCAGAGGTGCATGTTTAGCAACGTGCAGGTACACGTGCATATCTACACCAGTCATGCATGCATAATGTGAAGTCTCATTTTACTTCCAAGTATGTTTTAAGTTATGTACTCTCTTTTATTCACCTTTTATGCTTGTAAACAAGTAAACAAGACATATTTTTGAAGGGAGAATTAAAGAAGGTAACTTCTAATAATTATTTTATGGAAGAAAAACAGGGTTTTATAATGGTGTTGCAGAGTAACTTGGGAAAGCAGTTTGGCATTTGCTGGGTCAAGTAAAGGCATGCCAAAAATGTGTATGACATTGCATAACAATTATCTGCAACAACAGATGCTGCTCATGTGCAGTTTTTTCTTTAAATTTTACTTGATGGGTAATTGGAACGTTGCTGAAAGATTATGGGCATGAGAGAATAGCTTAAGTTTTTTGTTAAATAACTTTAGTGATGATAGTAACAATTTAAGTGAAAAGATTTGAGGAATATCTATGGTTAAAACAAAACTGTCTGTTTTCTAATATGAATGAATTGGGATAAAATTCTTTGTTTGAAAAATAACGGACTCCAGCAGTAGCAGGCTGGATATATTTTAAACAAAACAAAACAGCTTTGATCTTGGGAGGCATATGGCATGGCTTTTGACTTTTAAGGGACAAATTGTCCTGCAACTTCATGTAACAATAATGGCACAGTAGAATCTTGCATTTTAAAACCAACTAGGGTACAAGAAAGTGGTTTATAGAAATCTGTAGGTTTGAAAAATCCAAGTAAATGTCTTCTACATTTGTAACTTTTTTGCCAACTGAGAAGAAAAGTGCTTTGAATAATGGGGAGAATTGAAAAATCGAGGGTTCAAGAAATCAGAATTAAACTTTATAGTTTCCACTATGCTTAGTTCCTTGCCCCATAGCTTCCACTATACATAGCTATAAACTGTCTGGACCAAAGCAACAAGTATTTGCTGGGGAGTGGTGTCTGTCCTCCCACTGTGGTGGCTATTAGCAATCATTATAATCTATTTTTTTGTCTTCCCACTTTGCAGAAATAGTGGTGTAGCTCAAGAAATAGTTGAGCAGATACAAAAGCTTCTGAACACCAGGGTTCAACAAAAACTAAGGTCTGCGGGAAATGGCCAGGAATATGTGTGTGTGGGAGAAGAACATTTCGGGCGAAGGGATTTCAAGAAAGCTGTGATCTCCTTCTCACTGGTAATGGATAATACTTAAATTGAACAATTTGAAATATGAGTAAATTCTGAAACGTAGTGGTAATGAGAGAGTTGAAAAAGTACCTGAGTATTTTCAAGTAATATTGGTAAGCTTTTAAGATCTTTTAGTGTTGCAATTGTTCTTTGGCTGTTTTCTTAAATATCAGTTGACATCAGACCTTTGTCAATTATTGAATTTGTTTAGGCCATTCAGCAAGCACTCTTGTACAATGCTGAAAACCAGAAGCCTCTTGCCAACCAGCAAAGTAACATGTGTGATCTGGCTTTGTCAGACAGTGCTGACAACACCAGTAGGTCTCCTGGCCAGCTCAGCCTTGTGGCTTTGTATACCAGAAGAGCAGAGATCCTCTTTCAGGCACAGGAATACAAGGTATGGATGAGATCACTGTCAGTTATAGTGATAAATAATAATGAGTGCTGTAAAAGCCCATGTATAAGCCCATGTGTAAGCCACACCCATAGAGGAGCTGCACCCTCAATTTGGAAGCTCAAATTTTGAAGAAGAAAACAAAGACCACCAAGTTTGAGGTACAGTATCTAAACAGAAAAACCAGTAGAGATTCCTTCCTAACCACTAATTGAATCCAGTGATATTTCTGATGATGAGAACTTTCATTAACAATGTTTGCCTCATTGCCTGACTAGTTACCCTCAGTATATTACAGGACTCTTAGGTAATGTCGTAATCTTTTTAATGTCTCTTTGGTCTCAGACATGTCTAAATGATATCCAAGAGGCTTCGTCATTGCAGTGCCCTCAAGCGCCTAGTGGAAAGCTTGACAGCCTTCAGAAGGCTTGTGAGAAGAAGCTGTCAACATTTATTCAGAACTTAAATCATGGTAAATGTTGATACTTAATCAGGGCTTGAAAAAAAAGTTAATTCCAGCTTGCCCTTAGGACAAGTATCTCTCAGATATTGCTTGCCCTGGGAAAGTCTTAGTTTGCTCTTTCAATGATTTAGTTGGCAGACGACTTGCCTGATCACCTGGCCATTGAGCAAGTGGGAATGAAAAGTTACTTGCCCAGAAGGAGAATCTACTTGTTTAATGCCTTGCCCCTATAAAGTGATGTTGATTTAGCCTTTGGATAGAATCATGCAGACTATGTACTGATTGCAATTTTTTGTTGTTTTGAAGGTGGTGATGCATCAACAAACATACCATCAGTTACAGGAGGACTGCATGACAAAATAGCTAATGGATCGAGATTAATTGAAATCAACTGCTCTGCTACTCAAGGCCGATTTCTAAAGGTTAGTTTTGAAAAGAAAATGCAAATTACGTTTAGGATCAAAATTAATAAAAAATAATTATGTTGCTTCTTTACATTAAAAAAGAAATGAACAATATTGCTATCCTACAACAACAACAACAACTTTTATTATTATTATTATTATTATTATTATTATTATTATTATTATTATTATTATTATGACTCGCATATTTACAATATCTCAAAACTAATTGCTATATAGCCTTGTTCTGTAGACATCTTACTTTTCTAACAAATGAACTAGAATTTGGCTTAGATTTTTTTATTTAATGGGGTGGTGAACATAATTTATTTTATACGAACTACTGATACTCCTGGGTTCAAACCATTTACTATAAAATTTATTTTGCCAAACTTCATGCTTGCCCATTTTGAGTTTGAGATCTTTATTCTTTTTTCATATGTGCAAGTCTCAATTTTCAATGTTGTTTGCTACATGTTCATTATCCCAGGCTATAGAACTCTTGTAATGTGTTTTTTGATCACCTGCAGGCTTCAGATGATATCCGTGCTGGTGATACACTAATCTCTGAACCACCATATGCTGCAGTCCTTCTACCAGAAAACACTCTCTCTCATTGTGACTGTTGTTTCCAGCCTTTGGTAGCTCCCTTTCCGTAAGTGGACATAAGACTTATATTTGATGTAAAAGAGATATTTTAGAAAAACTGTCAGAGATACAGAATGGCCTGAATATTTGGGTTGGAAACCAAAACATGTAACATCTCTCAACTTGTCTGGATGAGGATTCATTTTCTCAACCATGATTTGGTTTAAATGCAACTTTTCCAGGTTTAACAGATGTTTCTATTACCTACTTAGATGTCGTCTCTGCTGTGAAGTGCAGTATTGTTCCCAGTCTTGTCGTGACAAAGCCTGGTCACAGTACCACAAAGTAGAATGTAGCCTTGGTCCACTTTTGAAAATGGTAGGTATTGTGTCTTTCACCTGCATTAACAGCGCTATCTGATTTGTCAAATGAGTGGGGAGTCTTACCTTGCAGTCACTTGCAGGTTTTTTTTTGCTGGGGACGACGTACATTCTCATATTTTGTTTTGTCCTTAGTAAATATCTCACAAGTGGCTGCAAGATGTGACCCCAGTGGAGCCCTCAGAATTTTTCTCATTTGAATCTGACAGATAGCATCAACCAAGAATATTGTGTTTAAATGTTTTGATGTTTGTGTCTTGTAGATGGACACCTTTTTCCAGTTGTCACTGAGAATCCTTCTGGTAACAGGAACCGAGAACATATTTGGTAAGTTTTTCTAAGATTTTTCTTACTTCCACGTGCTTGGCAACTTATTTCTGTAACAAGAAATTAGATGCTGATCACAGAGTTAATCCTGATCATATTGTTCTCTGTTTTTGGATTAAATTGGAGTGTTTTATTGTGACTAATTTTCTCATTTGTTTTCAGAATTTTTACAGGCATCATCGAGTAAGAAGACTGAAAATACAAATATCAGCAGAATGTCTGGTTGTGGTCCAGAGGGAGAATACCTAGGTAGGTCATTGCTGCAATGGTCTTCACATATTCTTTGAATAGATTTTTTGTGTATAGTCTTTAGTTTCAGGTGAACTTAATGCAGGATACCTTTACATGTACTTTGCTAAGTTTAGTTAACTCTTATACCACTCTTCTTGATACGTCATATTTGTCACACAGTGTGTCTTTGTTTACAGGTGATTATGGCTCAGTGTTTTCTCTGGTGACCAACACAGAGTTACAACCTGTGAATACCTTGATGTCTCATGCTCTGGTATGTACTGTAAATTTTTGTTTTACTTCACTACACTTTAAAACTATCAATGTTTTAATGTCTACAGCACTGCATGTAGCTTAAGGTGCACCAAAGTAAATCTCATCTCATTCATTTTCAGAACTGTGTGCTACTAGCAGAGTTTCTTGAAGGTGTCATGGTTAGAGAAGAGGATTTAAATCAAAGACCAGTGAGCTGTGAGAACTGTACAAAGAACAGGCTGTGTCAACCACACGAGCTGCAGCATGAACACCTTGAACAATACTACAATGTTCAAAACTTCCAGAGCTTTTTCCCTAACGAGACTTGCACAAGTTCCTTAGCAGGGGATGTGATAGGCTGCCTCCTGTTTCATCACTCTCAACAGATGGCTTGCAATGTACATGCCATCACTGCTATTGTGTCAACTGGTGAAGACAAAACACATCTGAAGACCAGTCCTCCATCCAAAGATCATGTTGTATCCAGAGAACAGAAGAGGATAGCAACTGCTGTGTATCCAACAGCGTCATTGCTAAATCATGCCTGTGATCCGGATGTCATTGTTAGGTGAGTGTATAGTTCTACAATGTCTTGAAATTTTTGTGAAACTAGAGGGTATGCAAACGATACATGCTCTTGGCTTGGCAGTTATCGTAGCCAAGTGTGTCCAAACTGAAAGCAGTTCTGATTTGGATCACACAGCTTACAGAGTTACAGTAGATCCCATACATGATATTTTTGTTATCTCTGACTGTGTTGAGAGACACATGCAGAAATTCTTTTACAATGCAACTGATGTAAACCTGCTTTTAGTGATGCTCCCTGGTATTAGTTTCTAGCTAATGAATTTAATTTTAATTACACCTGTGTAAATATTTAAAAGTTTACTTTGTTTCAAATTCAGCTTTGTTGATGGCCATCTAGTGGTGAGAGCAACACATAACATTGCCAAAGGCTCGGAGATATCTCACTGCTATGGTAAGTACAACTGCTGGGGTTAAGCTAATAATTGTGCTGGAAATGTTATTGCCAAATGATTTATTTCTCCCTTCTGCCATGGATTTTGTTCAGCATGGGTTCTGAGAAATTGTTGGTATATGCTGATATCTCATTATTCTCATTCTCTATCTGCCCAGTGCTGGACGATATACACGTACTGATGTTGTATCCAAAAACAAGTCTAATGTCACTCTTTCTTGGTGTTAATGGTTTTGAAGGCAACAGGTTATTTTGGTTTCTCTCACCTACTTAACTTAGTTATTGTCTTTGTTCCTGGACAGGTCCTCATGTAAGTCGTATGGGTCGTGAAGATCGTCAAAAGCTGCTGTACAAACAGTACTTTTTCACTTGTCAGTGCACAGCCTGCAGGAGGTAAGCTGTTATCTCATGACCTCATTCACTCACGTTCATTATTCTGTCCTGAGCTTGTACCTGGACAGTGGCTTAGTAATTCAATTGCAGGGTCAGACTATAAATTCTTCTTTTAGAGAAATTAGTTGTTCTTTAGTTCTAGTAAGACAGACGTATTGAAGCTGTTTGGTAATCTAACTGGGGACTGTCTCTTGCAGTGACGAAGAAATGGAGAACAAGAGACTCTGTTTCTCTGCCTTTGCGTGTCCTCAGTGTAAGCATGCCATGAAACTGTTCCCTGTGAGTGATGGAGTCATTGGAACGTGTCAGAACCGCGAATGTAACTTGGAGAAAAACATGCTGGATGAGTGCAGACTGGCGCGCGAGGCAGAGTTGCTCTTTATTAAGGGAGTGCGGTTGTTAGAAAGAGTTGGAGTCAAGGAGGCCCTTGACGTGTTCCATGAATGTTTGCGGCGGCGGAAAATTCTTCTTCATGCGTATAACAAGGACCTGGCTGAAACACACGATGCCATTGCAAGGTACTAGTTTTAACTGTGTGGAAAAACCTTTTTGTGTTTATCTTGTGGTCAGGCTTAGAAGAAGGTAAAGATCCGCAGCCACCTGTGCTTTCCAAGAGGAAAGAAGGTGTGATTGGATGAGGGCGGGAGATGTCTGACATTTTAGGCTAACCTTTCGTTTGCCTTTTATCTGTTATTTGAGTCACGCAACATTCTTCAACTTCTTCTCTGTTGGTTCCCACAGGTGTTACGCCATGAATGGCAACTTCAAGAAAGCTTCTCATTACTGTTCTCGCAGCTGTGAAGCGGTGGAAAAAGCGTTCGGTTCATCAAGCGTGGAGTACGCACACGAACTTCACAAGCTCTCGCAGCTGTTGTTCAACGACAGACAAGTCAAAAAAGCACTCTCTACAATCGACAAAGCCACTAGTCTTTTGTCACGCCATTATGGACGGAGCAATCCAGACGTGAAGGAACTGAGTGAGATGAAACGCTGCCTTATTGCTGTTGGCGGTCATTCCAGAAACAACAGCACGTGACGGTCACGCAAGGGTTATTAGGCTTTAAAGTATACTTGTCGGACATTTCTAGAATAAAAAGTTTTTTTTCGTCTTTTGTTTCCGGCTTAGTTAGACGTTTGTGCTACTCGGGTGATACGATTGTGTGACGAGAGGTGCAAATCGAATTCACTTGAGTCACACAATCTTCCAGGACCCAAGTTATCAGTTAGATGGAAGGAAAAGAAAGAAAAAAGAAATTAAAAATGGACGGGTTTATATGAAAGAATTTTGTTACGATTTTGTGAAAGTATCTTTTATACTAAAAGTTTGGTGTACAATTTGGTGTTGAGTTATTTATGTGTCAACTCCTGTAAGGGAGAAAGTGTCTTTAAAAAGAACGCGTTACTTGTTTTGTTTAAAAAAACAGCAAGAAATAGTAGACTATAGAGTATGACGTAAATCAGAGAGATTCCAAGAAATACTATATACAAGTAGAGCAAAAAGTAAAGAACATTGAAGAACTAGAATTCATACTGGAAACGAGGTAGAATTTATTGTGTTGTTTAAAAGAAAACTACTAATGTCATTGTTTAGAACAAGGATTTGAGATGAAAAATGCCTACAATGCTTTATTCACTCTAAACACTTAAAACACATTTACATAGAAAGTGACAAAAACTACAATAACTTAAGAAATAGATATGTTTAAAGTTGAGCCAGGAGGATGAATGAACCTTGCGTTTCTACTTCCTGTTTCTCTACATGTGCAGAACACAGTTCGCGCTCTTTCTTTAAGACTGCGAGGGCCTCTTTCCTTCTAGAATACTCGACTTTTCTTACTGAACGAGGTGATTGAATTAAAGTTCAAAACGCTTTAACATCATGTTGTTGTTGTTGATGTCTTTATCAGGTCAGGCTTGTCCAGTGTAACCTTCATTTTGCCTCGTAAAACTACACATGAGAAACTAAGGGGTGACGAAGCACCCTTAACCTTTTACAACAATTTTGGCTCGTCATATCCAATTAGAGACTCAAAACATTCTTAAAATGAGTGTATCTAATTGTCGAGAGTCGAGGGTAACATGTCGAGGGTCGAGGGTAACAAAAAATATATTAAAATAAAGTGAAAAATAAAAAATAAAAATATAGTATATAGTAATGAAATCCACTACTCTACAGGTGTTGCATAAGATATCTCCCTTCAGCATAACGGGATCTTCCTAATTTGCTATTCCAAAAAATCAAGACCGTCTATTTACAAATATGTACTTTTTCAACAAAAGATTTAAAAACCATAACTGGCGAAAGGTTATAGCCTGGCAGGTGGTTTGTTTCACAGCTGCTAACTCAAGCATGGTGGATATTTTTGCTTGAACGTGTAAACTTACTGAGCGTAAAATTTGAAGTAATACCAGGGGAATGTAGGAGGAATATTCTCACAGCGCTTCTAACACTACATAGAATAGTCCAATGAGACATTCATTAACAGAGAATTCAGTGTTCAGCGCTGTTATCTTCCCTGACGGCTGGAAGGTAGTATATGTGCAGTTTTGTGGCGATGAACTGAGAACACATCCTTCATTTCACCTGATGTAATAACAGTTCATGAAGCGTTTAACATTTTAATTTCATCTAGCTACCAAGCGTCTCTACCAGACGACTTCAATACCTTTGCTGTTATAGCATCTAGCGGTTAAGAAACTCCAATTTTCCCCTTGTTAGGTCATCCATTATTTCGTTCATCCGGACACACTAAGATGGAAGAATGAAATAAGGCCCTGAAGAAAAGTTTCTAGACTTTTTATCGCTAAAAACTTGAAACTATTCAGTAAGTACACGTGGTACCCCTTCAGAGTTTACTGAACCCTTAATAATCAGGTCAGCAACATGTTCGGAGGCCGGAGTTTAAACCCTTTGTTGTGTCACGTTACCTCATTCCTGTTCTGCAATGCGATTGGCTGAGACAAGGAAATCGCAATTTACGCGCTTTTTCAAGTGGTTCAAAGATCTCTTTGCGCTTCTGAAATTAGCCAACTAAAAAAAGGTGACACAAACAAATTTTTAAAGCATTAACTATCGGAACACTGAAATGGACGCTGGAAGGCTAAACTTTATGTAAAACTGAGGATATTTTTAAGACCTTCAAGAGACAGCGAAAAGTATACGAAAATTGTTTGGACAGTTCTTACGATCTGCGGGTGAAGTGGAAGCTAGCAAAGTCAAGTGGTCGACAGGAAGAGTTATCCACTACGTTCTCCGTATATAAGCACGTGCGCCGATGATGATAAATAGTTTTGGCAATCAAACACAGCTTTCCTCAATCCGACTGCAAGTGTTTGTCTAAACAATCCGGCGAACCTGGCAAACCAGCAGCCGTTTTTAAACGTCATTGTATGTAAACGCGCGTCCGTTTTGACAAGTGTATTTGCCCACCAGTCAAGAAACGGAAACAAACCAGTTGACAGACCAGTCCATGTGCTCTACCTTTTATCCACTGGTACGCAAACTCCGCCCAATTATTGTTTCTTCCGTTCTCCATTTGCACGTGTTTTTTCAAAAGAGTTTTTAACGTTGGCCCTGTTCTGGAACAAGCCGTCTTGGGCAGATCATGTGATCAAAGGTAAGTAATAAGTGACATTTTAGAGAAACAAAACTGACACCCTTCAAATACGATGTCGTTTTCTGTCATTTTAACCGTTTCGATTCGCCGTTCAAGACTATACAACGTTAACTCCGATATATATATTTTATTATTGTGGTAAGCTGAATGTTTCCATAACTCCCTAAAACAGATCAAACTAAGAGAACCTGTGACGACCGCCCAAGGCGGTGGTAGTCTTAGCTTGTAATTGGCGATGGGTGTTTAAGTGGACAACGTCAGGTTAAATACATTATTGCGCTGGATTTAAACTACACTGAAGGCTTCGATTCTGATTTGAATTACTTCTCCTTCTAACTCAACAGTAACAGAATACGCCTCTTTCTCCTATTTAATTTGAATCAATGCATTTCTTGGTTGTGAAAAGTTTAGCGAATATCAAAAATTTGGCAAATACCTGTAAGGCGGCCTCGTTCTATGTATTGACCTAGTTTTGTCTCTAACCAGGAACCGTTGTTACCTTGCTGACCAAGGGAACGTTAATCGCAGGCTCGTACAGTAATCAAAAATAAGCTTTTAAAACCGCGAACAGAACGGATTGAGGATTATCCAGACAGAAGATTATCCTGAAATCAGCTTGAAGCTCTCATTTTGACGTAGAAATCTCTCAGGTTCTTAATGGGGGTGGGGTGGGAGGGGGTTAACTGGTGAAGATGCGTAGTGACTAAAATTGCATTTGTGTGTTAGCTGAAGGTTTAATGTTTAATTTTGACCTTTCACGCTCTGATGATGGTTCACGGTGATAAAACAGAGAGAAATAGAGAATATTCCTCTTTCCTGGTTGACGGTTAACATTGTTGAGATCCCTCTTATACTGATTACAAAATTTGCAGGAAAACCAGTCCTTCAGTATTGTTCTGTTATTCTGTTTTATCGCTGTTTTAGTTTATCGGTTTCTATCCTGTTTTAGTTTCATCATAGATGGAGCCCCAGGTCATGCCGCCAAACCAAGAATAGAATGCCTTTTCACTGTGTAGTTTGTACAGCCAGATACCTTGGACTCACACGAGGACTGCTAAGATGGCGTTGGACAATGATTACAATGATTGTGCTCTACTTTGTCAACTTACTCCATCCTTTACTGCAAGAAGAAATGCTGGCCTCCATTGAAAGGTCAGCTCTTTTCTTAAAATGCAAGGGATATATAGTTTGTCACATAGATAGCGCACTCGAAAACTTATCATAGACGAAGATTCAAGTTATTACGGGTTGTGGAAGTATAACGTTTTAAACAGATTTCCTTTAATTCTTATTTCTTCCATCAGCATTTACCAGCTCTTAGATTACTTTCTCTACTATTTTCCTTCACTTTGTTCTGTTGAAAAAGCTAGAATTTAACTCCGAAAAGTTGATGATATCGCCGGTCGAGTCAACATTTTAATCTGCACGTATTGCATGCCTATGAGGGGAGACTTATGTTACTAAGGCCCACTTCAGACGTCGTGCTTCTGTCGTGCCGAACTAAATTGCAATTAGGTTCGACTACGGCACGGCAGAAAAACAACTCTGATTCAGACGTCGTGCCAGATTCAAACCAAATTTAGGATATACTGATGCCTCGTTACAATTCTCCTCCTAACTCCCCGTGGGAACGCAATCTCGCCAAAATTCATTAATGTAATTTATGAATTTTGTTTGGCACGGCAGAAGCACGACGTTTGAATCGCTGCTGTGCCAGAGTCGTGTAGCACGGCAGAGCTTGTCGAACTTAATTGCTTGCCGAACTTAATTCAAAAGTTTGATTCAGACGCCGTGCTTCTGCCGTGCTCTTGTCGAACTTAATTCTTGAATTTAGTTCGGCACGGCAAAAGCACGACGTCTGAACTGGGCCTAAGTGATATTTTGATATCTATAAACGCCTTCCCTTAAATAGCTATATCGTCTTTAATGTAAATATTAATTTAACTGAACTTAGCATGCGGCCAACGCCAACTTATATCTACATGACAGTGACCAACTCGAAAGCTCATTGGCTACTTTGGTCGCTGTACACAATTAAATATTGTTTCTTGTAGTTAATTTCTATCTGTATTTATTTTTCCTATATCATTGTAAACCATCTTACGTTAAGTTTTTTTCTGTAAATAGTGTGCGATAATAAAAAAAAACTGAAAAAAATTGAAAAACTGAAAGCAATTAATAAACAGAAGGGCAAATCAATATCAATATAAATTATACCGAGTAAAATACGAGTTTGAAATTCAACGTTTTGTACACGTAGATTTGGAGTGTGTGGAACAATGACAGTGGGGGAAATCACTCCAAACTTAGCTGAATATGTTGCTCTTTTTGCTGACATAGAGATCTTGAAGAACAAGGCCTGCCCACTGAGACTGTTACCCTCAAGCAAAAGATAAAACCGCCCATTAAGACTTGGCAACACCAAGCACCCAACTTGCTGAGCCCGCATGTCATGGAAAGCGGTTCGCTATCCCTCCGTGGTTGGTGGATGTCACACGTGAAATGGGAAGTGACTGAAATGAAACGTAAATCAAAACCCAATGTCAGACAGGCAAGTAAATAGTTAAATTCCTTCAAGTAAATGAAAGAAGAATGAAAATAGTATCGCGCAAAGCAAGTATTTGATACTGAAGTTTCCTGACGACCGCATTTGACTTGTGCAAATACTGTTCCCTGAATGGTTAAAGAGTAATCGCGTTACAGATAAGATATTGGCTTGTCGAGTCATCAAAGTCTCTTAAAATAATCAGAGACCCATCTTTGATCCACTCGGAGCCCTTGGAACAAACACAACAAGCAGTGCTGCTGTACTGTTTTGATATGGAATCCATGAGCACAACGCCGAATTTACTTGTGAGTCCGGGTTTTAGCGATGATATAACCATGCAATAACTTGGAATGTGGCAAAATGTTTCAATTTTCCCTTGCAGGTCTTCAGCGTGACCTGCACTGTGCATAGGATAGTGGAGACATATCAATATCTCTCTGTAAGTTTGCGCTTTGAATTTTTGATATCGTGAGTCACCCGGCCAGCGAATAGCGGTGAAGCAACATACGGAAAATATGTCACTTCCCGTCAAGTAGCTTACCAGCTCCATTTTTGTGTGATTGCCTTGTCATGATATGGTAGTCTGGATTGCCTTTATTTTAGGAACATGTCTTACGAGTAACCTCAGTTACACGCTGGGTTGCTCTGTTTGCATTCAATCCTTACCTCAGTTCTCAGTTGAAAGAACAAATTTCCATTGCCTTTCCATTTTAGCACGTTGCTAAGTTAACTTTGTTATCTACAGTTGAACAGGAGTATCCCGATAAAAGGAATTAAGTTCCAAGCCAGTTCTGCTTCATGGAAGATGGAGCGACCTACAGTCAGCTTGCTGAGGGTGCGCTGATTTATGTCATATATTCATTTCTGAATAATCTTTTATTGTTATTTCTTATTAAAGAAATGTTGGAGCTAAAAACGGTTTTGCAAAGACCTATTAGAAACTTAACTTTGCAGAAACTGGTCTTAATCTTTGAGATTGTCTTACAAGTAACACATTTGGTTGGGTCTCACTATTGACGTAAATCCTCGAATTAGCGCCCGGGGCGCTTATTCCAAGTTTAGGAGAAGACGGGGGCACTTATTCGAGGGGGGCGCTTATTTAATTTTTCCCAAATCGTGGCCTGACGTGATCATTTTTTAATACATCATCTGCGCGTAAACACCAACATAAGCTGTTTATTTATTGACATAAAAAGCTGATCCTAAAGTTTAAATCGCGGCACTGTTAGTACTTAACGTGTTCAACGTGTTCACTAAACGTGTTCACAAACTGAAACTATGTACAAATCTGATACTACATGACGAAAACTATACATCCTTTGTTGTCTCATTACTCATCTACAAAATGGGGGAGAGGGGAGGGGGCACTTATTCGAGGGAGGGGGGGCGCTTATATTAAATTTCGGGCGATAGGAGGAGCGCTTATTCAAAGTGGGCGTTTGTTCGAGGGGGGGCGCTAATTCGAGGATTTACGGTATTACTCTAGTTTATTGTTTCACAGAGCTACGAACCGTTTTACGGCGCTCGAATATTTGTGGTGCTATCAAGTGGAAAAAGAAAGCTACTCAAGTAAGTTGGTTGAGTAAAACTAGGAAAATGGTTCTTTAAAAGTTGCAGGCTCTTATTAATATTTTTGCTGGGTCAAAGAATATTGAAAAATTCAATTGCAATTTTATTTCTTCACCTTAATTTTCACAGGCTGGATTTTTCAGCAGAATCTGGAAAAGTTATGAACAGGAAAACAGAATTTGTAAGTTACGAATAACGAACACATTTGAAGAGTTTCCGACTCTTATTATCCAATAGAAAACCGCCGAGCAAAGATGTAAGCGAGGTTTTCCTTATAACGAATTGGCCATGTCGATTAGCAACGCTCCCCCAAAGTGGCAGCTTTACTTAGTTCCGACTCAGAGACGTAAGGCTGAAAAAAATATTGCTTTTTCTTCTGGCTGTTAGAAAGAATAAAGAAACTATAGACGGCGGCTATTAAATCAGTAAAGAACTCTGGCTTTTGTAGATCTCACCTCGAGGAGAACAAATCACCAGTGTCACGGTCATGTTGGGTTGCTTTGGATATGAGGGATATGTCACCTTCACTGACCTTGCGGTTAAACCTATATATGGTAAGTAAACCCATATAAGGACTTTTGCTCAAGATGAAAAACGTCATTTTAGGAAAGATATGTATCTGAGTTATAGTAGTGAACAGTGATAACATCTTTCTTGCAGGCATCTGTCACACTTCTTTAAATTTAGCTAAACTAGTCGGACACCTTCAACAGGATGATTTTTTAAAAAATATCTTATCTTTATTTGCAAAGATTCCAGACTGCTGAAAAACCACAGTATCGAGCCAAAGCAACTCTTAGAGCCGTGCCAAGCACTAAGCAAGAGACCACTTGTTGAGTCTGGAGATTTCCTCACTGAAATACTCTATTCAGCGTGTTCACCAACAGTACGTACAGTTCAGTGTTGCAAACCCTTCGAGTGATCTGCAAACTTGTTAACAGTCTCATGGTCAAAGCCCTCGCAGAGCGCTTACGGGTTTCTGAACAAGAGACCCTGAAGACGAGCTGTCGGTCATTGTCGTGTATCCTAGATATTGGCCCAGACCACTTTTTCCAGTCATCATTTTCTTTTAAATAATTACTTAATCAAATGTATTATTAAATTTTCGTAGATAAACGACTTTTTGAAGGTTGTTCAGCCGATCGCCATTGGTGGTACAAAATGTAACCTGAAGAATAGTGCACGGCTTTGCGAAATTCTGTAAATAAAGTTGGACTTCTCTACAACACCTATACCTTGTGGTGAATACCAAGCCAGCGTCTGAACTCATCTTTCTCGCCCTGAAAGCCTGGTTACACTTAATGTCAGGGTGGAGAAAGGGGATTTTTGGTACTAACGACCTAAGGCACTAACACAACTATATCACTGTGTCCAATAAAGCATAAGAACGGGGGCAAAGTGACGCAAAGATGGTCACACTGAAAATTTACCGTTTTTTCTCTTACTGTTAGGATTCTGACGCAGTCACTTTAGTGACACAGCTAACGTTCAATAGGATAAACATGTTGAAGAGGAATTTAAGATTCTGGAATGGTAAGAATTGATTAACAAGTTTTAAGAACTTTCCCTTTTCTAGAATTAAACAAGCACGACAAGCTTGGCGAAGCTTGCTCTCTAACTAATCATTATGTAAAGGTCTGTAAATCTTTTCGTTTAAATCACATTTTCTTGGCAATTTCATTGTTAAAATTGACTAAAAGCGCTTGCCAGCAAAAACTAAATTGATAGATATACATCAAGTCTTTAACTAAGCCTTGATGTCTAACATACATTGCTCATCGTACCAACTGCGAGAATTTTATGAATTCGTATCTATGGCTTTGAAGAAATCGAATGTTGACCAGTAACTATTCAATTATCATTACTCATCGATCTTTTCTTTGTATTTCCTCTGCAGGTCCTCTGTCAATAGTAGTTTACGTTCATTTAGAAGACGTCAACGATATTGATTTCAGAAAGTAAGATAAAATGGTTTTAAAGTGGATGGTTTCCCTTTTTTTGAAAAAGTCTGGTTTAGTCCCTTCTTCGCCATTTTTCAATCGCGTAAAGTTGTAAAATGATTTAAGTTGATATGTAGCACTGAGCTAGTCTACATTCTCACGCACTCTAAAACTATGAGTTACTCTGAAATTGACGTTTGAATAACAAAATACTCCAGACCTGTCATTTCGAAAGCTACCAGATGCCATTTAAACAAAACATCTCTGATGATGGGCTGTTTTGCTCTCAAACAAAAGGTCAATTGTTGTTTCTGTTCTCCACATTTTTTTTACCACATTTGAAACGAGTTCTCTTTCAGGAGAGAGGTACAGATGCGATTACCGACACCAATATTCAGCAAGTTTTCCACGGTCTCAGTTATGGTCATATATGGAAACAAGGTAAATAGCAAATGCCTATATACCCCATATATGATCAATTCTAAAGTGCCTCATTTATTGAAAATTCAGTTTCGGGGGAGTTTCGGGTCATTGATTTTCAATTTAATCTGTACCTTCAGAAGAGGACATGCATGCATTGCAGACCTATATTTTTAAACTCGCCTTAGTTGATAAATTGTTTCTCTCCACAGATAGGTCCACAGTATCCAATCAATCGCCTCAGAAACATTGCAGTCAAGTAAGCAAAGACACGAGATTTACCTTCGTTTAGAATGCACGAGCAATCGGGAAAGAAGATAAATTTCAAGTCAAGACTGTAGTGCCATATCTATGATATGACAGTCAGACTATTACTCAGTAATTTTGTGTACTTTTTGTAAAGTTCTCTCTAAGTAGAAGCTAGTCATTTTTCACTCTTTTCTTTTCTTTTTCCTCAGAAATGTTAAAACGCAATATATTTTCATGATCGATGTGGATTTCGTTCCTTCGCCAGAATTAGAAACTATTGCAAGGTAGGTTGTAGGACCTTGTAGGCGTAACTTGCCTTTAATTATCACTTAAGGCAGGCTAAAAAAGGTTCAGTTAATGTCTGGCAAATGAAGTTCTTAAGTTTCAATCATTACTCACTCTCGTTTTAAATGTTTACTTTCAGAAATCAGATTCTTAAGTACAATGAGACAAGAAATGGTACCAATAACAAGGTTGCATTTGTCGTGCCTGCCTTTGATGGCGCAAGAAATGTGGTTAGTTCAGTTCTAGTTTTTAAGTAATCCTTTCTAAACTCCGTATATTGTACAGCGAGAAGCGAAAAATTGCAAGAAAAATTTGAACGCTGCGCAATTTGTAGAAATGAACGTCTCGCCTCGAGTTTTGCTCATAGAAAAAAAATAAACACTTAATCAGTCTTGATAGACTCTTTAAAGATCTAGCTAAAAGGCTCCATCTTACAAAGACCCGCAATGTATGATTAGTGCATGATTCGACTTTACTGATTATCACACACTTATGCTGGTCCTGATAGTTCGTGAGTGTTACACCACGCCCGGCAACTCACCCCTCCCCCTCCGTTAATGCTCGAGCGCCTGGTTAGTAATGACCTTACGGTTATGAACTTTTTTCAGAACTCTAGAGATCTTCCACAGACGAAGGAGGAACTTGTTAAAATGGTGAAAAGAAAGAAGAAATTGGCGCCATTTAGTATCCTTCGAAGTTGGTGCAATATATCTTAATTAATAACCAACAAGCTGCACTAGGATAAATGAATGGTGTTCCAAAATTCATTCCCTGACACCATTAGGCGTGGAGGCTGGGGCGCGTTCGGTGAAACGTTGTAGGTTTACTTGGTCAATAGATTCCGTATAGAATTCCAGTTCACTTTTCACCTGTTCTTTTATAACTCCTTGACTCGCCTCAGGACAAATCGAGTCTCCTTTGTCACATAGCTCCACAAACTATACCAAGTGGTACCACATCAATGAGTCATATGAAGTCAGCCGTTATCAGGATAAATACGAACCTTACTTAATTTTAAGGTGTGCACTGCAAAGTAGCTTATTATGGGAAGATTTTCCGTTAAAACGAGTTACCTTTTCGTAAATGATTAGTTCTAAAGTCATTAAGTACTCTAGATAGTCTAGGTAAACTGTATAGTTTCTTGTGTTTTATATCTTCTTCTGGCCGGGGTACGTTGATCTAGGTTACTTCAATTTTGGTCCTTCTTTACCGCGAATCTTGTGAGGGGCTCTTCACGTATTAAAAGGCGAAAATTGTTCATCTTTTGGGCTCTATTATGTTTTGCCAAGAGACGATCAACTCTTGGTTTTGCTAGCTGAAGTATTGGCTTCATTCTCGTCCCCAGAGGCCGCGCTCCTTTTGGTCAGCACCAAGAATCGCGATCTCTGGCCGGGTGCGATTCTCTGAACATGCGCAGAGAATTTGTTTCGTACTCTCAGCCAATCAGATCTGTCAAACTTGACTTTGAGCACGCGTAGAGTGACGGGAAGTCCGTGAATCGCGGACTTCCTGTGTTGAACCTTCCCAGAGGTCGCGATTCTTGGTGCCGACCAAAAGGAGCGCGGCCTCGGGGGACGAGAATTTATTGGCTTATGTTAGTACCTTACTTGTCTGCTGTAGAATAAGACCAAGGCTCAGTGAGCTCTTAAGTACCTTTCTCCTTTTGTTGACATAACGAGATTTGGAAATTCTTGTTTTGCAGATTGACTCCTGAACTTCCGCTGTACGACGAAAGGTTTACTGGTTACGGAATGAACAAGATTTCTCACGTCATAGAACTCGCACTACTGAGGCAAGTCACCCTTAGCCTCGATTTCATCGGTTTTTCTGTGCACGCACAATCGTTAGACGCATTCGAGAGCTTTAAAACGTTGTCTCAGCGGTATACAGTGCGCTTAGATTCACTATGGGGAATTCCTTATCCAGCACAGCTGCAGGTCGAACTCTTCACAAACTTGTCCTCTTAGCTATAGACAAACACCATTTCCACGAATAAACAGCTTCGTTCCCAGGGCTTTCCCTTCCCAATCTCTAACGGAGAAACCCTGGGAACGAGGTTGATGAGGGTAAGGGAGGCGAAAAACACTCTCCCTCCCCCTCTTCCGCGTTTAATACCTGTTTAAAAGGTTATGAATACACAAAGGGTTAATCGACAATTTCCCTCCGACCGACCTCACACTAATTGATCAAGCAGAAATATTTTCCTATCATTAACGTGTATATTTTGATTTCTCTCAGGTACAAATTCATAGTGCTGCCTAATGTTTGGATTGTTCATCGTTACCATACATTGTCACCCCTCTCATTCGCTCATTTGACGGTGAGTGTTTTGAGTGTTTCATTTTCCACATTTTCCTGCCACAGTCAAGGCGTCTTTTAGGGTGTCTTTCCTCTCATGTTAGACTTGTTATGATGTTGGCATTTTTCTATAACTGCGAGATCCACAACATTCGGTAGAAAATGGAAAGAGTGAGAGAATAAAAGTTGGCTGTTAAATACCTTTTAAAACTTTCTTTGCTCTTCTTCAATACTTCTAGGATCCAGACAGCAGGTTTGCAAATCGACTTCAGCGCTTTGAGTTTATCAGTGATTTATACAACAAACACAAGATCGGTCACTGCAAGGGTGCCAAGAACCAGTAGCTTAAGACTGAAACAAATTTGCTGACACTTAAAACTGAACATTGACGAGAAATTTTCCTGATGGTGGATTTTTCAAGCAAGGAGAGTGACGTAGAAGAATCCATTCAAAGGCAGACACGCCCTGTATAGACAAATATACAACGGCATGATTCACACTTAGATGTTGGCCATCATTCCACCGACAGATGGATGAAGTTTAAACGCAGATTGCCCACCGAACACTAAAAATGACCTTCTTTATAATCTTTCTCTAACTATTAATGGCTGAGGAAGGTAGCAATCCAAGGACATGCAAAATTCGACAAGCTAAAAACTCCTGACCCATCATGGATTAAGATTGCTAACCAAGCTACACATATCATTTGACACCAGCTCCTTTCTTGAACTAGCAAATTCGAAGTATTTTATAACTCTGACGACGTCCCACTGGTCGTTCCATATTCATTTATATGGTCTGTTCACAGACGTTTATTTTTTGCTATGAGCTATTTATCATCTTGCCCAACCCCCTTGCGTTTTGGCTCATTCATATCCCACGCGCCGGGTTAATATTTTGCTAAGCTTGCGATCACGACGATAGCCTGTCAACAAGCTCCGGCTGGAATTCGAAGGGCCAAAAAGGGGGAAGTGGCCGAGCGGAGAACGGGGTGGGGGTTAAGGCGTCTCTCCTCTCTCTCTGCTCCTGTCTCTTCTGTCCTTTTTCTTCCCACTTTCTCTTCGCCCCATCCTCGACTCGAGAACTTGTTTATAGGCTATCAGTACGACGAACTCAAGGGTCTGTGGACAGACTAGTATTTATATGACCACAATCTCGTGTTCACTTGTTGCGAAAAAATTGAGCGCCAACGAAATTGAAATGACCTGTACCTTGAACAAGGAAATAGTTATATTTTTGTGCTTTGCTGTATACGCTGGGAGAACAAATTCCCCCCAAGGACAACCGCTTTACCCTCACCACCTTGACTTGCTTTATAAAGTCTGTTTGCTTTATAAAGGAAGGATATTTACTTGTCCAGAGTTTGTTAATCTGTATTTTGTCTTCGTACAGGCGCGGATCTGATACCGAATTCCACCGTTTTACAGAAATTGGTCAGATGTTTCAAAATGACTCGGATAACCCCTTAAGGAGACTTCAGGGATAACAAATTCAGAACATTTCCGGTTCATAAGAAAGCATGGCCCTGGACCATGGGCTCCTGCCCTGGACCACTCTAGAACGCACTCGTTGTTTCGAAATCAGTCACCATTAATCCTAGATCCGCGCCAGTGATGCATAAATGCTTACAGTTCGAATATAAGACGTCTTTAAAACAGATAAAGTTGAGACACATCTCCAAATAATATTATAAAAAAATATCGAGTTACACAAATGCACGTAATTGCTTCTGCCGATGAACGTGTCAAATATTTAGCCAGGCTATTCCTGTACAATCAAAGTTGCCATATTTGATCTACATGTATTGACAATACGCCAAAGCAAAACTATCCTTGAGTATTCTAGTAATATGCAATTGTGAGCCGGATTCTTTAACAATTATTCCTCGAGCGCTCGTTGGATATGAGATGGTAGATAGCTAACGAGGCGCGTTGCGCCGTCGGAGTTGGCTATAACCATCTCATATCCAGTATGCGCCAGTGGAATAACTGTTTTATTAAAAACGCATCCAAATTATATATATTAGACTCAAATAAAAATAAAAAGCGCCCCAAAAAATCACGCGTACGCTTACCTAATTAGAAGAGCATGATATAATGGCTCATAACCTATGATGGCGAAGCCAATGAAAACTCGCGAATTGCATTATCCAATGATCCAGTTTTTAATAAATAGGATACAACAGGTGTTCTTGAATACCTCAGCTCCGAAAGTTTCGTTATACGCGGCTTGTGCTTACAGTGTATCTGTATTCGGGTACATACGGGTCGGAAATTTTGGCTTTTTGCGCAGATCATAACAAGGTAGCAAAAATTAAATTAACCCTATCACTCCTGTATTCTCCCTCCCCTAGTCAAATAGCTATAAAACGCTACAGATAGTTTTTCTCTGGGTGTCAGCTCGAGAAATAAAATAGAAGACCTTACATTTTCCTCCATGAGGCATTGTTTCAATTTTCTGCTGGGGTTTGCGCACAAAGCCAACCAAATACCAACCTCCTCTAGGTTTATTAAAAAGTGGAGGAACTGGAGTTTGAGGTATATTAGAAGTAAAAATATCAGGTCAAATTGAAAAAGATCGGTATTTATGTAAGCAACATCTAGGAACACATTTTATCAAGATTAAACTTTATCTTGGCCTTTCTCTTTACTACTCACCTCTATAAAACTTGTAACAGAGGATGGTACTTGGCCACCCGAAATAAACTAAGAGAAAACTAGAGCGATTTAGCTCTCGCTTAAATTTTAGTTTTCCATTTGTTTTTTTTTCTGTCTGAGGTTTTGGCGAGGCAGGAATTATGGTTTCTGTTATGATCAATTGAGATCACGTAAAGAGTTAGTTTTTGTTGCGCGGATGAATGGTAAGTAATTTTCTGCTAGGGTTTGAAAGGAATGGAAGGAAGCCAAGTAAACAGAGGGCCTGGGTACGAGCTTTGCATGCCATGCCTAGGGGGTCAAATGCATTGCAGAAATGATACAAATATACTAACATTTCTGCATAGTCAAAGGAAATAACAAGTTTGCACGCATTCTTAGTTTGAATACAAGGAAAGACTTCAAGTAGCGTTGAAAACAGTTTAAATCCCCAACTTTCCTCCTCAATATTTGGTTCTGTAGTGGTGGCCGAGTGGTTAAGGCGATGGACTAGAAATCCATTGGGGTCTCCCCGCGTAGGTTCGAATCCTGCCGACTACGATGACGCTTTTTTTCCCCCTTAAAAATTCTCTCCGTTATCCATTTTACCGACTGTTGGGGGAGCGCTCTCTAGAATACGTGGCATTTGCTTGAAATAATTACTCCTTGCTTGAAAAAGAGCATTTTCCGACAGTAAAATTTAGAGTGACAGGTCACAATACTACTGAATACCACTTGGAACTGTTGGGATCCAGATATCAGAGTCGAATGCTTTTTTCCCCACCATAATTCAGTTTCAGCCTTAAAATCGAAACTGGGCCTTGCTAGAATACGCTTTTGGCATTAAACTACGAAAAGCCATCGGTTCGACTTCCTCTGAGATGTGCCGAATTACCGCGAGCGAGTATCGGTGAGCGATTTGTTTTAAACAAGTAGCGACTCGTAACTACTGGAACAAGCGCTCGTTTCACTTAATTAGAAAATAAAAGGAATTTCTTAAACCCAAATCAATCGGCAAGATGCGTTAATGAACATCAACTTTGCAGTTCACTTTGGCAGCATATCTTGCGTGACGCAACGTCATTACTACTTGTCACGCATGCAAGGTGTCAGAGAAGTTATTCAGTTCCAAACAAGTTTAGGGCAAACATGAAACTGGCGCTAGCGGAAAACCTAGAAAGAAACGGTATATTTGAAATTAGACAGCACTTTTTTCCACTTAGGAGTATAACAAGTATTGGTGATCTGATAGAAAAACCTGACAAAATACTTGATAACCTGCAATGGACTAGTATGGCACATCATAGGGGGATTGGCCAGTTAGCCTACGGCCGACTTGAGCTTTTGCCAGTCTATATATTTACTCTATTTTAGCATTTACAAATAGTTTAAAGAGTGTTCGGACAGGTATTCAAAGGGTTCTTTACAACAGTAGAATAAATATTAACCATTCAAAGTACAAAGTTCAAGAAATCATGACGATAACAAAAACCACAGGCTTCCTGAACATCACTCCAGAGCTGTCAAAGCATCTTTGCCAATGTGTTCTGAGTGCAGGGGTACATCCAGATGTGCTGAAAGGGTTGATGCTGATGGGTTTGTGGTGTATATGACTTTTCTTGGTTTAAATGTAAGAAGAGGGGGAGGGGGAGGGGGAGGTGGAGGGTGATGAGCATCCCCCCCTGCATCATCTCCCCCAGATCCACCACTGGTATTTACATTTATTATCTACTGTTAATTAAGCTTTTCTCATGATGAGGAGTCAAGTGCAACACCACCATTGTGCCCAGCACCAAAATCCACAGCAAAATAAGTAGGACAGAGTTCATGGATATCACTTGGCAAAAGAGCCAAAATATAAACAAGTATATCAAGGTTCTGTAAGAAGCTAAAAACCGAAGACTAATCTGCAGGTGCTGGGAGGACTGGACTGGGGTTGTTGAAGACTGTCTTACAGGGGTGGGGGAAGAGGCAGACTTTAAACCTGGTGACATCAGGCAGGCAACACTTCTGAAGAGTCTTGAATTTGTGTACATGTTATCCAGTCTTTTGCCAAACTGGAAGCGGAGAAACAGTTTTAGTATGTTATACTCAACCAGATACCAATAGTCTCAAAAATAGAAGCAAAAGACCAACAGAATGGGTATAGGTATACTAATCATATCAAAATATTCATCACAAAATTGTCATTGTGACTGCTGTCAATGATAATTTCTGCATATGATCACAAGGAATGTAGAGAATTTGAGGTTTTAAAGTTAAAGACTTCAACAACCTTTTCATTAAGATGAGTGGAGAGCTTGAAGAACAGTCGTACTAATGCTGGATTTTCAAAGCTGCAAATGGGTTGTAGTTCTGGATCACCACTATATTTCACTTCAAACTTGCGAAGACCATTCATCATCTGAAAAAAAAAGCAATGAGATTGATATCATGTCTACAGGTTTAGTTTTTGACTTGCAGAAAAACGTTATTGACGACCATTGATAGATCACCGAGTATGATGCCAGTCTTGCCTGTTTCTTAAAATGAACCCCAGTTTCACATTATTTCTTCATTATTTTATATCACGTTATAATATAGATAGGACTCTGCAAGCACTCTGATTGGTCAAAAACCCATGTTTTATCAGAGTATAAAACATAGAAAAAGTGTGTTTTATTGTTTTGCACGTGGAAAATCTATATCATAAAGCAAATAAAGAAGCCTCAGCTGTGTATTACACTTTGATCAAACACTCCCGACACTTGAGAACATTCAAGAAATGTAGAAAACACTCGCCTGCGGCTTGTGTTTTCTACAATTCTCTTGTGTTCTCAAATGCTTGTCGTGTTTTATCACAGTGTAATACACGGCTTGGGCTTCTTTATTTGTCAAATATCACATCATAAAAAAAATAAATATCTACACAATGTTAATCCCACATACTTGATATCGCCCCAGAGAAGTTGGCACCAGTCCTCTCTCAGTCTCAACATGGTCTGGCAGGGAAGTTTGGGAACCTGGTAAAGTAGGGTGTCTTCTTCCAGATACCGCTGAAGTGGTCTCCCATTGTATGGAATTGTTCAATATGCTAGCATCAATGGAATCTGCAGTCTAAAAAGGAAACACGACTGTCATTACACCAATCCAGGAATATAATTCTTATTTGCAAAGCATACTGACCCTTACGATGCGTGTCAGTAACTCAGAAGTCTGCTTTAAGTTAGACACAAGTTTCCCCTCTTCAGATTTTCTATCAAATTCATTCTCTTGCGTACTACCACTGTTGAAGATGTTTGTAAGCAAACCAACAATGCCCCCAGTGTTCTCTTCAAGTTCCTGAGCTGCTTGGCTATTGCTATTTGCTTCATTAAGGGCAGATAACACTCTGGAGTGAAGTTCAACCATCTGTAAAAACATGAATAAGACTGTTATCAACACCATGGGTGTTTTGATAGAGATGCTTTTCAAGAAGTGGAGACATCTTAAGAGGATCTTAGCTTTCTTTTATTGACCTGTATTTCCATATCAAAATGATTAATGATTGTTGAATTCTGTCTCACAGTTGTGGCACATCCAGGTGAGATCAACAAAAGGCATGACGGTCTTTTCTTGTTTAAAAATAATGGGGGATCTTTGAGTCAGAGAGAGAATTTTCTTACTCAACATTTTATATCTTTTTGATCTCTGATTGGGGGAACAAGCAAAATAAATTTGCAAATGAGATAGACACACACACAAAGAGTCCCCTGTCCTTGTTCCTTGCATCATAAAATTGTTCATGCATGAGACAAGGCTAAAGCACCCCTTGTTACTAATTTAAGGTTTAATACAGGTCTGGAGGGGATCAGATCTTTACCTCTTGAGCAAAGGCTCCTCTGTTTTAGTTTTTTATCTAAAGAAACAGAGAAGTAAGAAGGTAAGGTCTTAATGACTTAAAACCTGACCTTTGTGGCTCCTGGCTGTTGGAACACTGATTTGAATGAGTATGAAGGTCCTTCCAGCTCTGTAATATGTGCCTTGATGGCTGAGCTTGATGCAGTTAAGCTAGTTTGGGTGGCACTCCAGCGATTTCCAGACGGAGCTAAAAATGCATTTTCTCCTGGTAAATTAACAAAAAGAATGCAATCAAAAAAGGACAGTAATGCTGTGCTTACACCTGGTGAAGTTAAGATTAATAGTCTCAAGGTTCAAAAAAATAGGCAGTATTTGAAGTGGAGAGGTTAAAGTATTTATAATTTACATGACTCAGAACATTACTTCATTCAGCTGGGAGTAGTGCTGAGAGCAGGCAAATTTATTGTTAATTTCTAATTTGCACTGGAGTGCAAATTATTGTCAAGTGTGCATGTTCGTAACTGTCCCAGCTGTATAATAAACGAGTACTTGTATGACAGCTCGAGCAATTAAGGATTTACACTACAAGTGCTATTTGAAAATTTTGTCAAATTGCACTCCCTTAAAGGCTTGTGCAGTTTTGCAAGAATGTTTGAATATCCCTTGTAGTGTGAATCCCTAAAATCATTGCACTTGCATTCATAGGATTACCTAAAGATACAAATGCACAACTGTCTTGCCACACTCTTGCCCAAGGGTAAGATTGATTGTATTATTATTACTCTGGTCTTTTAGCAAAGGGCAATGGTTTTTAGTCACTAAAAATCAAGTATTGACAAAACCTTAGGGCAACACTTTATATCAACATGATTGAATGCAGCTCCAACAATCAACATTCCTTGTCTACAATACATAATAATTATGATACAAACCTTCTTCAATCATGTCCACCAAATGTGACTGAGCAAATACCTAAAAAACAATAACTTTTTTAATGCCATACATTGCAGAACACTTAATAACATTGGTTTCATAAGTCACTGGAACACCCACTCCTTTCCTCTGTTCAGTTTGTACTGTTAATTGCACTTTGCCCTGTGCATTTTACTTTCCTGACAACAATAATTGAAAGGTGGGTAGGGGAGAAAGAATTATTGGGACACTTGCTCTATTTCCTCCCCTTAAATATATACAACATTATGCTGGATACTACAAAAGGACTATCAACAATACATTATAGGTTGTTATCATCGTCATCATCATCAGTCCTCATTGTGCCATGGGACACATATTAGGTTTCATTGTAAGTTGTCTGGAGGTCAAAATAGTTCGTAATTGATATTTGTGAAATCAAAATTGAAAATTAGCTTGAAGTTTGATAACACTAATAATTCTAACTGTCAAGGTTGGTTTTAACAGGACTGTTCGCTTACTAAATGTAACATGTACAATGTACCAACAAGAAACCATCTGCCGTAAAAACTTTACTGTGAACTTTTAAACAAATAACATTAAATATAACTAATATTTTCAACTAAACCTCAATACCTTAATGACTCTAAAGAGTAGATGAGCATCTTTAACTGAGCTAAGATTGAAGCGACAGGCACGGGACACAAACTCAAACAACAAGGCTGAGTAGAACAGGAGGTTGTCAAAAATAAAAGATTTCCTAACAAAGAGAATAAACACAATTAACCCTCAGACAAATACACAACCACTTCAGGCATATTAACAACCACTAGCACAATAACTGAATGACAAATTTTTGTGTCCTCTTAAATAAGGTAGATAAACTTGTGAAGATGAGGGCTTCAGAGGTTCCATGGCACCTTTACTCACTTAAAGACTGAAGCACACACCTCGAGTAAAGCTGTTTGTTCCAAAGGGTTACAGTTTTAACTGTAAACTTCTCAAATGATACAGGACAGATCAAAGCCCTACAACTTGATTGCAGCAACTTCTAACAGAGATTGTGATCACACCATGTTTCATATAGTAATGATTACTCTGAAACTGTCCTCATGGGTACAGGTCCAGCAAAGGTAGAACTGAACACTTTGATCACAGCAAGAAAATACAACAGAGGACTGAGAGGTAACAAATAGAGCACTAACTTAACTTCATGATTGTTAGCTTTAGTCCTAGGAGGTCTCTGTTTTCTAGTATTCTTGACAAAGTTTACATACCACTTGAGTTAATATCAGGTCTCCTTTAACTTTGAAACCAGTTCACATGTGTAAACTTGAAGAAGCTAAGTCATGTATATCACAAATGGCATTATTATTAGTTAAGTAAACACTATTCACCATTGTGGGCTGGCAGTTTCTCTGGACTCCTCACTCCCACTAGCTGTAGAGCCATCATGATGGTGCTTTGAATATCTCCATGGCTGAATATAACTTAGCCAGGTTTCCAACACCTGTAAAGGTTCACAAGAAACCTTTAGTTTCTTTCATCTCACACAGTGACCATGAATTCATCACTTTGCATTTCCTCATATTTATCAGATTCAAGAAGGAATGCTATGATTAACTCACGACAAAAATGTTGACAAACAGTAATCAAATTCTATCAATGAGAGAAATGCTAAAAAAGGAAAGTTCTGAAATTTAAAAAGCTCATCAAGCAAATTAAGGCCTCTGAAGTGCAACTGGCTCATAGTTCTTGGCACGAATTAAAAGTAACATGTAGTGGCTAGTATTTCTACTCCCCACTGGATGGGAAGCTAGTCCATTGCAGGTTAGTCCCAGTATTCTGTCACGCTACCCTATTAACAATCTATCAGAATCCATAATAGACCTGGGTGGAGAGAGGTACTGTGAAAGTTAAGTATCTTGTCCAAGAACACGACACCATGATCTCACCAGTTACCTCCTCGACTTTTTCAAGTAGAGGGCCAAACATTTAATTTTCACTGCTTCATTGCTGCTCTTTCTATTTCCTGGGTCAATTTCATGTTAGCTCCATCTGCCACTGCCAAACAACTTTCATATCTCTAAAGTGAAATGAATGATATAATTTTCACAAAAGAAGACTACTTCAAAAATGAATGGGAAAATACTTACATATCTAAAGGAAGAATCCAGAGGCCAGTGGGAAAAGCAATGTTGCAGAAAATAATAGAGCTTCTTTTGGAGAAACTGAGGTATGATTTCCCTGCAAGATAAACATTCAACAAATATTCAAAAGAATCAAGTAAACCTACAAGGAAAAACCTACTGCATGTAATCAACTGTATACAGAGAACTTGACTAAGAGCTGTCGTTGGAAAAACTTTTCATGCAACTCATGTAACAAAGTGTTGACATCATAGGGACATACTGATGAACAGAATTGGGAACCTTTTTACAGAGCAGCCCAAATAACTGTTATTGTGGAATATTGTTTTGTTGAAAAAGGCATACAAACGAGGCAAAAGGGTCAATACAGAGTAGAATTGACCCTTTTGCCTCATTTGTATGTCAACAGCTTTTGAAAACAGCTTTTGGGACACTTGCTTTAATGAGACTTGCATAGAACCAAGATCTATGAATGACTCTAGGATGAAAAGTCAAATGTAGTACCTTCTGAGTTCATCAGATGAATGTAGAATAGGAAGCTGATTCAGGTCAGGTGTCTTGATGTACACAAAGGAATGAATATGCTTGACTAACAACCTGACCACACGCACATGGTCTAAAGATGGCATGAAATACTCCTGAATTTACAACAAGAAGAGAAAATCTCATAAATCCTGGCATTATGCCAACAATATTACTGATCTTGCAATTTATGAAATTACATGTAACTACTAGAATACAACTTGTGATGGACTAGCATTCAATTTAGAGGGAATAGCAATACTCTGCACTGCTTCATGTTTTTAAAACAAAGTTAAATACCATAGCAAGTGGGCTATTGGCCTACTCTACTAGACATGTAAACATTATAAACTTGTAGTCAGGTACCTGTCCATGAGAAAGGACATTGCTTGAAAAAGATCCCACTGTGTTCTGATTTAGCCAAAATTCTATTAAAACCTACAAGTCAGAAAAAGAAATTTGTTCAACAATAGTTATGTTCAATGATTAAATATAAACAAAATCAAACAAAACCCTCACCAAATCAAAGAATACTAGTGCCTCTGGCTAGCAAACATGTTTTAGGTAAAGGTTTTAGGTTTTAGGTGCTGGTAAAAACACTAATCAGGGTCACTATGCTGTGTTTTAGTCAAGACACTTGATACTCTCCCTATAACCCTATCTACCAAGGTGTATAAATGGTAACAGATATTATTGTTAAGGAGCCTAATGAAAGATTGGGGAACAGCTTGTAATTCTCTTTCAAGGCTACAGAAATTAGATTAAGTGCTCAAAGTTGTGGGCCATTGAGTTCATCAAGAGGCCACCTTCACCAGTTAGCACGATGTCATGTATTTACAACCCTAAAGCAAGCTATTATATACAAACATCACTCACTTGAACAAATATCTCAGATCTCCATATTTCCTGCGAGGTGTGATCAAGCACTCCATGATGTGTGGTGGGTGGACTAACTCTTCCTGATGAAGGTTTAATCAGACCTTTAAACTGATTTTGAAAATACTGAGTCCTTGTATAGGAACTGGCCTCATGCCTGCACAACAACAACAAAAGTGGCACGGTTGAAAAGACTTGCATGTTACTGAAATACAAGTTTCTGATGGGCTTGTCCCCCCTTGGCTCCTTATTTCTGCCATTTCAAACTACAGCTGTATGAAAGAATAATTTTGTGGTAAGACAGCAAGAGTAAAGAAAATCAAAAATTTTCCAAAAAATATAATAAATTTGAAAGTTTATTTGACAATGTCATCCTGAAGGGCATTCAAAATATCTGTTAAAATGTATATAGAGATTGAATTGGGAAACAAAAGAAGAATTGGAAGCACAGTTAAGAATCTTAACTGATGAAGGGTTAACCAGTTGACTGTCTACAAGGCCTGTTGTTATCTCAGTTCAAGGGTGACCAAATTTTCATAAAGAACACTAACTAAAGAAGTAATCATGGTGTGGCACAGCAGCTACTTTTTGGGGTAGAGACTAACGTTTGCATCTCATGACAGTACAGTGTATTTGTATTTTCCTAAAGAGAAAGTGTTTTCTCAAATCATTTGTACAGCATCTCTTGATTCCTTAAGAGCTATGCAAAATTTGAAGATGCATTTTTCAAAGACCAAAATAGTAGAAATAAGGCAATGCTTACATGATGAAAATTCAATAATTATTCATAGAGCAGAGCTTGCACTCCAATAAATAGCTGCAGTCCACCTTAATGAGAAGACATTACTAACATTTCTCATATCCATAACTTACCAGGAAGAAAGTTTCCGTATTGATCCAGTGGAAGGCTTAGCCTTCAAGTTACTTGGCAGGATAGGTGATCCATCAGATGGCAAAAAGAAGTTAAGGTAGTCCTCCACCACAAACAAGTAGAGAAAGTCCTGAGGTGCAGTCAGGCTTGATTCCTACAGTTATAACAATTCACAACAAAGCCTCTTAGCGTGCGGCTTGTTTTTAGACACTTTTTAGGCAAAATAAATAAATTAAAAAATATTACATCATTCAATAAATGAGTAAGCAAATGAATGAATGAAAAAAAAAAATGAAACAAATGGCACGGCATGGCATGACATGGCACATTGCAGTGCGGTGTGGTGCGGCGCGGTGCAACATGGCGTGGCAGTCAAAACTGAATGACAAACTATATAAACAGAAAACCCTATTGAAAAGTTGGAAAACTAAAATCAAAATTATCTCTTATACTAGCTTAATCCTGGATTACCTTCATCAGGCTTTGAACAACCCGGCATTGATGGTTTGATAAGATGGAGCAAATGTTCAATCAATCCATGGACATATCTTACCCTGTTGGTTTCCTGATGTACAATATAGTATGCAAAATGAAACATGTAGTACTCAAAGGCATCTTTAAAAAGTCAAGGAACAGTATAAATGCTATGACTGTTAAAGAAAGTCATGCACACTGTACTTTCTAGTCTTGACACAGATGCTGTTATAATACTACTAATGATCTCAGTGGACTATGTCGCCAGAACATGGATTTATTTGGTTTGCCTCTCTCACAGAGTATGATACAAGCCAAAGTCCTTTTTAAGTGTCTCTTCTTCCCTGGAGGAGGTAGGAAGAGCTGATAACCTGGGCTCAAGGCCACAGTGTTAAGGTTACATCCCACCTTTACAGGTGTCCTTCGGGAAAAAAAATTTGTATGCCGGCAGTTTCAATAAAACCCCAACAAACTATATTTATGAAAAGAAAGCTTAATAAATGTAGTTTATGATAAAAATACAATTTAAGTGAGTTTTTCTTTTAAGAAGTGTCAAGGGTGGGTAAGGGGTGAAATGACTGAGGGTTCTTCTATTGAATTTATAGGCTATGGGATGCCGCCACACGAGCAAAAATTAATGGTTGCAGTCTTATTCACAAGGTATCAATCAACAAAAGTGTGTTGGGCTTTTTCAATATTCTGATTGGTTGTCAGATATTCCCATCTAAAGTTTGAGTAACTATAAATATGCCAGACATGTTGCATAGATAGATGCACGAGAAAACAGTTGTTAAATATCCAAATTTCCCGACACAATTTCGTTTGCCATTATCCCTAGAATGTTCAGGCGAAATTTCACGAAAATCTGTCAAATCTGCATACCTATAAATTAACTCAAAGTGAATGTAATCCTCCCAAAATCAAAAGAGAGATTTTAGCTTGTAAAGGTTCGTAAACAACTCACGCCACACCAGGAGGTTATCTTGCCAAATGAAACTGCAAACCAATGGAACAACAGGACTTCCTTGCATCAATGACAATGGTTCAGGATTTTCCTGGAAAAGCATTGTGTTGCAACACGTTTTCTATCTTGCTGTTGCATTGAAGAGAAAGAAACTAAAATGGGCAAAGTAGCCAAAGGCAAAAGAACAAATGGGCGATATAAACAATACCAAATAACATGAAATACAAGCTCCAAGATGAGCGCTTGCCACAAAAATTTCCCCAGGCATGGTTTTGTCCATTTAAGTGATTATGACACCTTCCTGGTTTTATTAACTTTATTTGAAAATATGTTTTTTCTAAATAACTCGGCCACTTTTTATCAGTACTTATGGTTTTTCTGGGTGATAACATAAAAAAGAATAGAGTATTTTGTAAGTCAAAAATAAATACATTTTAAAATGAACTCTCATTAACAATAATTAGATTTATTTATGAGCTCAAGATTACTACACTGTATGGGGTGATAGTTGATGAGGCACAACGCTGCATCAACTATCACATAATATTGTTTCAGTATAAGTAAATGTAAGTAAATTTCATTCAAATAAGGATTTCCAATCTTTTCTCAATGCAGTATTAAACTACACGCTCAAGCAAATAGCAAGGATTGAATTGTTGTTTGAAAGTTGTATTTGTGCATGCAGACTCAGTGGTTCATTAAACAATTTTCAGGTTTTCAAGTCACATACGTGTAATGGTCAGTTATGACACAGAAAATTCTAGCTGCTTCATGTATGGTACTTGAAATCTTTAATTCTTCAGTTGTACCCATCATTTTGTTTCATTTAGTTTCAATTTTGCAAGATACAGTAAGTGAAGTTTATTGCAAATCTGGCAGCCTCTGCTTCCAAATGATTGAAACTTTCAAGTGTGAATTTAACCTTCGAGGATAATTTGGATCAATAAATTATGTCAAGATCACATGGCAAGATAATGCACATGAGGCATTTAATTCACATAAGGATACTAAGTAACACTGCATTTCTGGCCTCACCAGGGGTTCTGGCTGGTATTTTATCATGATAAAACACTGGAATCATGCCTTCTGATAATGAGTTCTGTGTTGGGAACTGTAAGCAGAATATAGAAGTAATTAATACCATTACCTATGACAGCATTATGTACCATCAAATTTGTTCTCTTAGGTACATTTATAATTTAAGGCCAGCTTCCAGCCATTTTTTTTTAAGTTCCTAGGTTTTAATGCTTTAAAGCCATGCAAAAAGTAACTATACCACAAAATCTCAAGGAGTGGGACATGTAACCATGCACCACTCTCAAACCCCTTGACCACTCTATATAATACAGTCAAAGCTCTCCTGGTGACTGCTCATGTAGACATCTAGTTGCAACTTCCATTGTGCAACCCTGTTTAAATTGTTACTTACAAGAACTTTGACTGCAAACTATAAACTAATGGAAATGTTATTTATTTACCTGATCAAACTGAAAGAGAACAATAATTATTTTATAACAGTCTATTACTACTGAAATTCTGTAAACTGCAAAAAGCAAAGATAAATCAAACTCACTGGAAGGCAACTAATAAAGAATTCATATCGGTGTAAATCATCAGCTTGCAGCATGTCAATCAATTTGAAAACTGTGCCACACGGAGATAGAAACCGACGTACTAAGTCAAACTCTCTACTGTCTCGTGATAGGGTTTTAAGACCCCAATCTGTTGAGCCGGAATAGCCAAAAATGTTATTGAGGAGCTGCGGAAAGAATCCATGCAGATTCTGCAACACAACATAACATTATAAATTAGTTCAAAGAAATTATACACACTGATTGGTTTAAAATCATTACTTGGTAGCAATACAGAACTACAACGAACTGTTGACATAATGATGGCGCGAGCAAAGAGAATTTACATTTTGATGATCAAATTGGACAAGTTGTTTTCCTTTCTTTGTCCATAGTTTATAGAGGGGAATGGTTATGGAAATGAACCTGACAAAGTTCTTTGTTACATGTTTTTATTTACTTTTTTGGCCCTGACAGTGCACCAAATGCAATAGTTGTTTACTACATACTGAGGAACTAACCAACAGAAACAGGTTGGTTACGTAATTCATGCATAGGGTATGAGCGCAGAACAAAAGATTGTGCACAGTCATGGACCTTCCAACAAAAATCTTGCCTCTTTGTTTGCTCCTCTGATGTTTGCTGGGCTTAATAACCAGTCCCCACTTTTAACTATGCCCTGCCATGGAATTTTCTAAAAGAAATAGAAAACATGTTCCTCATGTTTCTATCAAGTTATAGAAACACTCAGGGAAGATTGGGAGAACTCGAAAAAGCTGTGGAAACACTCATCTGTTGGCTCGTGTTCCAACAGCATTTTTCATTCTTCCAAACTTCCACTTGTGTTTCTATAACTCAATAGAAAGATGATACATGTTTTGTACAATGTATTTCTTAATTAACAATCATTTGATGGCAGAGTTGAACTTGCACTAGAAAAATTAGAAGGTAACTATACAGCAACTTACTATTAACCTATTGCAATTGGTCAGAGTGATTACTTTGCTCATACATGTGTACATATACATACTTTATTTATCCCAAGGGGGATATTCAGAATAAGGTACAATAAAAAAAACTTTGGTTTCGGTTTTGGTTTATGGACACCAAACTGCCAATTCCCTCTATGAGATGCATTAACAGGGAATCATGGTAGTTGTATTCATCAAAATAAATATCCAGTCCAAGATGATGAATACGACGACCATGAATAGAACTACCATGATTCCCTGCAGGCGCATCTCATAGAGGGAATTGGCCACATTCAATGTAACAATATTTTAACATGGTTCTGAGGCTTTTGGGTCAAAACTGTAAATTTTTTAAGTGTGTTTTGTCTCTCAATTCCCAAAAGAGACTTGGATACATAGTAAACAACACCAAATATAGACGATTGTCCTGAAAGCCTTGGAGCCATGTTAGAATATTGATGTATCGAACATGGTCTATTGCCCATTGAAAACCACACTAGTTGGGAGATAAATAGTTTTCCTTTCTACATTCCACAGTGATCCATTCCTTAATTCTCCCAGTCTAATTTAACCCAAAGACTCCCGTGCCGCCCGTAACCGGCAGTGACGAACATTGGCCTTTGTTCAACTTCTGCCATTATCATGTCACCTTCGACCAAAATTGATATCATCTATACTCAAGTTCTGCAGGAGGGAAAGATCTTTCCAATGATACCCACATCAGAGTGATCAGCTCAATGGAGCCTGAAATATGCATTAAATTTTCAGAAATTTGAATAAAAATTTGGCAGCAAAAGTTCCCATGACTACACTTAAATACTGCATGGTAAAAATTGCCTGTCTCGATGACGCTTTCTCGCAAATTTTCTAACTGGAAGCAAGCCCACCAGAGGGTCAATAACTGCAGCAAAAAGATAAGAAAAGGAGAAAAATGAAATAAATAAATAAATAAAACAGAAAGCCTAAAGATGTTGGTCACTTTCTCATCCAGAAACAAAAATGCCATATAACGCAATGCTAGTGGAAAGAAAGGCATGCTGTCATGTTGCAAATGCCTCTTTGAGTAGTTTGGAGCTAACTTAGCCCATATCCAGGCTGAAAATCTCCAAAATGTCCAAAAAATGCGTTTTTGGCAAAAAGCTCCAGGAGTCAATGGATTAAATATGCACATTTATTTAACACAAACTGATTAGTATAGAATATTTGCTGAAATAAAACGACTGAAGGTTGATTTGAGTACCTGTGTGGAAGAGCCTTCTATCAACTTTTCAATCTCTTCACATCTCTGATACAACGGCTTCTGCAAAGCCTCTCTAGATTTACTCTGGTTGATGAAAGATGAAGAGAATATATTTTCTGTGACCTCCATAGAAAACCTACCCACGACTTAAACATACAGCTGGAATAACTCATTTTGAATATTGTTGATCAGGATTTGGAGGTTCTCACTACATGTAAGCTTAAAGTCTTTAAAAGACCTAGTATTAGAAGTTTACAGCTGGGTCACGAAAAAACACGGTTGCAGCGCATGTGAAACTGTGATGATAAAACTTCTAAGTTTCACGCGAAAGAAATATATAGGAAGGTCTTTTTAGGTAGTAAGCATATTTTATCCATTAGCAGGCCAATTCTTACCGTAAATAAGTCGACATTCATGATATACGGTTTACAGGAAAATACTGAGCAGTCTGAGTAGTGCTCCAACTGGAAGCAGTTGCGGAGAAGGGACCAAATAGTAAAGATCTGAAATAGATACCCAAAATAGGATCCCCGGAAACCTGGTCATGTGACTTTCGCCCCTCCTCGCCAACTTACTATTTCCTATTTCCTTCTGCTTTGTTTCGCTCGGTACGTTGGTGCTGCCTTCTGAATATTTTGTAGGTTTCTCTGTCTTTGGAGACCAGCAAAGGTGCAAGAAACCTCAGAGTATTCATAGAAGTCACTGTACACAAGCAGATATGGCCAAATTCGTGAGGCAATCAAAGTTCCGGCATGTATTTGGAACGGCAGCAAAGAAGGATCATTGTTATGAGGGATTTCAGGTTTCAAGAAATGCAGTTGAATCGCCGTTCTGTGCAGTCAATCCTAAATTTGTTGCCATTATATTAGCATCGGCTGGCGGTGGTGCCTTCCTTGTCTTGAGACTCGACGAGGTAGGATGCTCTTTTAATTACATGCTTTAAACTTGCTGGTAAATTAGCATAGATGAGAAACTTAAAGCAAGACAAGTTTGTATTTGTCTTCTACAAGGTAGCTTCACCTGGCAGTTTACTGAGACAATTCAATGATTTGTACAAATTAAATTGTAACCGACGGGAACGAAGTTACGAAAGTGGGAGGAAACGTGTAAATATAAGTAAGCTTATATGACAGGTATTCTCAAGTTGATACCGGATATCACTTATGTATCCCTAGATTGGCATGCATACGAAACTAACACTGAAATGCGTTTACATGTAGTTACTGCAACTACCAATATTCCATTTCTAGGGGTACTTTATATTGTGTTGTCCCAGAAAATATACATAGCTCCACCACAATGGAGGGGTTGTGTTGGGGGGTAGGGGTGGGAGGGATCAAAAGGCCCAGGAAATTTCCATTGGGCAGTGGGGCTGGACAGCTGACTTAGCTTCCAGATGCATGCCCTTCAATTCAATATGGATTAGTCATTCAAAAATTTAACAAGTGCAAAGAAATTGATGTAGTCATTTTATAGACCGAAAAGCACTGTTGACTTGCTTAGTTAGGCTTTTTTTGCACATTGGTCATCATTCAGTCGACAGTCAATTCCTTTCTTAAATTGTATCATTATTTGTGGTAGAAATGATGTTACTCTTTCAAAAACTTGAGAATTTGTTCTCTTATTTATTTCATCCATTTGTATATAATTTTGTTCTTTAAAAAAGGCTTTGTGAAGACAGACATTTTCTGAGAAACCAACTAAAAATGCCAGAAATTGCCGGAGCAGGATCAAAGGAATAGGAATGTGAGGTTCCTTTGTTCTGGGAATTCTTTTTTTCTCTCTTTCTGGTCATAAGAGCTTGTGTAAGGGTCTGTCAAACTGCAAATGATTGATAAGGAAACTTGCAATTTTTGGTACCAAGTGAAATAATGTTTCAAGTGATGTTTTGATGCTTAGATATGACTGACAGTGTACTTATGCAGCCTTCTCAAAATGGGCCAGCAGCTGGCTCAACGAACCGCCTCCTCTGGGAATTTGACTGTCTCCTTGCCGTCAGAAAATGAATTATTTTTACTAACAACAAGAGGAAAAGAAAAAAGAAAAAAGAAAACGGAAAGAACTGTTAAACTTGAAAGGAAAGTCCCTGAACATTATTCAAAAGGGTTAAGAGCGCTTGTTTAGCGTGCATCCGTTTATTTTAAACACAAACATTCTGATCTTTCTTCAATCTTCGATAAAGAAAGCAGAAATATTCATTGAATCAGATAAAACCATGTCAATTTCACATCAAGCACTGGTCACAATCGGAAAGTAATTTATCTGGGTTTTACTGTGTCATTTACAGTTGTGTCGTGCAATGGGGGGAGAGTATTTTAAAGCGTTAAAAACTTATGGGAGAGAATCGAAAACGAAAACCCACACCCGGTTCAGGGATAACTTCCTACTTTGCCAAAGAGCAAAGGAAGGATGGTAAGTACTTCTTTCAGTAGAATAATACAGCAATCTTTTGCGTCGATTTTGCACATGCTGGTGGCAGCGAATGAATAAATTAGTTGTATTAAATAGAAATGGCTGCTAAAAATGTTAAAATATAAATAAATAAAATAAATAAATAAATAAATATACATTTATATAGCGCCATTTTCCACTAATTGTCCATGGCGCTTTACAATACTTTAAAATTAAAATCCTAATTCTTTAAAAACCTAAAATCCTAAATCCTAAAAGTTAAAATCCTAAGAATTAAATACGCTATATAATACAATTAGGCTACAGATAAAAAGTAAAAACTACAAATCAAATGCACGCTTAAAAAGATAAGTCTTAAGATTAGCCTTAAAAACTGCCTCTGATGATGAAAGTCTGATCTGGAGGGGTAGTTTATTCCAGAGCCTTGGTGCCGCCACGGAAAAAGCCCTTTCACCATACGTTTTAAGATTTGCTCTAGGCTCATCAAGCAACCTGTTGTTTGAAGATCGTAGTGTCCGACCAGAAATGTTAAATCGCAGTAGGTCTCTAATGTAATCAGGGGCCAGTCCATTCAGAGCTTTGTAAGTTAACAACAATATTTTGAAAATAATCCTAAAATGAACTGGCAACCAATGTAAGCTCCTTAGTATTGGTGTGATGTGTTCCTGCCTTCTAGTCAAGGTAACAAGGCGAGCTGCTGAGTTCTGTACAAGCTGAAGTCTATTAATCAGATACTTTGGGAGACCGTACAGTAGGGCGTTACAATAGTCCAAACGCGATGTTATGTAAGCGTGAACAATGGTCTCAGTAGTACTCTGGGATAGGTATCGCCTAATTTTAGCTATACTACGAATGCGGAAAAGTGCGCTCTTGCAGGTTATTTTAACGTGTTCTTTGAAATCCAAACATTGATCGAATGCAACTCCTAAATTCCTGGCCTGTTTACTAGACTTGATTACTTCATCACCAACTCGTATATAGTCGAGGGGTGGTCGTGGACGATATTTAGAACTAATAACCAAAAGTTCAGTCTTATCCCGATTTAACTTAAGTTTGTTGCGCAGCATCCAGTCCCCAATGTCCTTAACACATAATTCTACTGCCATCTTTGAGCTTGATAGATGATTAGGGCAATTGGACGTAAACGACAAGTACAACTGTGTGTCATCTGCATAGAGATGAAACGGTATGCTATGCTTTCTGGCTATGTCACCCAGCGGACTTGTATAAAGGGAATACAACAAGGGTCCCAGTACAGAACCCTGTGGTACCCCGTAGGGTAAATTCTTCTTTGACGATTCAATTCCATTGACAGAAACAAACTGTTCGCGTGAGTGAAGATACGAATGAAACCAATTAAGAGCAGTGTTCCTAATACCAAAGCGATTCTGTAGTCTAGATAACAAAATCGAATGATCGACAGTATCAAACGCAGCTGATAAATCGAGCAATAGTAATATAACCGATCTGTTATTGTCAATAGCCTTCAAAATATCATTTTGAACTCTCACAAGCGCAGTCTCTGTACTGTGATGAGATTTATATGCCGACTGAAATTCTTCTAATAAGCCTTCATTATCATTAAGGTGGTCCATTAATTGTGCTGCAACTGCTTTCTCCGTAACTTTGGATAGAAAATATAAATTCAAGACAGGACGAAAGTTCGAAAATAGTTCATGATCAGCTCCACTCTTTTTCAACAACGGCTTCAACATGGCAACCTTGAATCTATCAGGTACTTGGCCACTTGTAAGAGACAAGTTAACTATACGAGTGATCATTGGAAGCAGATAATGACGGCACCCTTTGAACACTGAGGATGGAATTGGATCAAGTGTACAGGACTTTGAACACAGGTGATTCACAAAACCAGATACGACCTCCTCATTGACCAGTTTAAATTCACTTAGCAGCTGACCAGCTAGACAGCTTTCAGACTCAGCATTGCATGAAGTAACTTGACCGTCATTCAGAGTTCCATCAACTTTGTCAAGATCATTGCGGATTTTAACAATTTTGTCACTAAAATATTCAACGAATGATTCGGACAGAGAACAGTTATTAGGCCCAGATGGATAACGCTGGACTGGATTGGAGTGCAGAAGCTTCTCTACACTATATATCTTAACATAATCAGAGCCATCTTTAACACAAACAGCAAATGGCATCTGGACTTTACAAAAGGCTAGGCGAAGCGTTTATTTTTGTTTTTAGTCTCTCTTTTTTGAAATTCACGCTTTGCTGAATTTTCCGCCTGATTAAACTTGTGGGAATTGTGGTGCGACACTGTCTCAGAAAGATTGCTTTGTTGATTTGACCGCCTGGATTTGCGTTTCTCGGTGGATTTATAAATGAAACTCCGCTTGTTCAAACACTGAAATAATCCTTTAAAACATTAACACAATGTAAATAACAAGTTTGGAAAATAAAAAGAGCAACTTCTTAAGACACTCACGTGAAGTCGTGAACCAAAGAGTCAAAAGTATTGCAAACAAATTTAAACAGCTGTTATAATTTAATTAGAATGAGAAAAAAGAGAAAAAATACAGTAATACAAATCTTGGTTAGCTGAGGAAGAGCCGTAACCTGTGTTGAAAATTGCGTCTGCATGAATTTGCAAATGACGGCAATCTCTGCAATTTATATCCTGGCAACAAATAACTCATTGATAACTGGAAGTAATATATTTCAATGATGATTTTTTAAATCACATTCAATCCATGCTCTGCATTTCATGACCATTTAATTACTATAAAGACAAGAAAGAAAAAGACACAATTTCAATGAAAATATACGTTAATCTGGTCAAAGGCGATGAACAAAGAAGGGATGGTAATAACGTCACTGCAGGTGCTTCCACCACCCAGCAAGTAGAAAGCAGAACAGGCATGGGAGATGATTCACCAGTTTCCACCCTTCATCAGATGTCGTGTAGTTCTACACCAAGCTCATCCACCCAAGCTAAATCGGTGGCCTAACAACCTTCTTGTTCAAGTTCTCTTGAGTGCAAAAGCATGTCAAGATCTAATAGGTCAGTTCTTTGGTACTGACAAAGTTGTGCACAACTATTACACATGTCCTTCCAAACTGTGCAGTAGCTTAAGAGAGGAAGAGATAGCAAGACTTCAGCAACAGAAGAAGAAGTACATTCATACTTGGCACCAAGAGAAGGAAAATCATTGCCTTTGTTTTGTAGAGAGTGAAGGGATGTTCTGCCTATTATGCAAGAAGCATGCACTAAAAACAGTGCAAAATAAAGGAGAATCAGCCTTCACTCAAACAGCAAGTATGAGATTAAAGTATGACGCCCTTAAGGTACATTGTGGTTCTGATCAGCATTGTAAAGCAGCCAGTCAAGAGCTCTTACAGCACATGTCTGTATTCCACAAAGAAGTGGTGGAAAGGAAAGAAATTGCCAAAGACGTCTTGGAGAAAGCTTTTTCAGTTGCTTACTTTCTGGCAAAGGAGCACATTGCAAACAGAAAGTTTCTCAACTTGATCAAGTTTGCTGAGGTTTCCCTTGACGTGAATCAACTCAAGTACTTCAACCACAGTTCTGAAGGATCAATCTGAGAAATCTTCCTCATCTTGGGAGAAACAGTCAAGGAAGAAATAGTTATCAGTGTGCAGCAGGTCCAAAGTTATGGACTCATGGTGGATGAGGTAACCAACATCTGTGTCCAATCTCAAATGCTTACATTCATCCAGTTTGTAAGCCCTGTCACATCTTCCGTGGAAATTGCATTTCTGTCAGTGCAAAACATCCTAGAGGAATTTTCAAGTGCTAACGCTGATGCCCTGACATCCCTTATCAAGGATGAGTTGGTACAGCAGTGTGGTTTAAGTCTTAAAAATCTGAAAGGCCTTGCAACAGGTGGGGCTGCAGTGATGATAGGCAAAAATAATGGTGTAGCAGCACAGCTTAAAGAGCTAAACCCAGTCATTATCAATGTTCACTGTATTTGTCGCAAATTGGCCTTAGCTTGCACTGATACTAACAAGGAGATTGCCTACATCAAGTGAGTGGAGAACACACTGTGTAAACTCTGGACGTATTTTGAGAACTCACCAAAACGCCTAGCAGTTCTGTTGAAGATGCAAATTAACATCAAGAAATGCAGCTTACAGCTAAAAGAGAAGAGTAAGCAGATCCTTGTAAAGAGCATGAAAAAGGCTTGTTCCACAAGATGGTTGAGTTTTGACAAGTCTGTTGCTGCCCTGTATCAAGAATACGAGGCTGTCCTTCATACCCTTCAAGCTTTGGATGAAGGTGGCTGTGCTACAGCTCATGGCCTGCTCAAGAGGCTGAAAGAGGGAAAATTCATTGGAGTGCTCTTCATTTTGAAATATGTCCTGCCAGTCCTGTCCAATCTGTCAAAGGCATTTCAAGGCGGATCAGTGGCCTTCTCTCAAATTGTTCCCCTGATTAATGCAACCAAAGCCAGTCTTGAGGAGCTACTGGAAACCAATTCCCTAGTGCACAAGTTTTTAGCTGCTCTTGATTCATATACCAACATCTGCGAAGATCTCAAGGTGTCTACTGCACAGCAACAACAGCTGCACTGCTTATAAGAGCAATATATGACCAGTATGGTTGCAGGACTCCAGATTTTCGACCCTTTGGCTGTGCCAGAAAGCAGTGAGTTGGGTTTCAATGTCTATGGGAACAGGGATATTTCTAGTCTTGCTCAGCACTTTTACCAGGGCGATGATGATGCTTCCCAGATGACCAGAAGTAGCAAACTACTTGCAGAGTGGCATCAAATGAAATTTAACATCAATGACAACATCAAGCCCAACATTCCCATTGAAATCAAGACGGAAAAAAGCAGTACCACCAGCACACAGTGGTTTCTGAGTCAGCTTATGAAAGTCTGAGTATCAACCCTTTTTTGGAGAGCTCCTCCTCATAGCATAACTGCAATCACCCTGCCAGTGAGCAATTCATGGCCTGAAAGAGGTGCAAGTGCTCTCAAAATTGTAAAGAACTGATGTAGAAGCCGTCTCCAAAATGACATGCTTGAGGAAATGCTTCATGTAAAGATCAATGGGCCAGCATTGGGCAGTCCAAAGATGGTGTCTCTTGTGACCTGAGCTGTTCAGTCGTGGCTGGACAAAAGAACAGAAAGAAGCTCCCAAGAAGGCAAGGTCCACTTCACACTGCCACAGAAGCTCCTCCTCTAGTAAACAATCCAAAGGAGGTGGCTGATGTTTCTGTCCAGACAGATATGGTTGAGGAAAATGCCATTCAAGAAATTGAGCATGAAGTTGAGGAAGTGTCAACTCTGTTAGACATCTCACCTGTACTACCAGACAGTAATTATTACGACAGTGCATTTGAATTTGACACTGATTTCTAGAAAACTGAGATATTTGATTATTTGACGACAATGATTGTTTTTGAAATTTGGAAGCTTTATAACATGATTAGTTATGTAACCTAATTAGCTATGACAGACAATGTGCATATTATAGTTGTTGATATACAAACTATAGCCTGTTATTATTATATGAAGTATTTACCATTGTTCCTGAACAGCTTATGGGTTAATTTCTATAATTATTTACAGTACAATATCAATCACATTAATTCAAAGCTTAAATGTTTTGCCATCTTATCTTGACAAACCTGGAATAATTTGTGAATGAAAGATATCTTTAGACATGTTATTGCAAATGATAGTAAATCAAGTTCATAAAAATGAGATATAATTCTCACCTTTCAGGTCCCCCAGATTGCACCAAATCACACCATTGAGCATCTAAATTTCAAGAATTTCCCAAGGGGGGGAGGGGGGAGTGCCCCTGGACCCCCCCACATGCTTGCACCCTATGGGCGCTCGAAAGGTTGCCTTCGGCAACCAAGCTGCCTCCAACTTTAATATAGCCTCCTCCTCAGAAACATTTTGAGAAGGCTGCTTATGCAATATGAAGAGGATCTGCTCATCAAAAAACAAACCATTGTACTTATTTATATATATGTAGCCTCTATAACTCGTAGAATAATAGTATGGTCAATTGTGGTCAATTCAACCACCATACATGTTTAGAAAATAATCCAAAGCAGATAAGTGCGCTCTTTGGTTTAAAACTGTGTTTCTATAACTGGATACAAACATGGTACATGTTTTTTGTTTCTAAAATGTATCCATATATTGTCTGCTTGTAGTGCAAGAAAATAATTGGCTTCTCCTTCTTGTCTTTCAGGTTGGTCGTTTAGATCCTGAGCATGGAAGAGTGGGTGGACATACACAAGATGTCTTGGATATAGCCTGGAACCCTTTCGATGACAACTTGATAGCATCATCCTCAGAGGACACCACTGTGAAAATCTGGCAAATTCCTGATGAGGGACTGGGCAAAGAGACTATAACAGAACCTCTGTTAACTCTATCGGATAGCCATCAAAGAAAAGTCCACCAAGTTCTGTGGCATCCTGTGGCATCCAATATCCTGCTTAGTGCCAGCACTGACCCACTGATTGTTATCTGGAATTTAGAAACTGGAGAGGCAGCCAAAGAAATTGACTGTCACCCAGATATCATTTATAGCGTCTCATGGAATACCAATGGAAGTCTTATTGCCACCACATGCAAAGACAAGAAGATAAGGACAATCGATGTGCGGAAGGGAGAGGTTGTTTGTGTGAGTAGAATTTAGTGCTTTTGCCTTTATCATACAGTTGAACCCTGTTATTTAAAACTCTCAGGGGAAATGAAAAATTGTTTGAAATAGCGGGAGTTTGAAATAGCTGATGGTAAGTGACTGAGGGGCAAATCCAAGGGAAATGGTTTTGAGTTTGAATTAGGAACCAACTGTAGTGATCCAAAGTGGGGTAATTTTTCTTTAGCTGGAATGCAGTATTTTGTAATGGAGGGCAATCAAAATAGGTTGTTTTCTGTGAAGGCAATCCAGAATTTATGCAAACTGTAGGCTGCTTCATGGAGCACAGTCTGGTGCTTGTATCTAGTTAATCATACTAGGGAAATGCAATATGAGGTTGCCTATTAATACCATGTCATAAACAAAATGAGGCATTGTTCCAGATAAGAGATGGATCTTTTAAAAAACCATTGTGTGATAAATTTCCTTTCTCCCTTGGCCTGTCTGTGTTATGTTGAAGTTCACTTTGGAATGTTTAAACCCAATTTTGGAGTTAAACCATCATCAATTCCTTGATCATATTCCATGTCTTTGATTTGCCATGAGTCACATTGTGTGGCTCCAGAAAATATCCATACCTACCCTAAGGACCATTATTGGAAATTCCAATAGAATTGGGGTTCTTAGAAGCCAAAAATTGTAAAGGAAAGAACAAAACCGAAATTTCCAGAGGGATTGGGGATTCAAACCTAGACACCCTCTGTGAAAGGGGTATGGATATTTTATGAACAACACATTATATGTCATGTAGTGTCAACGAAACATCTTCTCAGTTCTTGCATTTGATTTGTTCTACGCATAAAAGTCTCTAATATGAAATAAATTAGATAAGATAAATTAGTGTGTGCACAAAGCATATCAGGGACATGGTATATTTGAACTGCTCTACAATATGGATGATAAAAAACCTAAAAATCCCTTAAAATCATTCGATTTTTTTGTAAATAAGTGTTGACAGTAAAAGAAATATTAAGTGTTAATGGCAATTGAATAAAAAATTATAGGAGGTTACCCTATGAAATTAACTTTTCTCCTCGATCAGAAGAAAACCCAGTTACCACCTACTTTCAAAAGTCCCCTACTTCACTTGTAAATGAATTATTTAAAGGTCTCCATATCATCAGAAAACATTTGATTTCTTAAAAAAGCATTTGTTCATACTCAATTTCTGTGATCTTTGATCACTATAATAAACACTTACAGTTTGGCAGATGTCACTTCTCGGTTGACATGCCACATTGAGTGTAACCGTTCATTTCACTGACCCTTCAGATTTGCAAGACAGAGCAGTAGCCTTTTTTGCAACCTCCTACATCACTTTCATTATGTCTCTCAACTCAATGTGACAACTATGGGGTTATAGCTTAGCTAAGTGGGGGGATTTCTTTTTATGAATGTTGTTTTTTTAAGTGTGTTTTTTTGGTTCTTTGCAGGAAGCAAATGGTCATGAAGGAGCCAAGCCACAGAGAGTAGCATTTTGCAGTGAATTTGGTTACTTGTTTACTGCTGGATTCTCAAAGATGAGTTCCCGACAATATGCAATTTGGAAAGCGGTTAGTTTGGTTTCCAGAAAAACGTTACTGTAGTTACACATTTAGCTTGAGGTTGACGAATTTTGTTTAGTAAAGTTAGTAACACTGTTTTGGACACCTTGTGTTATTGGAACAGGGGCGGGGGAGGGCTGGGTAGGAAATTTGAACTGCTCTGTGTACTTCTCCTTGATAGGGCCAGGCTCTTTTACCCCTTGCTACTGGGTACTGTATTTGTTCCTTGGTTCTCAGAAAATACTTTTTCTCCCCTTGTTCCTCCCCCTGCTTTTTTGCTCTTTCTTACCCTATCCTGGGCACCATAATTCACAGTGTTCCCACAAGAGGTCCACTTGATGGCTGACATAGTCAAGATGTTAAGTAAAGTGAACATGCTGGAAATTAAAGTAATTTTTTTCTTTCTAACTAATATGAAAGATAGAAAGAGCGAGATCTACACAAGATAAAACATATGAGATGTGAGTTGATCAATGCAAGGTATCATCAGGTCACACTTATCTAGATCTACATCACCAACATTGACACTTGTATTAAATGTTAGAGATTCAGCGATCCATCTAGAAAAAGGCAGTAGTGAGTCCAGGGACTCGCACAGCCCAAAACCCATGAGTCCCACAAACAGGAGTGTGAGTCCCACTCTCAACATTATATGAGTTGTACCTATGAATAACACATACAATTAAATGAGCTTTGTATTTTATTAGTTACTTTTTTTACCTTCGAGGGCCATCTTCTGGTGTTCGAGGAGACCAGCATGCCAATTTAGCGTAGTGTTTTAAAAATTTAGGCACTTGGCTCCCTTACTCATTCTGTTCGATTTCCTAGCCTCTGAGCAGACTTTACAATACATATAATTTCCATTTTTCTTGTAGACCAGCCACGAATATGTTTTGAGCCACAGTTCAAAAAATCTTCGTTCCTTAGATTTTGCAGATTTCGTTTGTGCTGATTCTTCATTGTCTGCTTTCGCATCATTCTTCTCTATTGCAGTTGCTGCTTCTTGTTCTTGATGTTTATTTGCTTAGGGCTGTTGTGCAAATGAGAGCTGTGTTGCCCCTCCAGGGGCTTAAGTTTTTACTTCAGTGGCATTTAATTTGAATAACAATGTCTGCCTTACGAAAGCAAGCAGGAAGAGACAGAAAGCACGTGTATGGAATCAAAAAAACCTACACTTCTGATCATGAAAATTGAGCCTGTAATGACCAGAATGCAATAGCGTTCGCTTTACGATCACACGCTGCTTACTTTGATACACATTTTGAAATTTTTCATAAATAGAGAAGAAAAGTCATCAAGTCATGATTGTAATAGAGAGAAGGTACTTTTTTTGCATCCATTGGACGCATCTGGGACTAAATTTGGGCGTCTTTTTGGAAAATTATGAGTCTGAGATGCAAGACGTGCAGGTAGATGGATCACTGAGATTTGGTACAATTCTGTTTTTCTGCAACAGGACACTCTGGAAAATCTGGCCCTTGAGGAGATTGACCAGTCTAATGCAGTCTTCTTTATTCATTATGATGCTGACACAAAAATGATTTACTTATATGGCAAGGTAAGATTACTGCACAATGGAAGTCATTCTCACTCTCACCCTGTCAGATTAAATTCAAGTTGGATTATTAAATTTGATGTTTGAGTCAAGGCTGAAAAATCACAGAGAACTTTGCATCATTCCATAACAGCCTCACGTTTGCCAACTTCTTAACAGGATATCTGATGACATTTTTCATTTATTTTTTTTTTGGGAAAAAAGTACCTCTAAATTGATGTTTCAGGACTATGGGTGATATATACCTCCAGGACCTTAGGCTGGCCAGCATAGTAAGAATAGATGTCAAATGTTCCAGTGAACACAGTAAAATAAACAGTACAATGTACTGTACTTTACATATTTATATGGGCGTGCATACTAGTGATTCTTCTTACTCCTTTTAGAATGTTAGTCTGTTCTTTAGAAGAACCACATGCAAAGTCGATGGATATAGTAAGATGACCTTTATTTTCATGTGGTTAATTTAAACAATTCCTCAGGGATCAGGTACCTGTATCTGGGAAAGTAAACTGTAAGCACAATTTGTTTTTTTGATGTGAAAATGGAATTTCACTGCTTATTATCAGAAACAAGTAAAAATTAGCGATGAGAAAGAACAAGGTTTCAGTGACATCGTGACACCATTTTCAAGTTCAAATGCAAAACGATGAACTGTCAGAAAATTCGCCCAAGATTATCATACTTCGTAATTACATGTGCAATGTCACACAAATAGTTTTGCTTGAATTGAGTCCGACTGGACATTGAGAGATGGTGTCAAGCAAAACTATTTGGGTGACATTGCATATGTAGTTACAAAGTATGTTAATCTTGAGCGAATTTTCTGACAGTTTATCTTTTTGTATTTGAACTTGAAAATGGTGTCACGATGTCACCAAAACGTTGTTCTTTCTTATCGCTAATTTTTACTTGTTTATGCTGTACAAAACCTTTGTTTAGAAAGATTATCAGAAAAGCACAATAATGTGATGATGTTTTGTTGAATAGGGTGACAGCATCATCAGGTACTACGAGTTGGATCCTGAAGCACCCCACTGCCATTGGCTAACAAACTACAGCACCAATGTACCTCAGCGAGGTGCCTGTTTCATGCCAAAACGGGGTTGTGATGTTATGGCCTGTGAAGTCGCAAAATGCTTCAAGCTTATTGCTAAAGGGGTTTGCGAACCTATCAGTTTCAAAGTGCCACGAAAGGTAAGTAGCACTGCACGCCGGGGCCAAATGGCCTTAAAATTGGTCATTTAGGGCAAGTTTTTGCACTCTTTGCATATTTTTATACCAAACTTTGCACACTGCCTGGATCGTTGTCTTGATCATTTCAAGTGTAACAAAATGTCAAAATGCCATATTGTGATACCATATTTGATGACGTCACAAAAATGTGTCATGCAAATTTTCTAATTTCAAACCACCAAATAATCATTTAAAAGAGCATGACTAGGGGACTATTATATTGAACACTGTTCATCGCTATGAAAAATATTTCTTGAGTTATAGCAATTTAAAGAAATTTCAGTTTTCCCCTCTGGAACCATACTGTTCCTCTAAAATCAGCCCCCTTAATTTTTTTTCTTCAGTTTTCTTTGAGGAACTTTGAGAATTTGGTAAAATAGAGTACTTAGTGCTGCTAAAAATCATACCATTTTAGATTTTTTAGTCTTGGCCTCCTAAACAAGTTTTTGTTGTTTGAATAATTGATGATGTCACTTCTAATGACGTCACAAATATGTTTTGAGGTGATTAGAAGGGCAGGAAAATCATTGATGGGCAGTTTTTTGGATTACACCTGTTCTACTCATATAGTACAGTCAATATGCAACATAAGTGAGATTGCTAGCAGGAAAACACACCTTCAATTTGAAAATATTTATCAAGGGGGGTCACCGTTTTTGGGCTGAGCATTCTCTTAAATTTAAAATGTCATATCTCCTTTAATTTTTGAAATATTGACAAACGGTTTTCAGCTTTTAACTGCTCTTGCTGGGCTCTTTCTAAAGAAGTAAAAAAAAGTTGGACTTCAAAAATTTTTAATCAAGGTTATTGATGACCGTTTTCAGGGTTGTTTGGCCCCAGAGTGCTGGATGTCTGCAACAAGTTAAAAATATTATTTGGCAAATGCTTTTTATTCCATCTTTTAACTCTATTGAGCTTTACAATTAGTAGCCCAACTTGCCAGTGTGTATCTGTGGTTTCCATAGCATGACATGTTTAGGAGTATTTCTTCTCCCCCTCTGGGTAAGATGTCAGTCCAGTCTTACCCTAGAACACAACAAATTGACCTCAGACATCCAATCAATCTGGAGGTCAACACAGTAACAATTAGGCCACTGCAGTTTTCACTATCTTATTGGTTTCACTGTTCCTACATGATGAAGTATTATGTGACGTGTACATCAATTAAAAATGCCTTTCTCATTGTGACAACCATACTGACATAATTTACAATGTTTATGATGTGCAGTTAAGTGAATTTCCAGGGTGATAATGCTTCATAAGGTGTTACAACCATTTATTAAAACTGAAATCATTGGTTCCTTTTTATGGTGGGGATGTCTGTATGTTAGCACCGACTACTACAAATCATTCTTTGGCTACTTTGAATCCCTAGAACCCTATTTTACGTTGTCCTGTATTTCACTCACTGTGAAACCTAGAAAACCATGAACAGCAGATACAATTTTTGGAATGTTATTGTGTGGCGAGGAAAAAGCCAATAAGGTGTGAGAAAAGTAAACGGCAAACAGCACACAGCAACGGTCATTTGGTTTGTGGTTTTGAGGTTTGCTCACATGCCTGAACTTTATTGTGATCAGTCAGTACACAAATGACCTGCCAGAATCAAATCAAAGTGTTTTTGTCTCACACAGTTAAGACTCCTATGCCCTTTTGTTTTTCAGTCAGAACTCTTCCAGTCTGACTTGTTTCCAGACACTCAGGGTGATGAACCCTCTCTTTCTGCTGCTGAGTGGCTAGAAGGCAAAGATGCTGATCCCAAATTGATCTCACTCAAGCCAGGAGGGGATGGGGCTGCCTCCAAAACATCAAAGCCAAAGAAAGGATTAGCTGCTATTGGCAAGAAAGTGCCCAAGAAGGCCGAGGATGATGAGCCAGTAAGTACCTTGCCACTGTAAAAGGGGGATCAAACATCCAGTTTCTCCCCAAAGATGTTAAAATGTAAAATGTTTATAATGGTCTATGCACGTAGTTACACCAAGCTACACCTAGCCAATTCTCAGGCATGCCATGTAAACTGAAAGAAACAAATATTTCTAATAAACATAAAAGGCTTAAGAATCCCAACTGGCGGAAGGCAGACCAGTTAGCTACGTACAGGCATGACTGAGGAGATGAACTAGGGTTTGACGAGAAACAGCTCCAGCTTAGTGGTCAGAGTGGGACTTGAACCTGCAACCTCCACATTTCAAGTCCGGAGCCCAGCCCTAAGCGCTTGGCTGTCTCCACAATCAATCCATTGTCAAGAAAACAGGACGGAATATCATGTGCTACGAAGTTTTGTCATAATGTCCCTTTCTACATAGACTGTGGGATCCTCTGTATCCATCTAATTTAATCAGTTCTCAATTTATGACTTGAAATAAACTACCCATTTTCAGGTGATTCCCTGCGCAGACACTGTGCACCAATCTCAAATGTTGGTATTCCCCCATATTTCCGGTTAATTGTAAAATAATAATTCAAGCTTATTTGATTTTGAAGGACGTAATGGACCTGGTGAAACAGCTAAAATTACAGGTGGAGGAGCAAGAAAAGCGAATCAAAGCCCTTGAAGAGAAGTTGGCTTAGGCAGGCATCAGAGTAAAAATGGCAAAATTGTTCAGCAGCAAGAGTTTGAGAACTGCTGCAGTTTAGAATTTTACCAAAGTTTCAAGCAACGTTGTTCAGTTTAAAAGCTTGATAAGTGTATTTTTCCACTAGTAATTTGTATTAAAAGAATTGACAATGATCTTGACAGAGTCCCTGTTCCGTCAGTTCAAGCAGTATCGAGTTTGAATAGCCTACTGTCCTTTTAGAACCTTTTCTCAAGGCAGTACCAAATGTCCTGAAAAGCGAAAAATCGCTCCCACGTAAGAAATTCTGAAACAGACTATTTAACTCGGATTGTGTTGGAACTGTGAAATATAACCTCCGACATTAAGCGCTTCAAACAAATTCCTACAATCCTTCCGCCTTGGGTTGGGCTGGAGGGTGAACACTGCAGCTGAAATTAGGAGGGTGGTGGGAACAGTTGAGCCATTGTGAGGGCATGGGGCGAGATACATACATGTAGCGCTGCCCGGATACGGAGGATGCGCAAAGGAAAACAAAGAAGCCAGCCATATTCGTATTCTCGGCATTGGTCTGAAACTAGCAATGCAATGGAGGACATGCGGGGGAATAACATTAAAAAAATATTTACGTCATTTACATTTGAAAAGATTCCACGCATCAGCCTCAGTTGCAAGCTAGTTCCAGTCCTATACCGAGAATACGAATATAGTCTTACTGCCCAGGACTGAAAGTTTTGGGAAACTGAGACTGCAAACACTGTGACTGTGGCTTTAACTCTGAGCAAAAGCGTCTAATCATAACCTTTCTTTCGATAGATTTTCTTATAAATCCAGACTCGTTATGCATACATTTCAAACCTTGCCAATTTGCTGGAGGCAAGCAATAACCCACACAAGAGAACTCCTTTTCGAATAGCACGCATTGTTCCAATAACCTCTTGGTCTTCGGCCATCGTAGCTTGATTCAAACTATAAAACAAACAGCTCTCCTTAATTTTGACCTCAGATTCTAAAATTTTGACAGCGTCAATGATAGCAGGTGGAATACTGGAAAGGGTAACAAAAGAACAGGCAGATCGAATATGACAGAAATTCTTTCTCTATCAGTGTTTTCTCACCCTGCTGGTCCTACTGTCCTCTACTCGTATCTCAAATCCTTTTCGCACCAGAAGGGGGTTTTATCAGTTAGGCTATTATTGGTCATGACTGCAACTAAAATTTGTTGTTGCAATTGCAGTAGCGTTTTAAAAAGATCTCTAAAATAACAAACCCCATTGGAAGAAAATCAAGGGGTAGAAGGGGCTCTAGTGTCCAGTTCAGTTGAAAATTGCAAATTTTTCCAGACAAAACAACACTGACTAACATTGACGCTCTGCATCTTTAAATGAACAGTGTTTGAATAAGACAAGTTTTAAAGGATTAATAAGAGGCCTCTTTGCCAATAACTGAAATGTTTGCGATGGGTAACATCCCTCCCCCCCCATACCCCATAGAACACTGAAATGTCCGAGCGATTAAGGCCAATGGCCCAAAATCGATACCAAGATTACGAGAGAACATAAATGCCCATTCACATTTTCTTTTTCCGACCTTTTTCCGCTAGCGGCTGCTAGCTGGAGATTGTTCCCGTTCAAAACAAACAAAAAGTGTCAGGTGTTGCACAGTGTTCTCCACATAGTTACCCATAAACTCTTCCGCAGCAATTTTTTTTGGGGGGGATGCCACGCAACGCCCCCTCCCCCCCCCCCCGCAAAAAAAAGGCCGCGGAGGAGACTACGTTCCCCACCCCTGCTACTTGCACACATACAAGGCCCCTGTCCCCATCCAACAACCTATCCAACTAGAAAAATTGGGAGACTGGGTTCTAATGTAATCTCTGTAATGGCGGCTTGTAAAGGTAAGATATAGAGAGGTTAGAAAAACGCTTTTCTCATGTCAAGCTAATCTAAACGATACAGGGTCACCTCTTTTCATTTCAGGAAATGAAGAAAAAAATAGTGTCTGTGTTTTTTATACGATACAGAATGACGAGGCTCTTTCAGTATACAGGGTTCCTGTATTCTGCCATTGCTTTTTCTATCGTGATTCACTGTTGTGAACTATCAGCGAAGAACGATAGTCTTTGGCGAGGGTTATTGAATAAGGTTACATTGATGAAATGTTTTGAACCTTTTGCTAGATTGTAGAATACCGCTCACTGAATTTGAATGGTGGCCCGGTGTTGTAAAATCGCTCAAAAATCGCTAATGATTTGTCCTGAGAACAAGAGATCTAAGTAATTTGATTAGAAATTATAAAAGGTCTCTGAGTTCAATACATTCTTCCTGGGAATTAAGTTTGGGCTTACAACGTTCGGATATAAAACGCCTTGAATAATCGCAAGTTGACGGGGCCGACCTCGTCAATTGACAATTCACAACACAGGCGATCCAAGCTCTCGATGTTATCCTTTTTTTTTTCACTTTTATGCGACCGTTCAGCCTAACGTGACATATGGTATATACTATTACATTACGACCGAATTTGACTACGCGAAGCGTGACTCTGGCCTTGCAGCATATGGAGGTGTTGTGTTACAACGGTTTGAATTTATAAAAGTTTGTATAAGAATGCAACGGCTTTGCTTGAAAAGTCAATTATTCTTATATTTTATGAATAAAATCTACTTACCCTGTTGCTGTGTTGTATTCTTTGTTGTTTGCCATCTCCTCAGGCCGATCTAACGCGATTTCGGCCAGAGGAGCTGGCAAACAACAGGTTTACCCCAAGAAAGTGTTCCATAAGTATTTTATACCATGCCATAGACAATGTAGTGGCTAACATAATCAGTGCAGTGCACAATGGAAAGGTTGTAGAAATATGGTTGAGAGTACAATGATTAACAATTAAGAAATATAATACCACTTGATATCTTATATCTGACTGGGTTTTAATTGTGTTAGAATGCAGCAGTATTGCAGCATCTCAGCATCTCAAACCTCTCACATTAAGATGTATATATCTATGTTTTGATAATTTTTTTCAGGCAAATGCAAACATTGTGGCCGGCTCTTTAACCACTTATCAGCTTACAAAGAGCATGAATGAACTCATACAGGAATGAAGTTGTACACATGCAAGCATTGTGATAAGTGTTTTAGCAAGTTATCATCTTGCAACCAACATGAACGAATTCACACAGGAGAGAAGCCATATACATGCAAGCATTGTGATAAGTGTTTTAGCAAGTCATCAGCTCGCACACAACATGAAAGAACTCACACAGGAGAGAAGCCGTATACGTGCAAGCACTGTAAAAAGTGCTTTAACACCTCATCAGCTTGCAGGAAACACGAACGAACTCACACAGGAGTTAAACCGTACACATGTAAGCATTGTGATAAGTGCTTTAGCCAGCTATCACATTGCAAGGAACATGAACGAACTCACACAGGAGTGAAGCCTTACAGATGCAAGAATTGTAAAAAGTGCTTTAGCTTCTCATCAGCTTGCAAGCAACATGAACGAACTCACACAGGAGAAAAACTGTATGCATGCCAGCATTGTAAAAAGTGCTTTACTTTCTTATCAAATTGGAAAGAACATGAACGAACTCACACAGGAGAGAGGCCGTATACATGCAAACATTGTAAAAGGTGCTTTAGCCAGTCATCACATTGCAAGGAACATGAACGAATTCACACAGGAGAGAAGCCGTATACATGCAAGCACTGTAAAAAATGCTTTAGGCGCTCATCATATTGCAAGCAACATGAGGAGAAGCACGTAAGAGACAGCTCTTTGAAATAAAAGCAACGTGATCATTGCGTTAAGTAAGAAGACACCTTCAGAATATTAAGGATTTGTGGAGAGTTTGTTTTCAGGGCTTTAAAGGTGTGAAATTACTTTCCAGCTAAAATAAACAGAACTGAATGATGTTTACTAAAACTTTTTGTTTCTAAATGGAGCTGAAGGTTCAAAGATATCTGGAATTTGAGTATGTTAAATACCTCATCGTTCCTTCTTTGGTACAATTTGGCTACATACCAGGCTCGATTTAGTCTTGCCATGGGTATTTTGGTTTGTCTACGTCCCGCATAAATGTGAACTATTACATGGCTCGACCAAACTCGCCGGCCATCAAAGCGTACCAAAAAGGGATGATGACACACCATACAGATCTTAAAATGTAAATCAAGCTGAGCGAATTATTTAAGTATTAAATATTTAATTCGGGACATGGGGAACTGTTCGTAATAGAGAGGTGTCCGAGAGAGAGGTATCCTTAAGGAGAAATTCGACTGCAAGCGATAGGTAAACTAATAAAGGACTTAGTGTTGGTTACCATGTCTCTATATTCCTCCTGGCTCCTTTGCTCTCAAGATGGCAAAGAAGCCAAATAGTAATAAGAGCAAATACCAAATAATAGATTAGGGACATGTAACCATGACGTTCAGCGGGGTCATGTGGCATGGACAAAATAATGTGTGCAAACAAACAAATGTTGAGGGGTTAAGTCTCAGGAATATGTTGCTGGGACAAGTCTTCTCCTTTTCCAATGTATCCTTTTTGTTTCGTGCAACACAAATTTCAGGGAAAATTTGTTCCTGCGACATGTCATGGCCTACAACAGTGTTAAAATTAAGTGGGGCTATATTTCGGCCAGCAAGCTCGTAACCGAGCGTGCAACTACTTTTCCCCTGTCCATTTCACTGCAAACCAAGGCCATCACGGGTTAGTTTAGATTCCCTGGGACTGGGAAATATCGTCCAAGTTCATGGAAATCAAGCCAAAGTTGGTCAAAATCAAGGTGCGCGTAAGCCGGTCTCGACTACTTTTTCAGTGTTAAAATTAATTGGGGCTATATTTCGGCCAGCATGCTCGAGACCGAGCGTGCAATTATTTTTCCCCTGTCGATTTCACTTAAAACCAAGGTCATCACGACTTAGTTTAGAGTCCCTGGGACTGGGAAATGTCGTCCAAGTTCTTGGAAATCAAGCCTAAGCACACATGTAACTCGAAAAGACCTTGTCCTTCAGTGAAATCGACTAGCCAAAAATAATGGAAAGCTTGGTTACGTGCATTGCGGCCGAAATATAGCTTACTGAGACACTGGAAAAAAGCAGAGACCGGGCTGCGTAAACTTTGATTTTGTCTTTTCTAGTCATGATTTCCAAGAGCTTAGAGGATATTTTCGAGTGCCAGGGACTTGAAACGAACCCGAGAAGACCTTGTACCTCAGTGAAATCGACAGGCCAAAAATAAGCGAAAGCTTGGTTATGCGCATTATGGCCGAATTATAGCTCACTCAGACACCGGAAAAAAGCAGAGACCGGGCTGCGCAAACTTTGATTTTGACCTACGTAACCTTGATTTCCAAGAGCGTGGACGATATTTCCGACTCTTAGGGACTTGAAACTAACTCGAAAAGACCTTGTCCTTCAGTGAAATCGACAAACCAAAAATATTCGAAAGCTTGGTTATGTGCCTGCTGGCCGAAATATAGCCTCCGTTAAACTTAGTCAGACACTGGAAACAACCGGCATAGACTGGGCTCCGCAAACTTTGATTTTCACCTACGTAGCCTTTATTTCCAGGAGCTTGGACGATATTTCCGAGTCCCAGGGACTTGAAACTAACTCGAGAACACCTTGTCCTTCAGTGAAATCGACAAGCCAAAAGTAATCGAAAGCTTGGTTAAGTGCATGCTGGCCGAAATATAGCCCCTGTTAAGCTTACTCAGACACTGGAAAGAAGCAGAGAGCAAGCTGCGCAAACGTTGATTTCCACCCACTTAGGCTTGATTTCCAAGAGCTTGGACGATATTGCCGAGTCCCAGGGGCTTGGAACTAACTCGAAAAGACCTTGTCCTTCAGTGAAATCGACAAACCAAAAATAATCGACTGCTCGGTTATGTGCACTGTGGCCGAAATATAGCTTACTCAGACACTGGAAAAAAGCAGAGACCGAGCAGTGCGCAAACTTTGATTTTCACCTACCTAATTGTAGGCTTGATTTCCAAGAGCTTGGACGATATTTCCGAGCCCCAGTGATTTAATTGACGCCAACTCGAGAAGACCTTGTCCTTCAGTGAAATCGACAGGCCAAAAATAATCGAAAGCTTGGTTATGTGCATTGTGGCCGAAATGTAGCTTACTCAGACATTGGAAAAAAGCAGAGACCGGGCTGCCCAAACTTTGATTTTGATCTACTTAGACTAGTTTTCCAAGAGCTTGGACGATATTTCCGAGTCTTTTTCATAGAGTCTACCTACCAAAGCAAGCATGGTATCTTGAATAAAGTCATTAGTCAGGCTAACAGGTTTAGTGTGAGGATACAAGGCATCTTCAGTGAGATCTAGGCAGAACTAAGCAGCCTTGAAGAGTTTCTTTTCATTTGTACTGTTATCATTGATACTGCCAGCGTAATAAACACACTTAGCCTTTTTCCTTCTAGTTGGTAGTCCCATTGTGGGGAGATACACGTGTCTGTTTAAGGTAGTCCATCAGCTGAGACGATTTTAATACACATCTCGGGGGAACAAACGAAACTGATTTTACGTTAATCTTTGACTATTCAGGATAATAAAAAGGTATGATGGCAATTCTGGAACGGCAGGCTTTCATCCTAAAAATCGCGTTTGAAATGTGCTTCCTCAACTTAACCAATAACCGCCATTTTGTTTTTTAGGAGATTTGCTTGTATAGTATATAGGTTCGTAAAATTATACCCAAAGCAGGTTAAAACATCAATGAAAGATGTATTTAAGGGAACCCATATGTACATTTCGTGTTCTTGTCGTTATTGGAACAATAACAGTATTATGACGTCATGACGTCATTTTCTCAGAGTGTATGCAAAATTTATAGTTTTCTTTACTTTTCCTGTCTACAGGCGGCATGACCTTTCAATAAAACTTTTTTACTCCATTGTCTATTTATTTTAACTTACAATTGACGTTTTAAAACTCAATACTTAAAAGTTCTTTCGTTTGTTTGATTACTTTATGAGTCGTCTTGGTTCTAGACTGTGCAAATTAGCATCCTTATGTTTCAGACGGACAGGATTAGAATTGGAAAGAAAGGGGAAACTGAAGTCACCGTAGTATTTAGAGGCGAACACAAACAAACAAAACATTATACACGTTTGGAAAACATTTACTGGCCGACTTACTTGTGATTAATGTGGTCAATCGTCAGCATCTTCGTCATCACTTCCATCTGGATTTTCATTCTCAAGAACGTTTTCTGACACCATGTTCTCACATTGCAAAATACACATGTCAGTGCATTTGAGTCCAGCTTTCAAACAACAGCATGTTTCCACAGAGCAAACTCTTTTGCACGTGCAAGACAATAGTTCAAGGACTTCTTCTGGAGCAGGCTTAGTTCCAAGCCAGACAAATTCCACTAGCTTCGATGTACTGCATACTTTCCAGCCGTGCCCGTGAGGAGAGGGAACTCTGGATGCGAAATCACAGCTCTTCTCCAGATAGCTGCTTAATAATTGGCACGCTTCATGTGAAGAGGCAGCGACGTCCTACATGGTGGCATTGCTTCTGTATCTACTTTTCCTCCCTTTGCACAGTACAGCTCATAGCGTAACAGATCCATATTCTGGCCTTTCTTTCCATACAGTTGACATACTAGTGCTTCAGCAGCATTAAATGTTGCATCGGATACACTCCACGTCTCTCCTATTTCCACCATTGCTTCCACATAAAATTCATTCTTGAGAAGTAGTTGAATTGTCTTCCACTTTCCCTTTCCAGAAAATGAGGATACCGTGACACATCCTGTCAATGCATATACTCCGATGAGTGCTTTCGAGAAGTTTTGTTCACTTATGCTCGGATTTAAAAGTCTGCATACGAGCCAAGTGGCCCATCAAGCCGAAGCTTATCCCGGTTTCTGTAACATCAAGCGACTAGGAGTATTTCTACTCCCCCCTGGATTGGATGCTATTCCATCGCAGGGTTACCCCCAGCATTAAGTTCGTCGGTACCCATTTATACACCTGGGTGGAGAGAGGCACTGTGAGAGTAAAGTGTCTTGCCCAAGAACACAACACAATGTCCCCGGCCAGGGCTCGAACCCGGACCGCTCGATCCGGAAACGAGCGCACTAACCATGAGGCCACCGCGCCTTCCACAACTTACCGGACTTAGCTGCTTGAAAAGACTCTCTGCCACAATGGACAGTTCAATTATTGTAGTCTTCGTGCTTCTGCCTTTCTTTATGTAATACTTTCCAAGGGCTTGATTATGGCTAAGAAGCAGGATTTGGAGATCTGTATCATCAGCTTCCTCGTGATTGCACTTGAATTCAGGAACCGGCTCAGACGTGATGGAGTCTAACTTCCAGTATTCATCCTGAATAGTAACATACAATGTTCTGTCACCAAGCTTGCTCCTGAACTCTTTCTTCTTCCACTGAGACACAAGCAACTTCACAATCTCAACCTTGTTTGAGGCAATACTCAACAGTTTGGTCCATGACTTATAACCATGACCAGGCAGAATGTTCTTGTACTTGATTCCTCTCCACATTCTTAATAGATTGTTCTTGATATACATTGAATACAACATCTATCCTTTTGCTACAGTTGCTTGTTACTCTATCGAATAATCTGTCTGGGACAACGGGAAAACTGGCTCCAACTGGAGGCTTGAACTTCTGCAGGATGGCCATCCCATCAAATATGCTAGTTGCATTTTCAGGATATCTTTCTGTCACCTCAATACGCCTTTCGAGTTGCTGTGAATTCTTTGACTTGTTTGCCTTCCGAGACAGACCATAGGGATCTGCAAGGGACCAGGGAAGAGGTCCAAGAGGAAACGTTAACACTGTTTTCATGTCGATTTTCCGGAACTGCCCAGGCTGAGCCATTCGCGCAAACAAAGCTTGATCCATTTGTAGGGGAAGCACAAGATCCTTGATGCGAATCTCTGCGATAGTCTTGAGATCTTTGAATGAACTCAGCTTCATTTTTCTTAAAGGATCCAGGAAATTTGCTGTTGGCAAAGGTGAGAATCGACTGATTACAAAGTCATTCAATACCTTTTAGCCTCGCCCTCTGGCTTGAAGCAAATCATTGCGTACTTCCGTAGTCGCTGTCACACCTGTGGACAGAGTTGTAGGATCGGACTCTTTTGCCCAGGGGTTACTAAATACTCTCTAGGAGATCAACTACCTTCCCCGCAGCTTCCAAATCTGTCTTGATCCGTGCAGGAGCCAGTTCCTTGTGACCGTATGCCTTGTCAGCTGTCACTGATAAATGTAAACGTTTTGTAAGTTAGCCATTACATTGCCACTGCAAGTCATATAGTTTATACCATCTCTATGATTTCTGTTAAGGGCACATCAATGCAAGTGTATTTTGTTCCTCTCGTCCAGTTTTGGGCAATTTACATGTGGGATTGACAGTAATGGCTATCAAGGCATTTGGAGGGGGAGGGGGCTTTTTTCTTGTATTGCCGAAAAGGAAATTGACTAACCGTTGTTAGCGCGAATTTGTCATTCCGACGCGGCCCTGCGCTCCACCACAATTTCTTCGCCACCTCTATCTGAATTCTCTGGATCCGCCCCTGAAGTAGGCTCGATTTCCAGCCGTTCTGGGAGTACGGTTGGCTAAAAACCAAGCCTACCCCTGAAGTTTCTGAAAATAGTTCTTTCTCGTGCTCCCTTTCTAGACTAAACAGTAAATAAATAAAATAAATAAATATATATATAGCGCCTATCCATGCCTCCTCTAGGCGCTGTACAATTCGCCAAAATGAGCTGTACTAATCTTAATAATTAAAAATGTGTATTTAAGAAAGTAATAGAAAGTAAAAATCGCTAAGAATAATAAGTTTTCTTAAAAAGATGAGTTTTGAGTTTAGATTTAAAAGAACTTAGATTGTCACATGAGCGGATAGAAACAGGTAGACTGTTCCAGAGTTCAGCAGCGGTAAGGGGTAAACTGTATTTGTGTAAGAAAAAGAGGACTCACAAATCTTTTGTATGGATTTGTATGGTTGTATCATGTCCCTTCAACGAATGCGAGCCACTTAAGACAACTCCCAGAATTCTTTGCATTCGTGCAGTGAAAAATAAATGCTGGCTGCCATCACTAGCGGAGTTTTCCACCTCCTTTGTGTATTAACCTTTATAGAAAGTTTTATACAACAAGTACTCCCACTGGAAGAAAATCAAGTGAGAATGGGTCCTAGTGTTCATCCTAGCTCAAACTACAAATAGTTCCAGGCAAAATAACACCGAGTACGACCGAGTAGGACTAACACTTTCTTTAATACTCTATCTTTAGATAAACAATATTTGAACAAGACAAACCAGACTACGTTAATGCTATTTACAAAGCTGAATAACAAAATGCCTCTTCTCTAATTATACTGAACGGTTCCTCGAAAATTTGTTTCACACCGAGGCAATGGGTAACAATCCCCTCTTCTTCCGTCTTCCATTTGTGCTACACTATCAGGAAAAAATGCTGATTTTCGCAAACAAGACGAGAATCACGATCAACTTCGTTGAAAATATAGTTCTTAGAAACCCCTAGGGGTTACTCATTAAAAAAAAGGGAAAATTAATTAAAGGCTTTTATATCAGTGAGACCACAGAAGACCCGTCAACATCTCTCAGTCTTAAAGAAAAACATCGACCTTCTCATTTACAAACGAGGGAAATACTTCAAAAATCCTGACACATTTTGGTGCAAAGAGAGAAAACAAATCTGCATTGGGACAAATTTATTTTTTTGTACCCATTAGAGTGCTGTCTACGATGCGAGGTGGTTGCTCAGAATTGAGCGGATAATAAAAGCAAATAAACAGAAACAAACAAAACAACAGACACTGTTCAAATACTGAAAACAAAATGCATAGAAAACTGGTGGACGCCAGCATTCTCGCGACACAACGGGTAGAAAAGTCTGTATGGCTTTGTCGCATCTCTTGCCAAACAACGTTTGTAGATTTTTGTTTTTTTTTTTTCAAACGGTGCTATTTCGTTCCATATGCAGTATTCTCTTATTAGTCACGTTTCTCAATGGCACGTTTTCTGCACGCCTGCAGGAGGATACACTTATGCTTAAGAGGCTAAATAACGCTGGGTAGAGCCGCATAGACCGTTTCCATCTTAATGGATGGCATCAAGTCGTTCACATCAACTAGTTACAAAAGTTTTTTTTCATACCTGGTTACATGCAATCAAAACGAGGTGAGTATATCAGTTTGTGTTAATATGATAAACTGCAGGGGTTGTAATCACAATCTTGTCTGTTAACCTTTGAAACAGTCGCATTATTTTCTGATTTCGGGGTACAACGAATATCAAGAAAGTGTAAATGTGCTGTTTAGGATTGAGGTCATGGAAGTGACCGCCAAGGCAAAGCTGAAGGTCAGTAGTTTGTAAGGATATTTTGAAAGAATAAAAGCTGTTTTGTAGTCTCCTTGTCTACTAATCAGACTTCGGCTAAAGTATTTCCAAAAGACAAAACTGAACTACAATACTCTTCAACAGTGTGCACAAATCTACGAGAAAATTGTATTAATTCATATATCATTTCATTTTCTTACAAAACTACTTTAAATAAGAAAAGAGGAGCACTATGTCAGTGCTTGCGCTGCCTCATAGCGTATGTATGCTGTTGTTGTTGCTGCTGCTGCTGCTGCTGTTGCTGTTGCTGTTGCTGCTGCTGTTGTACTTGCTGCTGCTGTAGTAGCTGTACAGTAGGGCCAGCAGTCCTCTGAAGGGTGACAGTTGTCATCTGCTGAGGCTGCTGTGGCTGCTGCTGCTGCTGATGTTGAACCTGTGCTGTCCCCAGCTTGACCACAGACTGAGTAACTTGACTCTTCACCTGCACAGTGCTCGCCACCTGCTGCTGTTGTTGCTGAGCAACAAGCAGTTGAGCCTGCGACGTCATTGGTTTTGCCACACTAGCAGTGGCAGTAGCCATCTGGCCTCCCTGTGCACCGTGGATGGTAGTCACTCCTCCTACAGCCTGCTGCTGTTGACGTAATGCCATATTTTTTAACATCTGCTGTTGTTGCCGCTGTTGAAGCTGATGCTGCAGCTGTAACTGTCGCGAAGGTGTTAACTGTGCCAGTTGCTGCTTACTCAGGAGCTGCTGAAGCTGTTGCTGGGTGATCGTCTGAGGAGCCTTCTTCAGTATAGCAGCTTGCTGTAGGTTTGCAATCTGCTGCTGCTGCTGTTTCTGTTGTTGCTGCTGCTGCTGTACAGTGGCCTGCTGCTGCTGCACTGTACCTGGCTTTGGCATTGTGCTTGTATTGGAAGCAACAGCCCCCTGATTGACTTGCCCTTGATTAACTTGTTGAATCTGGAGGCGTTTGAGTTGCTGCTGCTTGATGTGTTCTGCTTGTTGCATCCTTTTCATTTGTGCCTGCCGCTGCTGCTGTTGCCTCAGTAATGTAAGCTGTTGGGGAGTCAGTTTCACTCCTTGCGGAACACCAAACTGCGTTGTAGCAACTGGAAGATTATGACCTGAAGTAAACCAACAGTCAAGCGAACCACACGTCAGTTTAAAAAAAAAAATTACAACAGTTCTAGAAAGCTATTTTAAAGAGCAAAACACACTTGTACTGAAGCAAGATACTTTTGAAATAAGAAATGCTGGCCAGCAGCGATAACAATACACATACTTGCAGTAGCAACTGACGAGGAAGTTTGTAGTCCAATCTGTGAAAAGAAATCAAAACAGTTGGTTGCTGAACGGGCGGAAAAATTTGTTTAAACCCTTCACAAGCTGCAGTGAGGTATCACAGTGTCAAATTAATAATCTCTAAACAGGAAAGGCGGTCTAGAGTCAAACGGTACAATTTAATTAAACATAGAAGACAAATGTTTTAAAAGCGTGGAAGCAGAGGAACACACAACTAAGAATAAAACTACTTAACTTGATTTAGGTATCAAATGAAGGCTGGAATTAAATAAAATTGTTTGCAAGACTTGAACTATGGCAACATGTCATCCGTGTCAGTGTCCAACCATCTGACGAAATTACTTTCTTTAGCTGAGGAGTTTGACAACGGGCCAAAAATGACTATATATTGTTGAGTCCTCTCCCGAGAATTTACCTTGGATGATGGAAAGAAATAGAGTGATTTTATATACGAAATTAACAGTCCGTTTCCCGTAAGGGGTGTAGCTCGCTTGGATAGCACGTCAAGCAGAGTGACAACTTCCTGGAATGGGGGCTTATGGCTCTGGTGTTGGAGATTAGCAATACTCTTTTTAAGGGCTGTCTGGCCACAGTGGAAACAGCTGGATGTCTCAGGCACCCACCTGTTAGCATGATCTCCTTACCTGACTGACCACAGCTGCTGATGATGCCGGTGTTAAGCTGGTGGTAGCACCCAGTGTTATTGATGTTGCCGTGCCTGATGCAAGAGAGCTGCTGACCTGACGCGGCTGTGTCTGCAGAACTCTTGTTGTTGCCACACCAGCTGAAGATGCATTCTGATGAAATCAAACATCAAAATTTACTTTGTTAAAGTGCCTATGAAACCAAATGAAAAAGTTGCTCAAAATAACTTTGTGGTATTGATGATAATGTTCTGACTGTATACTTTTCCATGACCTTGACAAAGAAACGCGACCGTGTGAGACATATGCTTCCGCGGCCATTTTGATTTGATGACGTCACAGGGTTTGCACAACTCGCGGCAATTTTAAAAAGTCAATAGATATTGTGGCGATAGTAATGGCGGATAAAAGCGATACCCCCGACGAGGAGGGAAATAGTGTGTGGCAGGAAGCCGTGACAACGCTAGTTGTACCAATACGAGTTATTCCCCCCCCCCTGGGAGGGGGGGAGAAAGGATTCTAAACTTAACTGTTTATTAACCTTACCGCTGGCACTTGAACAAGGGAAGTTGGTATTTTGCCTTGCATCCTTTTGTTGATTGTGGCAAAGGATGATGATGTCATGGAGCTGAGACCTGCAGCATTGCCCTTGTGAGTATTAACCACAATACTCGAGGTACCTGCAGCAGGTACAGTTTGACCACTGAGCACAATTCCGGCAGCTGTCAATCAAACAACAATCAGCAACTACTATTGGTCTCTGATTTGTTGTAAGAGCGGTTTTCATTAGAATAGTAATTGGTTTTGCATCACTACGCTACACGATTGGTTTAAAAATTTCGCGCCACTTTTTCATCCGATCAGAAGTAAAACCAAAACCAATCGTGACTCATTCGCATAAGTTTTCCCGTGCTTTACGTCGGCTACACGCAATTAATTCGAGTTTTGATTGGTTTGCTGTATTGCCTCTGTCCTTTGTGATTGGCCACAGTGATTGCTTTGGTTTTGGTTTTACGACACTCAATTGAAAACCACTCTATCGCAACTCTAAACGACACATCCTCAAAACCTGTTCTCTTAGTAAGTGCAACCTTCCACACTAACAAATTTCATTGTGTTGAGTAAAAGTGAAAAGAAAAAGTGAATTCTGTTGCCCAGCCAGGGATCAAAGATGCATGGCAACTGAGTTTCTGTAGTATGAAATCTGATCAAACAAAATGAAGCCAGTTAAAACGTCTAATTTATTATCCAAAGCTACAGGAACTTCAACAAATCACTCTACTTTGACAAGACATCTAGAAATTTCATGACAAGATTCAAAAATGAATTCCCAGAGTTTTGGACCTTAAAATCTTTTCCCGGCTTTTCCCTAAAATTGAAGCAAACCTGCATCAGAATAATTTTCATTTTTGGCGTAACACTTCAGTGAACGCACCCATCTCTTAGTTTACTGCACCTCAGAGATATATATTTTATGTCAAATACACATAAAAGATGAAAACATTAACCTGTAGTCTTCAGCAAAGTGGATGCAGGCGTGGTTCCTGTAGCTCCCTGAAGAGCTGCACTTTTCTGAAGTGCTGCAGCGGCCTGAAATATTCATACCATGAGCAGCATTAGTTCATGTGTGTCTGTGATCAAAATACCTATTCAGTTTGCTTTCTTTGAGCTTTAGTGCTGAGAATTTGGTGACATATCAAGACAATATATTTCCGCTAGCTTTATTGTATCAGTCCTGACACTGATCTACTCTGGTTGAAAATGTACTGATCATGTAAGAAGAAATTACAGGTTAGTCACCATCATAAACATATTTTATAGTTGACAAATACTAGGTATTGTTACCAGATGGCATGCATTTACCAAATAATCTTAAATTTACATGTATACAGGTCATTCATATTTCTCCAAACCAAGAATTGAAGTATCAGAAGGAGACACAACATAAATTGTATGATATAACTTACAGCAGTAGGTGAAGAGTTAAGCTGTGTGGTAGTGGTTAGTTTTTGAGCAGGAAGCTGTGGTGTTGTACTTGGCAGCTGTTTCGTCACAGTCTGCTGGGTAAGCTGGGCTGCCTGTGGTTGCGGCAGCTGTGAAGGTGCTGCCACAGGTTGATTTTGTTGCTGTTGCTGCTGCTGTTGCTGTTGTTGCTGCTGCTGTAACTGTTGAAAATACAGACAAATAAAACGTGTAATATTCACTGCAAGTCACTGTCATTGCTGTCTGTGCTAACCATTGCGTCCTGTAACCTTACCCCATCCAAGAAGACTGGATACATACGCAAGTAACCCTAGAAAATTTATCCTATCTTCAATATTTTACTTTGCGTCTACAAAAACTTTTGATCAAAAATGTTTAAAAATTGTTTCACAAACTTCACTGAAAGTTCAAATACTATTTACACTTAATTGCTGAGACCCCTTTGTTTATGAAAAGCTGGTTTCATTACAGCTGTTTTTAACTCCTAGTTAAAACAGTTCTTTCCTCACCGCAGCATTCTGTGCAGCAGCAGCCTTCTCTCGAGCGATTCTTTCTGTTTTCATAGTAGCCAGTTGTACTGGATTCAAAGTCTTTTCCTCTGAAATCCCACTTCAAGAGCAGAGTATATTGTTAACAACTAGTAGTAATCAAAGATTATGAGAGTGCGTTCGACTCGAACGCCTTCACTTTAATATATATACCTTAAATAAATGGTTTCACTAACTAACTTTCAACCTCTGTTTATTGCTAAAATCAACGTTCTTCATCGACAACCGAGGTTTTACAGACAGATATATCATAGTGGCAAAGTCCATGCCAGTTTAAGAGGTTCCTGTACTAACTATGATTTGTTGATTCGTTGCGTGACAGCGCCAGTTTCCGTAGACTCAAATTTCGTGCTTCATATTCTCACATTAACTGGTAATGTTTAAGCGTAATAGTTAATTTGAAAAAGTATATTTTACATACATTATTCTAAGCTGGAAGCACAAATATAAGCAAACATTTGCAATCGTGTGCCCGCTTATCGTCGGCGTAAACAAACCCCGTGCGACTGATTCGAGTATTTCCCCTGATGAATAAAGTAAACAGTATTTACATAATTTGCCGTTCCTTGGTTCAGGCACACTCTTAAGGATCTTTCCCCGCCGATTTCAAACAATATTTGACCGGATAAAGATTGAGCTACATGTATCTGTCGTGACCGGAACTAATCAACAAATGCAATCAAAATATAGCTGGTTTCCCACAATTAACATTCCAAACATACAAAATAAACAAGGACAATACCCTTAGATTTCGATAAATGCTACCATCGAAGCGTTTATATTCACTAATATCGAACGCTGAGAGCACAAAATAGCGAAGCCCACGGCACCTGAATGGAAAGAAGTCAAAGAAAGCAGCGCAAAGTCGAGCTCGCATGGCCTGCTTACATGCTCACATGTTCGCCACATGTCTTATCACATGTAATCTCATGTCTCAGTATTAAACAGTACCAGTTTACTGGCCGTGACATGCCCGTGAAAAAATCAAGCGGGGTGGCCATTTTGGTGTCCTTACAGGAATGTGGAGTTTTTCTGCATATAACCGTGCACAGGGCAACCAACTCTGGAAAGCCACAGGCCAAAATTAGGTTTGCGTTCTCGAACGCAACTACACAATGATTTTCAACACAAACACAGAAAAAACTAATGGCTGACCAAAGTAGGATATCGAACAACACTTTCATCATGCTGGAAAAATTAACAAATGAATGTGTTGTTTCCCCCCCCCCCCCCCTGGAAATACCAAGCTTATTGTTCACAACAGATGGTATTGAGGTCCTGTTCTTGTAGCATAAAGCAACTGAGCATAGTACTATTGATACACTCCCTAGACGAGACGCTAGTTCATTGCAACTTAACCACCCCTGTCACATTGTCAGGTTACTCTGCGTAAAAAACTTCAATTTAAACTTCTGGGAGGGGAGAGATACCCTGAGAGTAACAACTCGCCTAAGTAGCAAGGCTTGAGACAAAAACATTGGAAGCTGATTACAAAAAAAAAAAAATAGCTGCCGAGATACATCTTTACCTTGCACTCAAGACAGCAGAGTGCTTGAAATTCTTTAACTGTGGATCCACCAACCTTGAAAAACAAGTAGACCATGGCAATTTAAAACAGGAATTACTCAAAGACACTGGAGAAATGTATATATTTAATTTACATCCGTTTTGGTAAAATTATCAAATCATACACTGGTGCAAAAAGATGCAACAAAGAATAAAGCTCATTGTTCAAGGTGGAGAACTTGTAACAATGACAAAAGTTGTCCATGAGATATCTGAGTGATCGTGAGTGATCGTGAGTACTCACAGTTGCTTGAGGGTTGGTTTCCTCTTCTGAGATGTCCTTTTGACAAGTTCAAACACGGATGAACGTACAATAGTAGGTGAACGACCAGCATCTTGAGCTAACAAATGATGTGTCTTAAAAGGTCTGCCACTAGTGCCTTTGATCTGTAGGAAACAAAACACTTTTAACACACTATTATAAAATTCACCATGACAAAAAACTTAAAGATACATCAAATGTATTAAATATCTTTCTTTTTCTTTCTGGAATTAAGAGATTTGCAAAACTGTTTCAGCCAAACTAGCTAGGAGTCTACCTACCTTGACTGGTAAATTGTGCGACTGTGTAAGGTATGGCTGAGTGAATGACTTATATCTTGTCTTTAATTTCTTCAAGGTCTCCTCTGCTGCAGGCTAATAACAAAAATAAAAATACAGTTTTTGAAAATGTTCTCCATTAATTCATCAAATTATGCAGATGTTTCCTTACAAGGTAACGAGCAGCTGCTTAAATCCAGAAGGAACACTTTTACACTAAGATGCTAACAGAGAGCCAGAGTTAAAGAATGCAATGGTCTCTGAAGTACAGTAGTTTACTGGATAGCACTTGCTTCAATTACCACTTTATAAAGTATAGCTGACAAAGGGTTTTTTTTTCTCAGAGATCTGCTAGCAGAACTCAGTAAATGAAATCACAATGATCCTTACCAAAGGAACTTTGCCCTCCTCCCTTGGAATGATCATGTTCAAGTAGCGATCACGGCACTGAAACAACGAAACAAAATTATTCAAGTAATCTCTCTACATAAGAGGCATATGGTAAAATCTGATATCTAGCCATCTATCAAGTTTTATACATAGAGGATATTACATGGCATTATTACATAGAGGATATCACATAGAGGATATTACATGAGTATTAAGAAATATTTCACGACTGAGTGCAACGAATGAGTAAAATAGTTTTCAACATGAGAAGAAAAATTTCGTACCTCCAAGCGGCCATGCAATATCCTTTTGATAATTGATAACTGAGTGCATGTTATTTGTGCAAAAAAATGCCAAGTGTTTCTTTGAGGTTGGATTGTGAGACTGCCATGCACAGTACTGCTTGTTCTAGATTTTGTTGCACAACTATTTACCTGGCGAGCTGAACGGAATGTCTTGCTTGTGAGATTGACAATGTCACAGACAATGTCCCAGTTCGGTGTTTGGCTTGGAACATTCACAGCAAGATCCACTGGCAACTCTTGTAGTGAGTTGACAGCCTTCAAATCAACATATTTTCAACAAAGTGAACAACACATACTAGACAAGCTTTTCGTTTGATATGTGCATGCTGATATTATGGAGATGTGGTTGCACTGAAAACAGTACAAAAAGAAGTAGTGCCGACATTGGCCTACATACATTTTGTGTTCTTCTAGAGCCCCAACAATAAATCAAATTCAGCTGATATTTGTGATATCAAAATCATTAACTCTTGCGCAATCACTATTAACAAAAACAAAGATAGTCTTGTACTGCACTGCGGTGTAGCTGCTAAGGATAATTTTTGTATTGTTTAGGAGCTAAACATGATGCATGGAAACATTAAAGGACCCTAGTCGGCCTCCGTCATTTTTGATGCCATCGAAATATTATTATTGACATTGCATGGTGAAGCGAAATCTTATTGCTTTACTGCAAGTTGTGTTCTAGAGAGTATGTTTAATAACATTATTAAAGAGGTTAAGCATGACGTTTACGGCAAACTGCAAACGGCAAAAATGAAACTTTTGCCGTCTCTCTTCAGCTGTGTGTAAAGTAGAGTGAAATTATTTGTATTTGCAATGAATAGTAAGAGACGTTTTTCCATTTTTGTGTGCTTTATTTACGGATTAGAAGAAAAGAACTCAAAATCAGAAGTTGTCTTTGCCATTTGCCGTCTGCCGTCAACGTCATGCTTAACCTCTCGATTATCTTAAGTAGTTTCAGAGTTATTTCCTTCGTTTCCACATGCTACAAATAAAATATAATAGCCAAACTCTTGCATGTAAACAAAAATGAAGACTTGGTTTCCCGGGGCCCTTTAACAACAAAGGCTACAAAATTGAAGTCATAAATACCTGAAGTAATGCCCAATCTTCGTGTATCAACCAATCTGGAACACTTGCACCCTGAAACGGATTACTCCACTTATGTAAAACCAACACCATAACATCAATTATAGAAAACAGAGCTTTTCGAAAGAGGGTTTGCAGATATCTTGCAGAGTATAAGAACAGGGTTTTCCCTTGCCTTGGAGCTAACAAAACTTTACCAGAACACTCACAAAATTAATCTTTCACAATTTGGTCTAATTTCACCTCTAATTTTCTATCATGGATAAAAAAACCACTGTGTTCAACTGTTTTCCCAACAGCATCACATACCTGGGAGAAATCTGTTTGTTTGGGGATACTGGGAGCAACTTGCTGTTTCATCTGCTTCATCTTGGACTTCTTACTCAAGGAATTCCGACGGTTCCTAGCAAATGGATCAAATCCATTTCTGTCAAACACTGATGTGGGTCGGCTGACGCGATCTCTGTGTCATAAACAAACAACAATACGAGTTTCAAAGTGTACTATGATAAAAAAAATTAAGTGTCACAGATGCTATTTGAATTTTTCTTGTCTGTTGTGCTGTGGTTGCTTGAGGGTGACAAAATTTTACAACCTACATTAAAAATGCAAGGGAGTCATCAATAATTAATTTTTCAAGAAAGAGATTGAAAAAGTAAATGAAATTCATGTTAAGGATTAACTCCCACTGTCAAAACAACAACCAATTTTAAGTGTTTAATTTTACTTTTAAGTGTGTAAAGTTAAAAATTAAAGCTGTTGTACAATATTTCAAGTTGTGGACACCTTCAAAAACCATGCTAGAAGACAAAATTATGTTTTATTTTTCACTTTTCAACTGACCCTTTTTATGAATGTGAGAGTCATGCCAGAAAATGTTCCTTTGAATCAAAACATAGCAAAAAACCAGCATTTAAAATAAATTTGACTGACTTAAAATCTAACTGATGTAGAAAAGTTAAAGTTTATTTTAGGTACACAGCTAATAGAAACTCACTTAGCAGCTCCCTGAAGTTGGTCTCTGAAGTAAACAATAGATTTGTACACAGTCCTCTTTCCAGTTTGATGTGGCCTGTATGTAAAGCAATTTTATTTCAAGCTGAATCAAATAAACCAAACTGAAAAAATTTTTAAACCCTCAACTTCTAGAGTCTTCCTCAACGCTTCCTGACAGCATCTTTCAAAATGATCTAAAATATGTAAATTGCATTCAAAATCTAAAAACCTTCGAAAACCTTTTCCTATTGGCATATTGTTGACAATAATTTAGACAAAATTGACTGAAATCATTCACTTAGTAAACTTCCCTGATCCTTCAAAGTATCTTGTTTGCTTGATGTGTTTTTGTCCAAGTACAAGTATCTGATATCAGTGCTACTTACCTGGTTAAATACAGAGGTGGCAGACGACTGGCTGCCATAGGTGTGGAGTCATATAAGTAATTTTGACATGGATCAACATACACCTCATCTTGTCCATCTCGGGGAGGGGTCGGTGGGGTCCAGATCTACAACAATTAGGAAAGGACAATTTTCTTTACTTTCAATAATGTTTTTAGTAATTTATTATCAAAATTAGGTGAGATTGGTTTCCAGTCCAACCAAGTAAACAGCTTTAGTGCACAGATTATTTTGTAAATGCAAATTTTATTTTGTTCCTTACAGCAAAACCAAATGTGCCATACCCTTTACCCTTTCCTTTCCACGGAAGGTTTCTTGGTTTTGGTCCCCACATTTTGCAGGAAACTGCTGTTAAGTTTTCTTCAAAATTTTGATTCTTAACACTATACTTATCCAAGAACAGTCGTGCTTGATTTGTCCTAGATCAGTAAAATGATCCTTTTGAAAATCCATTTGCCTGGTATTGCTAGGGTTCATGCCATGTACTGTGCACGTAGACTGATAGACAGATTTTGAAAAGTGTACACCCAACATATTGTATGGGACTTAAGGCATGACCATTATTGGATTGGGGGGGGGGGGGGGGAGAGTCTGGGAACATCCCCTTCCCCCAACTCCCATACAACACCCAGAATTTCAAGGAAGGTTTGCAGATCAGGTTTTTGTTCAACTGTAAAATAAAGATGTCCAAATTTGACACCACATCTGCCCTAAACCTGTGTAAGTAACAATAAAGCACTAACCGGCATTTCCTCACCAGTAGCATCATTTACATACACCTAATGGAGAGAACAATAACTTTTTGACACATTTTCTGAAGCCAGTGGCAAATTGAGATTAGGCAAAATGCAGCAACCAGTGACCAGTTCACATCACACACCCTTCAACCCCTGTTTGTTGAATATGCATTACTCTTGCTACACACTCATTCAACAGCTGTTACTAAAGTTGAACATTTGATAACATAATTACTTTGGTAAACAAAGCACACCAATAAGGTCAACACATCATTCGACACAGTGCAGGATGACCCTGTTGTCTTGTTTTCATGCTAATCTGCCGAGAGGTTTAATACCATCAATGTCCCATGAAAGAAATGACTGAATTCTGGTTGCTATGTTTGTTTAGAACTTAATCATCAGTGTAGAATTCTTTGCTTACATCTGATGCACCTCTCACATTGGATGGCATGATTGCATGATTGCTTTTCATGTTTGCCTATCTGTTTTCATGTGCTAGCCTGAATGCAGTCTCCAAATTATCTGCACAAGCCTCTAAACATCTTACAGTGTACTTGCTAGTTTGATGAATCTGTAGTTTACTTATACATCCCCCATATATCTACATCCCCTTGGTCACCAGATTCTTACTTTCCTAGCCTCAATACCCAAATTTACATAATTTGTTTAGCATTTATTTATTTTGTTTTGTTTTGTGCACATACATGTCATGTGTTATCTGTGACAGATCAAAGAGTCAGTTTACAGCAAAAAACAACAACCGCAATTTATGGGAAAATCTAAATGGGTGTTTAATAGAAATTTTTGAGGTGAAAAGGGCTCTGAATGGCTGTTCAGCAAGAGTGGTTCCAAAGTGCCTTGAAATGCCTGTCATTTTTAAACCTTCTCTTGATTGGTTGGATGGCATAGGCTAGCATGCGGAAATGGGAAATAGACACCCCCCCCCCCCCCCCTTTTCAAGCTTGGGGATGGTGTCAAGAGCAGCAGCAACAATTTAAAGTTGTCAACGATATGACATATTTAATGAAAATTACTGCATGTTTCAGAAACAATTCTAGCCTCTGCTATTAAGGTGTGAATACAGCACCTTTTCCAATACAGTAAAGGAAGAAATGACTAAAGCTACACAAAATAACAACATAGCGAGTGATAAGGTAACTGATTTATGTGCAGTTTATCTGCTCACATTATCACCAAATCACATCCTCAACAGACACAAAAAAATGACTTAAATGAAAGTCTGAGTTAAAATGATGAGATGGATGGTAAGCTATGGTGCGAAAATCATGCATTATGGGAGTGAGGAAGCAACACTGCCATGGCAATGAACAAGACACTAGCAAAAATGCCAGCCAAAGCACCATCAACATAGTGAATTACGGGATTTGCTGCAAAAATGGACCAGCACAAGGTTACATCTTGGCAACTTCAAGACAACTTTGGACACCAATGATCTTGTCGGCAATGCTAACGCTGTACAGCCATCCAAAACTACTGGCAAATGTCAAACTAACATGCAGACTGCTGCTTGTTAGTTTAACAGTTTCAAAAGACAATTTAGAAGCCAGTTTGCAATCAAGAGAAGATACAAGAATGACAAACACAGCAATATTTAGTTTTCAAACATCTGTTTATTTGAAAGTTTTTGCAGCACTTTTTTTTAACAAAAGCACCCATTATTACATTTTCCAGCCTGTTTCCTTTATACATACAATTGAAGCAAAATTAATTTCATTGAATGTTTTCCATAAATAACTGTCTAAACTGAATTCTGTCATATTTTTTTTATAAACATCTCTTTTCATTGTGCAATCTTCGCTGAAACAAAGAACATTTTGTAACCACCCAACAATTTTTCTCCTTCAAAAAACTGACAAGTGATTTCTTTTAAACTTTGTAAGTTAAGGCTACTTGTATCAATTTGGGCAGCAAATAGTAAGTAACTTGTACTGAAATAAATTTACTTGTTTAGCTTCCTGAAATACAGGAGATTACCATAATTTCCCAGGGAATAATCTTGCAATTTCAAAGACAAAAGCTAAATGTCATCAGGAAACTTAGTTCTCCTCGTATTTCTTCTAGAACTACTACAGCTGCTACTTCTGCTGCTAGCTCTAGATGAAGTGCGACTGTTGCTGCAACTGTTCCTGACAGTCACTTGAGCCTCCTTACTTGGTATTTCTGAATCAATTTTCTTTTTTGTTTGTTGTGAAGCTGAGGAACCCTTACTAGAGCATCTGCTGTTGGGTCTAGATCTACGTGACTTTGATTTATTCTTTTTAACCTGCAAAGCTTCCTCCCGTGTGTACGTGTACAAGATCTCGTCCTCTTCTTCAGCAGCTCTTTTCTCTTCTTCCTTCTTCAGAGCTTGTAGGTGACCAAGTTCCCAGTCTTTCTTAGCCATCTCAACCTCATCCTATAAAAAAAATAAACTACAGTTTGGACACTGTGGTGTTTATTTAAGTACAACCTAATTTAGCATTGTTACAATTGAAGACACCACGAGTGCTGGTTTCCTGCTATTGAACATTGCAATAGCATGCTTGCCATGCATGACTGCAACTTAAGCTTCCTGACTTTTCCCTGAGCATAATATGACTGGGCTGATCAAATAAGATGTACAGTAGCCAAATCACTCTGACATATTTCTATTGCAGAAACAATTTGCAACGTAAAACCTCACCAAAACATACCATGCTCCAATAATCCAACCTTAAAACAAAATTCTTGGGCTCTCCTCTGACTTTAGAAGAGAAGAAGAGTTGCAGCAAAGTTATTTTATTTACCTTGGCTGCTTTTATTTGTTCCAGTGTGATGTAATTACCAGATGACTCAAGGAAACGAATTGCATATCGTTCCACAGCAGACATCTTAAAGAGAAATGGGAAAGTATAAATTCAACGTTGAACAAACTCCAATAAACTCATAAATTGTCTTTCCTATAACACTTTTGGTGTCAACATATTTGATTCTCTTTTGATTTCAACAAGAAAGGATCCCTTAAGCTGATTCAGTAATCAGAGTCACATTTAATGAGCACTGAGATACTGTCTACCATCCACAGTATTCACTGCCCTGAATTCTATTTTTCTCATTATAAACAGAGATGGCAGGTCTTGTCACCTGGCTCTCCAGTGCAGACAGCTCTTCCTCCACTTTTGATTGTTCCTCTTCCTTTCGTAAACCCTACAGTTGTAAGAAAAATGCAGTTGGAGGCAAAATTTTAGATTGACTGTGGAATATCTACTGTTAACATTTAACTGTAAACATACAAGGTTTAAGCCAAATGGATAAATGTTTGTAAGACACTGTTAACTCTTAATTTAATAAGCTGAAGAGCAACTCTCAACCTTTGCTCCAAGAGAAGTGGGTTTGTAAGGTAAAGCGGCGAATTCCAACCCTCGTCAGACGAAAAACACACACTGTATTTCACAAAACTTTCAATGGTCCCTTCCTCGACTTTGTTTGCAGTTTTGGTGCATGAACTATCCCCCATGACCGAAACTCTGGTAACTAGAGCATCTGGATACGTTCAGACTTACTTTGCCATCTTCACTCAAAGGGATTCCCTCATCAAATTCTGCCAACTCAGCAGCCTGTTCAGCCTTAGCTCTAGTAGCAGCACAAGCATCCTGTTCATCTTCAGCCTTGAACAATGCCTGAAACACAGAGAAAAAAAAAGGAATCAGAAAGCACTTGAACAAGTTGAAATGTACCAAAAGAATGATTCAAACTCTTCTCTATCAATGCTAGTTTCCATAATTTTTTTAGAGTGATTTTAATGTTTTTACACTGGTGAGAATGTTTTGTAATGTAAGAGTCATACGAAAACACAGACCAGTAAGGTTGACAATACATTACTTGCTGCCACCAAAACAAATCCATTTAATGCATTTTAAACCAGCCAGAAATGAATAATTATCACAGCTTGTGTCATATAATTTAAAAACATAAACTTGGAAATTGTTGGCACTTGTCAGAAATTGCAATGGTCTTAAGTGAAAGGTTTTGCCCTCTTTACTATCACCTTCAACATCCCCTCCCCTAATACACCGTCATGACAAGTAAAATCACAATTAAACTGACAACCCCAAAACAAATTTATTCATGGAGACCACCAAAAATAATCTATTGAAAAGGAGAATGTATTTCACCTGCTCCAGTTGGGTCTGCGACATCTTTCCACCACCAGCCTTCGCACCACTGACTTCTGCATTCTCTGAAGATGCCTCTGGCTCTTCTTGAGACTTTTCTCCTGTCTCCACGTCAACACTGGGAGGTGCCTTAGGAACACTTGACTGGGTGTTTGTAGGTTCTGATGGTTCAATAGTGAAGAGATCTTTCAAAGTACTCTGTGGAGTAAAGAAAATTTAGGAAAGATCAGTTATCCTGACTGATTATCATATTATATCTGGTTTAATTATTTTAGTTGAGAGAACTTGGGGTATGTCAAGACAACATCCCTGTCTCCTTCACAGCATACATTGTATAGTCATAGACTGCAGCCTCACATAAACAGAACCTCACAAAGACACTTGGCCAACAGGCCACTAGCAAACACTTCATTCCAAGCCCCTTTTAAGGTCATTCCCTTGAAATAGAACCTGCACTGAGATTTTTGTGAAACTTTGCCTATTGATTGTTTATATTATAGGAACTTACATTTTGAAATAAAAATGAGGGGTACCCATGTTTGTCTAGGAGCAACAGCACCTTGTTTATACCCATATAAATCCTTATAATAGCACCATGATTGTAGTCACGATTGCTTGCTAACTTCACGTTTCCGATGATTGCTTTTTGTTCTCCACTGAGAATTGGTCCATATTTATTTTACACAGAGAAATTTATTACTCAGTTCAAAACAACAGAAAAAAATGATAGGTCACCATACTCCTTTGCGAGAAAATGACGATTTACCTCTATGGCGAGGTCCAGCTGTAAACAAAAAGCCGCCATTTTTTAATGCGCGCGCGCTAATCACACGTGAAATTATGCGCAGTAGGGATGCGCAATGCAATACTGGGGAATTACCTTAACAGGACACCTCCAAACAGTGAATAGTTGTTCCAAAAAGGTTCTTACAATTTTATCAGAATTTATGTCACAAGGAGAAATTTGATACTCATTACTCTTGGCAATTATGAGCTCAATCTTTCGTACAAAACACTTATGCACATCTATCCAAGCAAGTGGCAATGAATAGACAAAGTTTGTTGTGAATTTGTCGTCAACAAATTTTGTCCAAATGTGTTTCATCTTACTTCTTTAAAATATGCTGTGGTGAAGTTGCCTCCTTCAATAGCAATGTTACCCAACATTCTTTTCTGATTGGCTTTCTTCAGGATATTCTCCTCAACTGTACGCTCACTGATCAGTCTGTAGATGTGGACATCTCTTGTCTGGCCAATACGGTGACACCTGTCCTGTGCCTGAGCATCCATTGTTGGATTCCAGTCACTGTCGTAAAATATGACTGTATCAGCACCAGTGAGATTTACTCCAAGGCCACCACTGCGTGTGGACAGGATGAAGCAGAAGATGCGTGAATCTGCATTGAAGCGCTCCATCAAGACCTGACATGAAGGATAAATACACAAAATCAAATACAGATTGAGTTTTAAGTCTCAAGGTGTACTTGCCTGCCTGCAATTACGGTGACAGGGTTGGGAATGGAGTATTTGTCAGTGAAAACAAGATTCACCTGTCTTTGCTCTACTCTTGTTGTTCCATCCAACCTCAGGTAGATGTACCCATGGTAATTTAGAAAGCTTTCTAACACATCAAGCATCTTGGTCATTTGAGTGAAGATCAGTGCCCTTGAAAAAGAGAAAAGAGAGGAAGAGGTGAGCATGGGAATTTTTATTTTATCTTTAATGCAAAATCTAACCAGTTAAACCTTCTAACAGCCTTTGATGCTGTTCAGAAATTAATTAAACAAAATGCCAACATTAATTAACAGATGAGCCTTTTGCGCAGTCCTCATGCTTGTTATAAATTCTTCCTCTCCCTCAAAAAACATAACAGGGAGTGTCCACTTCACATTTTGTTATTTTACACAGCTGAGATGTTGATAGGATTGTGCTGTTTGTTGCTTTGGGCACCTGAGTTTCTCTCACCTGTGTTTTTCTGCTTTCAGTCTCCTCAGAAGATGATCAAGAGTTTGCAGCTTACCTGCATCGAAAAAAGCATCCTTGTCAATGTTTCCTACCCTAGTCAATTTAGACTGTTTTACTACATGCAGCAACATTCCACAGCCAGCTGTGCTAAACCCTAACCTCTTCGATCCTCTGTTTGAGCAACAGAGTTCTCCTGTTCTTCTCAGATTTTTTTTTTAATTTCTTGTTGCCTCTCAAGTACTTTAGGTAAGACTAAAAATATTGCCTTATCCTTACCACAATCATACTGAATAAGCCGTACTTCAGGGAACTGCATTTTCATGCCCCTGGTGATAGGATGCATGAAAGTTGTCCTTGGCATCAGCTCCTTGTGAAGCTTCTCTTCAAGGTGTTGCATATTTGCCAAGTGAGAAGGCGGAACATGGGATGCATGCAGTTTGATGGGAGGGGCCTCCGCAGCAGGGATTACAAACACAAACCTTGTAAAAAGAAAACATAGTCTTCAATATTTAACTTGTTTAAACCAAAATCAACCTTAATATTCTCTACGTTGTTTTCCAGCCTCATCCCATTAAACCTTTGAGTTGATGTTTAAATGGCTAATATCAAAATAACACAGTAGTTGACCAGTCTCTCCAATGTTGCAAGAGATTTCCTGTAGTGCTTTTTCTGCTTCTTAAGAAACTTATACTAAGGTTAACAGCTCAGAACTTCTGCATTATCAAGGTCATTCAGAAACACGGACCTTTGAAGTTTGAAACTCATCATGTGCTGTTAGTACCAATAACTTTTTCCCACAAAACACGCATGGTACCCTTCAGAGACCACAGTTGAATAATGCACTCCTAAGATATTTTGGAGCCCTATGCTAAGTTTACCTCCTTCACCCCTAATTACCATCTCTCCCAAAACCTGCTTCCCTTTCAATGGCTAGGGTAATTACAGTGTACAATACTGAGTTTGAGTACGAACTATGGATTTTTCTAACGACTCTAAATTCATTGACCTCTAAAATCCTGCTTTTACCCATCCTCCCTCAACACAACCAAAACATCAAAAACCTTCATTATACCTGTTAATGGCTTCCTTCATTTCACTCACTCTGTCCTCTGGAGTCTTCAACACACTTGTCAAGTATTCACAACAACTGACTGTATGCCACACATCATTAACTACAGATACAGCCTGGACCAAGTCCAGTCCATAAACTGGTTGAGCATGACAATGGCGACTGTTCACTTGTGCGATGCGTACAAGCTTCTGTTTTCTTTCTTTAGCTCTTTTGTCTGCAAGGCTCTCCTATAAAATTACATGCACTTGTCACCTTTTTTGTCATGATAATTACAAAACAATTCTGACCATCATTTAATTTGTCAGCTCAGAACTTCAAGAACTATCACAGTTTTGTTCAAAAACACGGACCTGAAGTTTCACTCATCATGTGCTGACACACATGCAGCCCTGGCAGGGAGGACAATTAATCTAAAGGCCCCTTTTTGCCAGTGTTTTGCCAGAAGCATATAAAAATTGCCCTAAGCCTCTTTACCAAAAGCAAGACCTGGTGCACAACCATTCAAATGAAAATGAGTATAATTTGCATGTGACGAAATTTCATTATTCATATGACAGGACGGGCATCAAGACTCACTTTGAGAAAAGGGCTTAATTAAGGTAATTTGGAAATGGGCTGTCGCCACAATTTTATTTTGTTATGCTTTCACTTCTTACAGCAATTTTTACATAAAACCAGCAAGTTCATTATTCTTATGCTAACACTGCTGCTTTCCTTGCCATCACAAAGGTCATTATATTTCTATCACCACCAAAATATGAGAGACATAACAGCTTTTGCACTGATGGTTTGCACAACAGCTGCAAGGATTGTGCTCTCCCAGGGTGTTTGAATGCTAACACATACCATGTAGAATGGGGAATCTTTGTTGGGCTGGACTGCAGGAACTGGAATTGTTGGTTTGCTTGCATCAAGAGCGATCCTCTTGGTTGGAGACACAGACAAAGGTTTTGGTTCTGGATGAGACAGTCTATTTGCTACACCATCTTGGACAGTTGGTGCCACTGGTGCTCGACCCTGCACTGCTGGTAGGCTTGTACTACCAGATACAAGCTGCCGTGATTCAGAAGTGGCACCAGCTGTCACAGGAACTGATACTGACCATGGTGGATGCGTCACTGCCATATGCTGACGCTGAGAGTCATATCCTGCACCATGCCCTGGATAGGGTGGAGGTGGTGGCATTTCCCTTCCATAACCAGCCACAAGTAATCTAGATGGTGGATAGCTGCCACCAGTTCCAGTACTGTGACGTGTTGAATAACCATGTACCTGTTGTCCATCAGGAGTTCCAGGTGGCATTCTTCCTGGTAATGATCCTACATAACCAGGGCGTGGTGGATAACCTGGCAAGTCTTGTGACCAACCAGGAGGGGTGACATAGGGAAGATTCCCTGGTGTGCAAGTAGTGCCATGCATCCTGTGTTGTGGGTGTGCAGAGTAAGGGGGAGGGGGCACAACTGGCATGTGTTGCCCACTTGGATGAATGCTGTTAGAAATGTCGGTCTTAACACCAGTTAATGGTGCCACAGGATAACCAGACAATGAAATCCTTCTTGGTTTTACTGGTGGAACCAGACGCCTTGTTGGTTCAGGGTAAGAATCTACTTCAATGATCATTTGTGCTGGTGTTTGAAGAGACTGCGTACGATAAGCAGCATAGCTCGTTACTGTCCTTTCTATGTCCGCAATACACAAGTTCAAGTAACCAAAGTTAATTTGTTTAAGAGGGTTATATTCCAAAGCTTTGAGCACTAATGATGCAGTACAAAACTCAATGCCTTCTGTGATGAATGGTGAAACTGTTGGTCTTGGCTCAAACAGGTCTGGATGATTGCATACCTAAGAATGAAAAGCAATTTAAGCAGCATGAGCAATGTTGATAAGTCCATGATATTCACTTAGTAAAAATAAAATGTATTATTAAGCGTGGATAGTACATTATATGCAACCACTTTCAGGGCTGTCACTACATTTTTAGTCACATGTAACTTTATTCTCCACACCCATAGCAAATTTGTTACTTTATAGGTGAATTCTATCGACAACAGGCAATCTCACCCATAGCATCAAGGGAAAATCAAGCTTACTCAGCAGTTACAGGTGCTACAGGTTAGGGCCCTAAATGACAGCCCTGATTTTATTCCTCAGAAATTATGCGTTCAAACGCTGCAGTTCTAAGTAACTTTTACATTAGGAGAGCTCTAAGCTGGCACATGCAAATTTGGTCTGCATAGCTGTCTTCGATAAGAGTCAATGGATTAACATTTCATATTTGCTTTCTTTCACAACAAGGTAAAATTTATTTCAAAAATAAGGCTACCTTTCTGAGTTGCATGAGAATGTTGATAACACTGAGGAAGTGACCAGATTCCAATGTCTCCTTTGTTCTAAAATAAAAAAGAAGAAATTGAGTTATATCTTACATTGACTCACTACTCAACTTTTCCCAGTGTTAAAGAAAAGGTTGAACCTTTGTATAGTATGTTGCTACCGACAGGAACCAATGACACTTGAAGTACACATGCCAGTGGGTTTTATAGCAGCTTATTATCTTGGCCATACAATGCAAAACCAAATGATTAGAGATGAACCTTGGTCACAGAGCAGTTGGCCAGAAATAATAATAAAAAAAGATTACAAGAATTATGCCTCCTAGGGGAAAAGTGCTCAATACTGCCTTGATAGCTTTGTTGAGTTTATGTTATAGGGGGAAGGGACACAAGGGGACATAACTCAGAGGGTTTGCCTTGATCTCCCTTCCCTTCCTCAAATTGAATCCCCATAAAAAAAAGATTTCTTGAAGAGCATTTCAATGGCTCAGTGCTGCAAGGTACTCAGAAACTGAATGGAAAAAGAGTAGTTATAACACAATAGAGTCAGGATAACACATCTACCACATCGAATGTTCAATTGCTAATTTGGAATTTAAAAGTAGTGATAATGATTATGGCAACTATGTTTTATGGCAAATGTTATATTAGGCACTCACTTGGTTTTAGACATAAAGTCATCATAAAGATAACGTTGTCTCTTTGATAAGCGGCATCGGACCAAGTGTTCATATTTCTTGGGCATCTGGGTTTCCACTTCTAGTTTCAATCTTCTCAACAGAAATGGTCGAAGAACCTACAGACATAAACAATTAAAACTAAATCAATAAACATCACAAAAGTTGTTACAGTGGTACCAGTTCACATTCTAAGGAAAACTTGCGATAACTTTCATATTGGAGGATGTTTTAATGTAATCATGTTTCCATAGTTGCAATCAAAGAGGAAGTGCATGTAAAAATTATACACAGCTAACTTCAAAAGTAACAAAATTGACAACTGGCAATGATAAATGTCGCTCTCGACAGGAACCACTGATTGGCTGAGATCTCACCTTACAGTGGGTTTTAAAAGAGTTTCATACTGTTGGCCACATGAAATTACCACGCAGTTACAAGAACTACGCAATATTGGATTGAGTGGCCTTCATATTCAAGCAAAATTTGATCACCCAAATGCAACTATTAGCCTGCTAAAACATCTCTTAACTCAGCTTAAACAATTGTTGACACTCACTTTATGAAGTCTTTTGATGAGTCCTTCATTGTACTCTCTGCTCCCTTCAATCATGCCTGACAAAGGGTTAGAAAACCATTCCTTGAAGTCTTTGTGTGACTGGAAAACATGTGGCATTAAGAAGTGCATCAACGACCAAAGTTCCATTAAGCTGTTCTGTAAGGGAGTTCCAGTCAGAAGCAGTCTGCAGTGGCTGTTGAAGTTTAGTAGATACTGCCATCTTTGAGACTTAAAGTTCTTGATGTTTTGGGCCTACAACAGGATAGACACTCATTCTTAGAATGCAAGCAAATAAAAGAAAGAAAATAGCAAACAGCAATATTTGTTTACTTTTTATAAAGCAAGTTGGTGAAAAAAAGAAATGTGCCATTCGTCATGTGACATTAGGGAGTTTAAGAAACCATGATGGCAACGGCAACAGGAACGTCACTAAACAGAAGTTTTAATAAGCAGAACAATGGCTGTGCACGTGCATTATAATTCTTGGTACATTTCTTTGCCGTCCTCTGCAAAACAACAAGGTAAAATGACCAAATTCTGCATTGTCTGAAGAAGATGAACAATGAACGACGGCTCATTTTTAAATTTCTATTTCTAATTTATCACTGTGTCCCAGATTCAGTTTTGTGATAGTTCTGACAGTGATAAACAAAGTAAATGACTTAAGAGTATCGTGAGATTCGTAGGTAAAATATAAATTCATTTGACACTGTCCTTGGCGTCGTCGTCGTCGTAGCTTCTTAAACTCCCTAATAGCAAATGATCGATGAATCATCAGCAAACTTTTGAATTTCATCTGGAAGATCATTTTGCTTTTGAGGGCCAGAAAGTTTGTTGACAAGATGGTGAGAGTTGGTAAAGAAATTAATGAGAGTTGGTTGACTTGCTTCTGTGCTACATTTACATTCTGCTGTTTGGAGGCAAATGATAGGACTATCTTACTGTTTTCATTCATTTACTCTTAACCTCATCTAAAACATGATCAAAGCTCACGGAAAGATTGCTTAACAATGTGGCTGCGATTCTGAAACTGATTTCGCCTACTATACTCTTACCTCATCGAGAATGAAGTACTTCCACTTCTTTCTTCTGAAAGCCTGATGATCTTGAATAACCAGCTTGTATGATGTGATGCAAACATGAAAGGCATTCGGTTTTGTCCAGCCCTGTAAATACGGTATATAGTCTCTTTTATAAATAAAATGATAGTAAGTTTTCTAATTAAAAAGAAAGTGACAGCCAGAGAACAATCATGAAACTTCAGCAATACAAAATTCAAATATTTTTTCACGGTCTACTTCCATGCGTTAAGAACTAGATCTGACTTTTGTTAATCAAATGTGTCCAGCACGTAACTTTGCACTGGTGCTCTAGTGTAACCTGCCAAAAACTCAAATGAAGTGTAAACAAGATCCTGCTCAGTGCATACCTGTCTTTTAGCCTTCCTTTCTTTTTGGCTACCATAATAAGTCAAGATCTTGAACCCAGGACACCATTTCTTGAACTCCAGCTCCCAATTGAGCATCACAGATGTAGGAACTACAACAAGGTGAGGACCCCACACACATTTCTCACAAGCCAGGTGAGCAAGCAATGCTATTGTTTGGATGGTTTTGCCCAGACCCATTTCATCTGCCAGGATACCATTCAAATGCTTCTCATGCATTGTTACCAACCAGTCTAGACCAATTAACTGATATTCACGCAGAGTTCCACGAAGCAAGAAGGGTACTTTGGTCTTGATCTGGAGACAGAAAAATATTTAAATCAAATTAACTTTTTTTTATTCACAAAACTAAATAGTTATCACTTCATACTCACTTCAGTGGTTTCTAGAGTGAATCCTCGAGGTTGCAAGCTCTGTGCTGTTGCCGCAGCATCTGTCAATTCTTGGTCAGGATCAGAATCTGCACTCTGAATACACAATAAAATTATTTTGATACATTAATGCGGTCTTAAAAAGGGAGCATTTTTGTAATTACAGTTAAACCCACTATTTTAAACTCTCAGAGGAAATGAATAACAATTCAAATTAGGAGTTCAAAATAGCCAATAGCACATGACGGAAGGGCAAATCCAAGGAAATTGTTCCGAGTTTAAAATAATGTGGAATTCGAAATAACTGACTTAGAATTAGCGCGGCTAAACTGTAGTTTATCTATTTAACCTCAGCATACATTTGTTCTTCATTGGATTAAGCAAGGTTTAGAGCACGAAACTCAAGATCCATGGGTAACGACAATTTGTTGCAAGGTATGCCGGTATCCTCACTAGAAATCTCATTTAAATATCCATTCAAAGCAAGAAACAATAATGCAGAGCACCAGCTGCACATCCCCAGTACTTAGCTGTTTAACTCTGCATAAAACTTTGATTTGTCATGTACTAAAGATAAGTAAACAAACCTGTGATTCACTGGCTCTGTCTTTCTCTTGTTTTACAAGGTACTCCATTCCTTCATTATCACTCAACTCTACAACAAACAAGCAAACAAGAGAATCAGATGTACCAGAGATGATTGCAAACCTTGAACAAGGCAATCAATAGACTGTTTTCGATATATCACAATTCAGCTTGGCAGTGAGGCTTAGAGGACACCAACAAAAGAAATTGAATGACATGTTTATTCATTTCTTTTGTTTGTGTTCTCTTGGCCTCACTATCAAGCTGAATTTTAATATATCCAAAGTGGCCTATTCTGCAATACCTTCCTCAGAAGATTCTTGTGAGCTCTCTTCGTCACTCTGCAAATCTGTAGATTCGTTTTCAGCAGCACTGTACATCTTCATCAGCTCCTCAATGGGCATTTCACCTTGAGGTAGAAACATTTGAAAACATCTTAGCCTGCTAGGTATTGAGCCCATCAAAAAGACTCTTACAAAGCACTAACAGCCCTTTTAATTCTCTCAACAGGAATTCATCAGCAATAATAATCTATTATAGGTTAATGTCATGTCACTACTGACAGGAACCACTAACATGTAAGTCACAAAATGCTAATGGGTTTTATAGCAGCAGTTTATCTTGGCCATGCAATGCAAAACCTAAGGTCAAAGAAAAATCCTCAGGGAAATTGCAAGTGGCCACTGAAAGGACTTTACACTGTACATAGAAAGTATTAAAGGGCATTAGCAAGCCATATACCAGTAGAAACTTTGTGAAGCCCAAAATATTATTCAGCAGCCCTAAACAGGGATGAAGCTAAGAAAACACTAACCAGCTCATTAACAAGCCTAGCTGGATTTTCTCAACTTAACAAGTCTTTTCAGCCAGATTTAAGTTCTTTTTCAGCAGGTGAAATTAGCTGGCGGCCAGCCCTTACCAACACCCATGTCTAAATGTGAATTTGGATTGAAGTATTACCTTCCTTCTGAAGGTTGTCAATCTCATCTTTGTGATCAAGATCTTCCTCCATCTTCTCTTCTTCTTCCAATGTTTGTTCATCGTCATCTTCTGTACCTCCCTCAGTCATCATAAACTCTTCATCTGCCTCCACTGCCTCTTTATCTACGCTGGTTTTCCTGGCAGGGGTAAAATAACCTTCAGGTTAAGCTGTGTGTTTTAGTTGACAAAATATTTTAAACCAAAGGATAAGGAGGATTTGTGATCGTCTATACCATATTCTCTCATTACCATATACTATATTTCATTAAGCCTGGAAAACAAGCACATTTGATACCTTACTGACATGTGTTGTTTACGAACAACGTCTTTCTTTAAGCTATGGCATGTTAATTAAGAAGACAATTATCTAGTTCTTTGACAATGGTGGCACAAATTTGTAGGGCTGCAATGATGCATCTCATTATTTTTCCTCACAACACAAATATTGATAGTTGTCAAGAATATTGTAAAATAATGATACAATAAAAAGTCACGATATGTCAAGAAGTGAGTAAATTTTCAGTCTGTAATAACCATAACAAGCCTTTACAAAAACAAGCATTTAGTCCACTGAATAGCAATAAAAACAAAGAAAATACATTCATTGCTGCTTCGCTTGTCAGTTGCACACCATTGTAAGCCTGTGATCAAAATAGTAAAACCATGCAGGTGGCCAAGTACATGTATTTGCTCGCAATTTGCAGGATGTGTTGTTGTTGCATATCGTATCGTAGAAAAATGTATTATTGCAGCCCTACAAGTTGTCTATTTCTAAAATGTCTACCGTATCTGTGATGTTTTCTGCTTTTCCTTGGCTTCTTGCTCTTCGTCATTGTTGCCTTCAACATCCACTTCAATGTCGCTATTATCACTTTCTTTGCTGTAATACAAGAGATAAAAAAAATTGACATGTCAACTGTGGAGACTATAAATAATACATCTTAAACACAACTAAATTTATATGCCGCTCATCTTTTACCTTGATGCCTCACTTTCATCTTCAGCAGATGAATCTTCACTCTCTTCAGAACCACTTTCATCACTTCTCTCCTCAAGCATCTCTGGTGGTAAGTCCTCCAACAGTTTTTCCAGGGGAATTTCACTTTCCTGCCTTAAAAGCTCAAGTTCCTTCTCTCTGGAGGCAGACGGTTCTTGTGCTTCTTCGACATCAATTGTTTCCTCATCGTCAGCTTCCTCAGTGGGTTCAAACTCACTGTCACCACCTTCAAAGCACAATACCTTCAGAAGCTGCTGATATTGTTTACATTTTAACAACTTCGAGATAGATCAATAAAAATGGCACTACCTATATCCTTTTCTCAAGTCATGCGTAAATCACATTCCTTGGTAAGCTAACCTATGTTAGGAAGATTTACTCCAAAGAAAGTGAACTTAAATGTTTTGGAGAATTGACAAAAAAACCATTTGAAAAGCCTTTTAAATAGCTCATCAAGAATGCAAATGTGAGGTGGTATACGCAACAAGTTTTCTTAGAACCAAACCCCACTAACAAACACCAAACAGCAATTTTGTCCTACAGTATGCATTATCATTTTAAGTAATATGGACAAATTAATACAGTCTACACTGCCTATGGACCCTTGCGCATCTGTACAGCAGACACACAAGCTGTACTATAATGTTTTAACTCAGCTACACTACATTTCCACATACCTGTTTCAGGCTTAGAGGAGACAGGAGAGGAACCCCCAGCGGATACCACAGAGGCAGGGCCGCTAGAAGGTGGAACAGCAAGGCTCTCTGCCAACCACGACGAATACTTCTCTGTCTGATCTACTATAAAGTTGAGCTGAAGGTCTAGAGCTTTCTTCCGGTTTTCTTCCAATCTGCTTTGAACCTTGTATTGAACAACCTATAGAGGGTGAAATCAGACATATCAGACTCCATCATATGTTTCAGACAAAAGTTGTGCCTCTTTCTGTTATCAGTCTTATCATTCAACTATAGTAAACTCTCCCCTTGCCGACACCCTGCTATTACTGACACTCACTATTTGAGACAAAATCCAGATCCTGGGCAAAAGCTACAGAGGTTTGACTGGAAATGACTCCTGCTATTATGCACTCTGTTGTTATAATTTGCTTTTCTATAATTTGATAGAAACACGGCACATGTTTTCTATTTCTTAAATAAAATCAACAAGGAAAACAAAGCAAAAAGGAAGGCAAAAATTTCAATCAGTGCTGAGCTAAAAGGATTTCCCTTACGGATTTTACACATTAGTTCTGAGAATTTGGAGGTATTGGAGAATTTGGAGTTTTCTGGTCAATTTATTTGACCCCAAGAAGTACCTGCTGGTCATTTGAGCACTAGTTTACAATGAACACATGTAGACAACATCAAGTTATGGACAGCAACCTTTTCAACAGAAGACCAGAATTGCTTGATTTCCTTTGCAATGCTTGCAGCAATTTTCCGAAGACGAACAGATTCTTCCTTTTCCGCCTTCACCTCTTTGCTTTTCTGTTCTTGGTGGTACTTCAGGACTGCTCTGGATATCTACAAATGATTTTACAATAGTGATAGTATTCTCATTAGCCATGTTCCATGTAAAATTGCAAAAGATAAAGAATCTGATATCAAGTCTTTTATGCATTTAAATTGAATAATTAATTCTTACATCTACAGGCACACAGCCCCAGTTGATATCTACTGTATTTAAAGGTCTGCCAAACTTAATTAAACCCTTGGCCCCAGTTGTTCAAAGGCAGGATAACACCATCCACCAGATGAATGGCCATCCAGTGGATAAGACCATTAGTGTTGACAAAACAAACCAGGCTCACTGGATAGCGTTATCCACCTTTCGAACAACCGGGCCTGAAGGTTTACTACCTTTTTGAACATACCTTCTTACAAATGCCTCTCTTCCACCTTCTCTCTTGAGCAAAGTCAGTCGCTAGCCAGTGCATTTCCTCAAGTAGATAATCCCAATGAGCTTTGCACCTCGTTGTTTCCTGAACCTTAGGAAGTCTAGTCAAAGACCAGATACCCTCCTTACGTAGTTCAGCAACTCTCTTGAGCACCTCAGCCTCCTTTTTCGCTTCAACAGCAATATCCTCCTGAGAGCTAAATGAATGTTCAATTACTGCTGACAAGGACTGACCCCTAGTGTTCAACGTTGTCCTTGCTCCATGAGTAAGCGGAGTAGGCCCATTAGAAATTGTCGGACTAGACATTCCTGGCTGTGCTGTGTTGACACCAGACATGTGATTATTAGGGACTGGTGGAGCTGTTACAGACTCACTCCCAAAATGACTGCTACCATGTCCTGGTGGTACATGTGCCTCTAATGGAGGATTTGGTAAAGAAACTGATCGTGAAAATGGTGGAACTGTGTTTACCACATTTGATCTGGGAATTGGCTGGTTTCCAGTAAAAGGGGAAACATTAGGTGCGATTCCTTCAGAAACAGACAACTGCGATTTATAACCAGGATTTGCACTGAAATTGCCAGGCACAGTTTTCCTTGGATCAAGACCAGCTTGTTCATAAACTTGCCTTTGCAAGGCATTATAGTTGACTGTACCAGCAGTGCTTGATTCTGCCTGTTGTTGAGGCCACATAAAGCTTTGAGGAAGCCTAGATGATGGTGAGACAGTGATTGTTGAAAGTGTAGGATTTGTTCCAGATGCGTCATCTAGTCGATTTGAATTGAGAAATGCAAGGAATTGGGGACTTGGTCTTTTCTTCCATAATAAGAAGTCCATCATATTTCCTCCAGTTTGAAGAAAATAGAGCTCCTGGAGCTTCTCCCGAAAATTAGCTTTTAATGTTTCAAGTTCTCCATTGTAATATCCAATAACAAGCTGTCGTAATTTTGCAGTTTCTGAAAAATCAGATGACAAGCCAGCAGATTTATCACCTGCTCTGCTTGGCACTCCATGAGTCCTACTGACACTTGTAGCAGCATGAGGATTGATGGAACCCTGAGGACTTGATACAGACTGATTTCGAGAAGTGACTGCACCAGGTGATAACTGATTTGGAAATAATGAGGGACTTTGCAGTGGTGGTGTTCTACGAGGTGTATTATATCCAAGATGATGAATTGTACCTCCAGGAGAAGGGCCTCCTCCGCTGTAAACAAACTGCTGTTCTCTTGGGTTAGCAAAATGTTCTGATGAATATGGCATTGGAAAACTGGGATCTGCAGGACTCAATTGTGATCCGTCAGGTAAGCCGGGATAAAATTCTGGCGTTTTTAACCCAGAGCCTCTTGGGCTAACTGAGCCTGGTCCACGAGAAAGGGTATAGGTAACACTACTGGGTGTTGCACATGACGGTGTTGAAGGCGGAGCTGAAGGAGAAGGCGCTGGAGAAACATACATGGGTGATGAAGACTGATAATGTGAAGGTGACACAACAGAATGAGGAAAGGGTGATCGTGGAGAGAGTTCACCAGTGGATCCCACAGGTTGACTAAAACTTCTCTGGAAAGCATGGTGAGGATAATTCACGTTTCTGTGAGGGCTCACAGGTTGGACAGATCGGGTCGGACTTGGAACTGTACCACCACCATGAGGTCCCATGTAATGAAATGACCTTTCGGAATATGGTGAGGTGGGTACATTTTCTGTAACGTCCAGTGGTCTAGCTACTTTAATATCGCTGCTGTGATGTCTTTCCGAGTCGTGAGAGGGTGTCCTGCGAACTCTTCTTCGAGGAGTTTCATCCGTGAAGTGTTTGTTTGACATAATATTTCTATCCCGTACGCGAGACGTCAAAATGATCCTGCGAGAGGAAATGACATTTTCTGTCAATTTCGTACGAGGCAGAGCATGCGCGATTTTGCCGCCATATTGTTTTTCCTAACCGAAATAACGTTTACTACAATCACAAAATTAATGTGCTAAACTAAGCCATCCACCCGAAATTTACTTACACCCTCCTCCATCGTTAACCTGCTGATATTTCCATTTGATTTTCAAGGCGTATTTCACAGTTTGTTGCTGAAAAATATGAGAAATTGTTGCTAAAGGCCCCACGAAAAATTCCGCCTCGACAACAGCTTTGATATGCGCTTGACCACCACACCACCCTAGAGCATTATGGGTGCATAGCTCAGCGCATCATAAAGGAGGCGCGGTGCCTTAGTATTGCGCGCCAAAAAATTAGAAGCAAACCTAGCGAACAGGATTTTTAACCTTAAAGAAAGCTTCTTAAATATAATCACTAGTTAAAATCAATCAAAAATAAATTAAATTCTGATATTGTTTTTATTTTCACCATTTTCTTTCAAAAAGTGAAATTAGTTACAGGGGTGGGTTGGGGTGAAGTCCACACCAAACCGAGGCTGCCTCTCAGTGGCGCGAAGGACAAATTATTTTTGTGAAATGAAAATCATGAATGTCATAAAGATCTAATCATAATTTAATACAATGCGGCGTTCCGCGGCTCCATCCGTGAGAGCTGCCAAAAGAATGAAGTTTTGCACTCCGTTTCTGGCTGGAAGCAAGGAAAATACAACAGGAAACTCGACGAGTGCAACAACAGTTTCGCTCGCCAAACAATCAAATCCAAATCAGGTAACATCACAAGCTTACATATAAACGAAAACACAGCTGAATTTTGATAACTTCGCTGTTAATAATGTAACATTTTGTTCTTTCTAATTTTTGATTGCCTTTTGACTTCTGTGGACGAATATAAAAGCGACCTGCGAGATTAATAGTCACTGATTTAGACTACATGTAGTTTTAAAAACAGCTGATACGTGCATGAAGAAAAGAGAAAACATTGCTCTTTCAACTTAACTCAACGAGTAACTCAGTCCATTTGTTATAGTAGCGAAACATGTCAGCTAAAGGTTTGATTTTAATGTTTTTTTTAAGAGAAAACAAAAATTTTTTACTGATATCCCCAAGGCAGGACTTGAAAAAAAACTTGAATTCCAGCTTGCCCTTGGGACAAGTAGCTCTAAAATTTTGCCTGCCCTGGGCTAGTTTGCTCTTTTTTCAATTTAGTTGGCAGATGACTTGCCTGATCCCTTGCCTTTGGGGCAAGTGAGAGTGAAAAGTTACTTGCCCAAAAGGAGAATGTACTTGTCCTTGACGACTGGACATCACTTTTTTCGAGCCCAGTAGTGCTATATTTGAAGATATGACCGATCATCTTAAGCAGTTGTGAAATTAAAGCCTGAGAAAAATTCAGGCCTGAATGGGATTCGAACCCATGACCTCTGCAATACTGATGTATCGCAGAGGTCATGCGTTCGAATCCCGTTCAGACCTGAATTTTTTTCAGGCTTTAATTTCACAACTGCTCAAGTTGTGTATAACTGCGATGATCAATCATGTCTTCATATCTTTCTCCGCACTTCAAATATATGATCTTTCGTATATTCACTTGCAGTGCTATATTTGACATTCAGAAAGTGTCTTTGAATTTCACTCAGTCTTTTGTCTGAAATATGGCTCTAGACTAGATGGTGTAACCCTACATAGATTATAGACAGTATCAGATGAACAAATAAATTCCATACTGCCGTGCATCTGTTCAGTAATAGATCACTGATGTCATCAAAATGTGGTAAGAACAAAAAAGTGGAACACAACTCATTAGGTGAGTGAGTCACTGATGTACTTACCACATTTTTACATCTTCTATGATCTGTCACTGAATAGATGCACGGCAACATGGAATTTGCTTGTTTCAAATAATAAAGAAACAAAAAAATTGTCCATGCATCTGTCCTCCAATAGATCATAAGTAACATAGGAAACAATTTGAACAAACCAGGAGTATCAGCAGTTCGTCTTGTGTGATCGTCCCGGTGATTGTCTGGGAGAGGATAGTTCTGAAATCGACTAACACTATTCACTTTACTCTGAAGATGACTTCCACTCAGGTTGTTGAAACATCATTCATTAACCACAGTTCTTTTCAGAACTACCCTCACCCAGATGATCAGACAACACGAACTACAGATCATAAGCACTGCAAGAACAATCAAAATGTGATAATAACTCAACATATTATAAAAGGCTTGACAGTTCTTCCTCCTGGCCCCATTTGTTTGAGGGCTGTCAGGATAATGCTATCTACCAAACAAATTGCTATCCAATGGATAACTGTTAACAAAACAAGCCACGCTATCCACTGGATAGTGATTTATCTGGTGGATAGCGTTACTAGTCCTCCTTTCAAATAACCCGAGTCTGGTGAATGTCTGTACCCAAATATGGGTCAACTTCTTCCCAGGATTCTCTAGGTACCTGTTCCACATAATGAAAACTCCCTTCAGTCCAGTCATTTACTTTATTACATTTTTCACTCTTGTGGTAATTAAGTTTGACAGGTTATTTGAGAGGAACCCAGTTTACTTACAGTAGTGTGTACAGTAACCAAGGTATTTCCTTGAATATAATTTTCAGATGCCCAGTGACAGAATCAGTTGTGAAGTTTCCGAGATTGACCAAGCCATGCTAAGTCCTTACACCAGTGAAAATGACTTTAAAGGCACTACAAATAGTGCAATTCCAACAAATTGTGCAAACTTATTGAAACCTGAGGACAAATTAAAGGTTAATAACCTTAGACCTCTTTCACGCACTCCAGTGACCAGTAGGTCAGAACCTTTCAAATGCCCTCTTCAACATTCTTCCACAGAAAATGTTCCTTCTGGTAAGTTTTCTCTTGCATCCTTGTTATCACTGAAGTGCTTATTATTTTTGTTTCTTAGTGCAGTTTGTCATTTTTTTCAGCAATTTCTGATGGAAAGGAAAGTACTTACCTCTATTTTAATGTTGTTTGGTAAGTTACTGATCAGAAATTCATGTAGAATGTGCAGAAACTTCTAAACATTTTGATTGAATTATACATGTTTTTGCAAGGAAAGACTCCATTGACATTCATTGTTACATTCATTGACAATGGTTTTCTTTTTTCAGGGGAAAGATGTCAAAGAAAAAGGTAACAAATCAATATTAGAATCATAACATTACATATTGTTCTCAGTAAATAATTGCTTTAATTACACTGAGGAACATTAATTAAAAGTTGTTTTCTTTATCATTTTAGCATAAAAAGTGGGAAGGAGATGGTGAGTATATTTTGTGCACATTAATTTGCATTATATGGTGCTGTGAGATAAAATGAAATTTTGTATTTAATATTAACAGGGGGTAGAAGAGAAAAGGGAGTTAAGATTTTCTCATCCAGAGATGACTTAAAGTCAAATGAGTATAAAACAGATAAAGCAAGCAAAATGATGCTTGTCCAAGGCGTGGCTAAACTACTCGTCAAAATTTGAAAGGAAAACTTCAAACCCAGTGGCCAGTGCCCTCATTTTAGATATAGAATGTCAGAGGATCTAGACATACTGAACTATATAATCGAAAATGTAATTGCTGGTAGCATCCAGTTTTTGCTTACAATGCATTCTTTGTCATTAGCATTGTCATTGCCATCAGGATCTCATCTCCATCACACCCTCTCAAAAGGCCTTGAGAAAAGTAATCGAACAATGGACTCAGATCTCACTGATCAGTTTTAGTTTTTCTGGGCTATTTATCATTTTATTCAACACTTAGGTATACTAATTACAAAAGGGAGAACTGCATCTTTGAAAGATCTGGAAGGAAAGGAGTAAGTGGACTAGTGACACAATGCTTACAAGTGATATTTAAATGCAGTTAAATGTAATTTATCATGGAGTTGTTCTGTTAAGCACATGCAGCAAGATTCCACGTGTTCTTGGACCAAAGGGCCTTGTACAATAAGACTCTTCCTTATGAGCCACATTTTCTAGCACAAGGAAGAAAATAGTCAGTCATTTTCATGAAGATACGAGAGTGGAAAGTACAGATAATATGTCACATATGAATTTTTCAGGATTGCCAAAGGTACCGGTTACAAGTCATCTGAACTAGAATCTCTTCAGGAGGGGAACACGCTTTGTATTGGTGGAAAAGAGATAGAGGTGAGAAGAAACTTTATGCTATGGCCTTTGTTATTAATCATCCTAAGATGCAAAAACTTGGGACTTGGGAGTGTTTTACATTGACCCCAAAATATGTGCTTTCTTCTCTAGGATACCAAACTTCAGCATAACTAGTCACAATTGGGTATCCTGTTGATGTTTTCAGAATCAATTTCCCCCTAATCAAGGTCTCTATTGAAGAGATCTTTACTTTCTTCAATCCAGGGGTTTCACTAATATCCGGGCACAGAGCAAATTGACTGGTTGTCAGGATGATTTTGTCTACCTGATCATCTAGAGGAAAGTGTTGCTAAAAAGAAGTTCAGTTCAAAACATTTTGCCCGCCTATGAAAACCAGTTGCCTTCCTGCTAAAAACGTCAATGAAAACCCCTGTCAATCTGCAATATTCTACATGGAGGCATCTTTTTCCTTAGTTTCCTTAGTTTCCTTAGACATCACTTCCATACCCCATGTCTTTACCTCCTCCCACCCTCTTTGTCATGTCCCACCACATGTACTGACTATGTCATGTTGTCTTCTCTCAGGTTATGAGCTGTCTAACTGCTGAGGATTATCTAAGTGGGAAATGCTTTCAGCAACCTGCAGTCTCATCCCCTCCAGTAATACACATACTCTTCAGGCCACCTTCTAAACAAACAGGTGTGCTACTACAATACTTTTTAATCAACTGAACCTGAAGTTTTGTCAAATAGTGCAAGAAAACTTTTAAAATTTTGCCCAGAGAGATTCAAAATCGGCGAGTTTTTGCCACAATAATAAGGAGGGGGTTTCGAGATATTTAGAAAATGTTTTGTGATATTTAGACATTTTTTTTTGGAGAATTTCAGGAAAGAAATTTGCTAAAATAGGCAATTCGCTCTCTAAAAGGCTGGATAACGCCATCCAGTGGATAAGTGCTGATTTACATCCGGCACATATTTACCTTTTGAACAACTGGTATAAAAAGAGCGCCAGACTAAGGGGCCAGAACAGGACGAACTTCAGTATCCAGGGTTCCTCGACCGGAGCAACTACACCATGTTGCGGAAAAGGAGCGCGCACTTCCTTCCATCTCTGTACTCATAAAATAAGCATATTTCGAACGTACTGGAAGAACGTACTGGCCGAGTGCTGCCAAATTTTGCGAAAGTACTGAAATGGAGCAAAATTATGATAGGTGTTCGATTCGTACAAATCGTGCTCAACAAACAATTTCTTAAGTGGTAGTATCCGGAAGATTAATGCCTGTAATTGTTTGAAAAGTCGACAAGGAGAAAGTTGGGTCAACGCAAATTTGTGCTTAATTGACGTAACCTTGCGTTAGAATTAAACAAACAAATTATAAAGCGTGTGTAAAAAACACAAAAACACTAAAGTGCGTGTAAAACAAACAAAGTGTGTGTAAAAAAAACCCACAAAAACACTAAAGTGTGTGTAGAGTAAATTTACAAACATTCTGTTTTTAACAAGGAAAAGTACCAAGTCTTTAAATTCAGGATCTACAGACATGTAATAAAGTCTGTAAATAGGGTTCAGATTTTCCAATGGGAGAGGCGGTGCTTTGTCCTAACTTCAGCCCGTTCTTAAAAATCCCAGCGTAACACAGAATGTGGGAATTTCAATTTTAAGAAAGACTTTATTAAATTCAATTTGATTCAGTATTGAGAATGAAAATCTTCCAAATGGAAGAGGTTAAACATCGCTTGACCTCGTTAGACGTTACCACTCCTACTGAATTTGTTTTTCAACACCAGTCTGAAAATGATACTTCTCCACACTGCATAAGGTCCTCCGAGGTCATCTGCGTTCGTAATCAATAAGTTAAAATTTGAATTTTTCTGTTCATTTGGTTGGGAAATTTCCTTTTCACACTCATTGTTCACTCGTTTAACTTTAACGTTCCGTTTCGAAACTTAAAATGTTAAATAATTGTTCAGTACAGTCGCATCTTCTCCAGTGTCTCGTCCAGGCTTGTCGACTGAAGTATTTCCTCCAAATCCTTTTGATTTTTTTCGTCCACTTGCTTCCTCTTTGCGATCCACTCATCCTTGGCGGCAAATCCCCGGTCGATCATCAACAGCTGCAGCCAGTCGTAATCTGAAAGAGTCTTCAGTTGAACGCCTTCCTTCACCAGCTTTCTCAAACCTAGGGCGTTATCCTCGGCGACCTTGTGCACACGGACGTGAATGTTATGAAGATGAGCGAAGCGAATCGACACGCACACCCCCTCATTTTGCGCGCTCCACTCGCACAATTTTTCTGCACAGTCTCCACACGGTGAGAAGTTGCTGAGTAGGCATAAATCCTTTACGCCCTGCAATGGCTTTTCCTCCAACCCCTCGATAGATTTCTTGTAAGCGTGCGTGCTCGTGCTCTTGTAGACCTTCCGTGACACAATCTTTCCATCTTTCCCTCTAGCAACAGCAAGCACGACACCGTCTGACGGCCAAAAACCTCCGGGTACACCGGATTTTAGTATTGCGGTCAAGTCAAAGTCGTCTGGTGTAGGACTGCGTGGTCCAGAATTAGCCATGCCGATAGTGAAACTCAGTTGCATGTATTTGAAAGGACAAGTCGATCTTTCTTCGTTTCCGGTTATGCGGTTGCACTTTACATGACAACCAGACATCCATAATCCATTATCTAAGTCAACAGTTACTTTCACTTATCAAATTTCCTTGTATGAGAACAATGATCGGAATTGCACTCTTGTATAATAACCGATTAACGAAGCGTACTATTGCTGGGGAGCTTTGAGGTCTTTGAGCTGCAATATATGCCGTAGTCCTAATCTGCTTTCTGTCGGTAAGATGCGCTTGAACAATGTGTATTTTTGCACAAAAGATGAAAATAAAGCGGAACCCCGCCGATAAATTTATAAATTCATTATATTATCTCCCGTCGGATCAGAGCTTCGCTTGCGCTTGTGACTCAACGGTGAGCCTGCTCGCAAGCTGATTATTTCCAAATTGGACAGCATGAAGATGTTGTCCTAATACATTTACCAAATAAAGCCTTGGGACTTCAAAGGGTGGTTGTTGTCCACATTAACGAGGAGGTCGCCAGCACTAATAGACCTGTTTGGAACTGGCGCGGAAAGATCTCGCTGCTTTTTCTCCAACATATATTTTTCGCCGATTTGGCGAGATTTTTCACTGCCGTTTCGATTTTCCCTCACAGTTAGGGGTTTTCGACAGTAGGCAAAGTAAACACATGATTCATTGTGTAACGAGTTTCCTATTCCATCTAACCAGTTCTAAGCGTAGTACTCTTTTCAACCAATCAGAAGCACGACCGTTTTCCCGCGCTTGGCTTTGGTTGCACGTTTTTGTCTCGAGTCCTGATTGGTTTACTGCGTTGTTTGCGCTTGTTGTGATTGGCTAGATGTGGTTGATTGTGGGAAGGGCATTCGAAGACTCCATAGGTCGACATTCACTAGGGAACATGTTGCACGGACAGTTTTTCTCTCATGACATGTCCGTTTTTGCGGAAAAATTCCGTTGCCGGAACAAAATTTTGTCACCGTAACATGTTGCATGAAATTCAGCGGATTTGAATTCGTGCTCCATGAAACAGTGAAATAATGACCTTAATTTTCAAATCGCATTGTTTGCACTGCTCTTGCAAACTGTTCATGATACAACATAGAAATGAACCAAAATCGCCTTCATGTTCCCGCAACATGTCCCGTATAGTGTGACGACCTCATAAACCAAACTCATTTAAATTTCACCAAACGTTTTCCTAAAACTTCCATGTTGCATTCTTTACCAAGGTTTGCACAAGCCTTTCGTTTGCAACGTGAAGACAGATGTGAAAGCGGAAACCCGGAAAGCTGTGACGTCACGTCATGACGTCAACTCCCCTGGAGCTCTTGTCATGCCTCGGCCCAGTGCTTCTCATCAGGTAACCGCTGTTCAAACTTCTGAATTTGCTTTGATGAAGAGCTTACGTTCGAAACGTCAGTTGCATCGCCTTCCATGGCGATTACGTAATTCCTCTATCAACTCGCCAAACTACCGTAAAGTCCTGTAGGTAATTTCCCTCGGTATTTTCGGATTTAGCAGCGTTTTGCTATCGTTAGTTTGACTTTCGGGGGTTTGCAACTGCATGATAAAAATTTAAGGCGGTCAGTCTCTGGACCATATAGTAAACTTAGTGGACTTGCTCACTAGTCGAGCTCGAACTCCAAGTTCGTTGCGAGAGAAATGTCCGCGACGCTCAAAACTCGTGTGCGAAGATGGCGGCGAAGAGGAACGAGAGGACTTCGAGAAAGTCTATAAAACATGTTGAAAATTATTCATCGTCGTATTGAACACAGTAACGCCCATCTTATCTTAAATGAAAAACTAGATAAGTTTATTAAAGGCTTGTTTTATCTGTTGTTTCGTATCTGAAAAGTAAAGTTGCGTTTGAGGCCGCTATTTTTGGGGGTGTGTTACTTTCGAGATTTGCGAACAACTACGAAATTTTATTTCTTACTTTCGGACCCTTACGCTGTTGAAGTATTTTACATGTACATATGGCAGTGTACTAACGATTGCCTTAGTGGCTCACTTTGTTTAGTTTTCACTTAACTTGTAGCACTTTGTTCATTCCTAACACAGCTCGAACACAATCAAGGGGGACTGGATATCATAGACGTTGTGGTGGACCCACATTTGTCGCAGCATCTGAGGCCCCATCAGAGGGAAGGTGTGGTGTTCCTTTACGAGTGTGTGATGGGGTTAAGGAATTTCAACGGAAACGGTGCAGTTTTAGCGTGAGTATTATCAGACTTAGTGGGCCGGGGTTTTTGTTTGCAAGTCTTTGCACTAAACGACTGTACGCTGAGGTATGACGTGTTTCCACTAAATGCGTTGAATCCAAAAACAACCCCACAATCCTTAAGGTGTGAAAAGGCAAAAATAAATCGATATAACGGTTAAAAGTGATGGATTGGTGAAAGGAAGTGTGCAACCCAAATACTATTTGCTCTTGATTGACTCAAAATTCTGATTACTAAACTGAATAAACCGATCAGAAAAGGAACTGAAGGGCGGAGAAAATTAGTCATATCTTTGGCTCTAAAAGGCTACATTTCCGCTTGGATTAGGAGCTAAGTGAACAAATCGGAACGTTTAGCTTTCAGAGCAAACACCTGCTTACTCAGTTTTCAGGGATCACGTAGGAATCTTCTACAAGAATTCCATCAGCAGTCGAAAATTGATTACAACGTTTGCTGTGCCAAACCGCGCGCGAAATAGCTTCATGGTCGTGACGTGGGAATGTCTTGCTGGCTGGCTATTTCGCGCGCTTTTGGCTGGTAACGTTACTTAACTACTAAAGTACACTTTAAAATTAATGCATCGTCACGAACATTGTAACGCTATCGGTATTTCATCCTGATACTGAAACTGTTTTCTTTTTTCTGTGTTTAGGGACGATATGGGACTGGGTAAAACTCTTCAGTGCATTTCTTTGATATGGTAAGACTGCTAGTTTTCTTATTTGTCGAAGAACTCCTTTTCTTGTTATAGGTGTGTACAGGCCTTGCACCACTTTGCAATTTTTTGGTGGGAGTGAGACAGGTTGGTCACTGGTGTGGATGACAAATATTTTAAGTTTCGCGTTCGCGTCGCGCTCTGATTAAACAAAACCGTGCACTTAGATATTCCGCCGTAATTTTGCCGACGCTCTTGAAATTCTTTTTTATATTCTGCAATACTCGTACAAGTTAAATTGATTTTCAAGAGATGTTTTACAACAGGACGCTTCATAAACAAGGCGTGTACGGTGGACATCCTTCAATCAAGCGAACACTCATTATAACACCAGGAAGTCTCGTCAAGGTATTTTGTACCAAGACTAATTTAATATACTCGAATTAGCGGGATTTAACTGTATCATATGATTAGTTTCGTTTTAGATTAGAACAAAACCAAGAAAAAAAATATCAGGATGGCATATTTTATCCATTGTATTTTTAAGTTTACTTTTTACTGTGTCACCAATAATTGATGACATTCGACACATTACTAAAGGCCTTCTTTACTTATTTTGTTACTGTCAGTTACTGAACGTTGTTGAAAGGTTTTTCGTGGCTAAATTCTTTCTTTCTTGCCGTTTCCAGAATTGGAGTTCTGAGTTCCGCAAGTGGCTTGGTAACGAGAGGCTGAAAGTCTATACTGTCAACTCCGACAAGAGAGTCAAGGTGAAGAATTGTGGTTCAGCTCAAGGTGTTGGCAGAAAATTTCCAAACTACTGTTCCCTGAAAAAGTACAGCAGAGCATTTCTTGTAGACAACGTAGGTTTGAATACAGGTATTTCTGGCGAGTGTTCTCTCGTTCTTGGATTTCATACCAAAGCTGACGGCGGACATGAAAAATCCACCTCCCCACCGAACTGGACTCTGGCTGTCCATCTTTCGAGTTTCGAGATGATTCTAGTGGTAGTGGCTATGGTAGTGGTAGGTGAGTCATCCTACCGCAGCCTTAATCTAACAGTTTTAAATGTTTATTGCAGGAGTTTATCAACAGTCCTCTTTATCCAGTGATGATTATCAGCTATGAGATGTTCCTACGCTCAGTAGAAGAAGTCAGAGACATCAAATTTGGACTCGTTATCTGTGATGAGGCACACAGGTTGAAAAACACCGCGATTAAAACTGCTACGGTGAGTTCTGGGAATTTTGTTAGCTTTTCTTCTTTCTCTGATTCCGCTGTTTAAAATAGGATATCCTATCCCCACACTTTGGAATAAAAGATTCGTGGGGCATCAGTTTGATTTTATTTCATCTTGCAGATGATTTCTGGGCTCAAGACAAAGCGGCGGATTCTTCTTACGGGAACTCCAGTGCAGGTTGGCCGCTATTTTCTCCTGATCAAGACTATCAGTTTATCTCTCACGTTCTAATTTTGTCTTGAAGAAGCTAACCCGTGTATTTTGCTAATCTGATTCAGAGTTAACTGCCGTAAGTAATGACGACTACATTAGGTTCACCCCAAGCCTACACACTTGTACCAGGTATAAGTACAGGAGGAGACGGTCAAACTGTTTATTTCATTTCTATTCTTTCTTTGACATACAGAATGACCTCAAAGAATTTCATTCACTCATCGATGTGTGTAATCCAGGGATTCTTGGTACGTTTCATCTTAGCCTGATTATCAGGCCTTCCTTAGTGTCATATTTGTGCATGGAAAGGAAAAATGACGTGTCGCGGCTTTCCTCTTGTCATAATAGCACCGTTTACCATTGTTCAAGTTTTCCTCAGGTTGTTAACACAGCTTACCCAGTGATGGAGTGACAAAACAAAAACAACAAAAACTAGACATGAACAAGGCAGTGATTTTCATTCCATATGGCTGACTTGATATTCGGGAAATTAGAAGCGCTTAAAGCAAAGGTCGCGACGAATTTAGCGAGTTAGCGAGACAATGATAAAGGACGGATTGACGGATTCAGAGAGTGGAGCGGGGAAATGGGGGCAGGAACTTTGAGTCAAAGTGAGCCCATTCTTGCTCGAAAAGGGGCAGGGACTGAAGAAAGACCCCAACAAGTCGAACATTTTAGAGCACTTCGGCCCTCGTATTTTTTAGCTAAAGATAGGAGGTGGGGGAGGGTGGAGGGGTGTGTGCCCGACACTCCTCTGCCCATTTCCCAGATCCACCACTGGTATGTTTAATGGTTATACCTGTTTCTTTAGGTACACAATCATCTTTTCGCCGGTTGTACGACGAACCCATTGTCCGGGGACAGCAACCTGATGCCAGTAGTGAGGAGAAACTACTGGGTCAATTTAGAGCTGCTGAGGTAATCAACAGCTATCAACCGCTATTTTCTCCTTACAGTATCATATATCGTGAAGCGACGAGGACATGAGAATAGAGATAATCATCAATCAGTGGATATTGTCTTGATCCACCGATAAATTCTCAAAACTAACATTAAAATAAACTTTACTGCATTCAGTTGATTGAGTTTATATTCTAGGTTGAAAATGCCAGTTTGGACCTAGAATCGTACATGATTAGAAAACGTTCCCTGCAGCTACAAACTCGTTTCTTTGACGCAGTTTAACTTTTGGGCGTTTCGATCCCCGATACTGTTTCGGTAATAGATGAATTCGCTCACAGATTTTTTTCCTTGTCTTTTTTCTCGTATCTTAGCTCAATAGGTTGACGAGTTTGTTTTTCTTGAGGCGGACAGCAGAGGTCAACAGCCGCTATCTTCCTCCTAAAGGTAAGCGCATTAACGATAACGTTAAGCACTTGACAATATTAAAAAAGTAAAGTACTTATTACAATATTAGCAAAACCTGTGAGTAGTCCGAGTCCTTTAAATAGAGATAAGATAAGAAAAACATTTTTGTCATCTAGTGATCTAGAAATGTAGCGCGAACACCATCTTTCTTAATGGCTTTTGGAAAGAAAATCTCGCTACTGTGATTGGTTAACCCACACTCAGGCAACTTTTTCCTGTTACCCCGCCTTGGTTTTACGGTGGAACGGGAGAACTTTATGGCAGCTTATAAAACTAGTCTCCCCCAACGAGTGTGCGTCAGTGCGGTTTATAGACAGTCAGAGATATTTGCTAACTCATAGCTTGTCACTTCTTTGTTCGCTTGCTTCCTCTCAGTGGAATCAGTCGTGTTCTGTCGGCCCAGTCTTCTTCAGCTTTCACTGTATCGCCATCTTCTTACATCGCGTGCTGTGCGGTCATGTCTGACGTCATATTCCTTTGGAGGGTCACGACACTTGGTGTGCATTGGTGCTTTAAAAAAACTGTGCAATGATCCCAGCCTCATTTATTCACAATGCCAAGAGGCAAAAGAGATAGCTGACAGTTGGGACATGGATGAGGTGAGTTTCGTGTGTCATTTCAGGCTAAGCTTTACGTTTGGATGTTGATTTAGTAGTAGCCTAAAGAGATGGAATGTTTGTCCTCATAACTTGAATTATAATATAGATAGGACCCTGCGCGTGCTCTGATTGGTCGAAAACCCATGTTTTATCAGAGTATAAAACATAGAAAAGCGTGTTTTATTGTTTGTCGCCACATTACCCGTATATCATAAAGCAAATGAAGAGGCCTAAGCCGTGTATTACACTGGGATAAAACACTATGGGCATTTGAGAACACTCGAGAAATGTAGAAAACACGAGCCGCAGGCGAGTGTTTTCTACATTTCCCTCGTGTTCTCAAATGCCCGTCGTGTTTTATCACAGTGTAATACACGGCCTAGGCTTCTTTATTTGTTAAATATAGATTAAGAAAGGATAGGTTGTAAAGAAACTTTTGTACTCTGTGGGTGCGTAAGTGAAACAATTTGGTTATCAAATTTAGGGAGCTCTTTTTGTGGCGTTAACGTCCTTTTTTGATGGCTGCTAGGTTTGGGGGGGGGGGAGGGGGGTTTCTTTGCTGCGGGAATAACGCGGGAATAACGTACAGGCTGACAGGATTCATGAGGAACTTTTGGTTGTTCGCGCGGGACCGCCCGTTCTGTAGCGCTAGACTACGCGAGCCAAGCAGAAGAAAATAACATCCGACGAGGAAATGCAGTCCGTTTCATGCACTTGTCGTCCCTGAGACGCTGTCTTGTGCAAGCGACTTAAAATGTGGAATGAGCGCGAAAACGAAAGTCTTGTGTGCGAGCTTCTGCTGCTTTCCGCTTTTCTAAACATTCTCCATTTGCCCTCAAACCGCTATTCCCCACGCCTTCTGCTCATAGAGGTGCCGCTCTTTTTTGCTTCAATCCGACTCCCTGCGAGGTTTACCTGCGCTATTTTTCTTATAACTGCCCTCGCGGTTTTCATCTGAGGTGATAAACCTGTTCGATGACGCTGCGGAGGATGATCTTGTACCGGCAGGGCTACAGCTACTGGAGCTGCTGGCAGTCTTCTACGTCAACTCCAAACATTCTCACAATGGTTTCTTCACGTGGCGTCGCTGTCAGGATCCTGAGACGCTTTCCCCCTAATTAACTTTTTAGTCTTGTTAATACGTTTTAAACCGTTGTAATACTTTTTATACTGATTTTATTTCTTTTAATCATTTGTTCACACTCAGGACACGTCTTTGTTTGAAGGCCTTGATCGTTCGTTTCCCAAGGATTACAATCCTGACCACTTCACCACAAACCATTCAGGAAAATTTCAAGTTCTTAGTCACATACTGGCTCAGATACACCGCGAGGGAGAGAGAGTGGTGCTTGTGTCAAATTACACTCAGGTAAAAATAGTTTCTAACCATTACGCACTAGGAGATTGTTTTAAAACAACCATGATCTTTGTCATGTTGCCTTCAATTACAATGTTACACCACTTTGCATGCCTTTGAGATAGTGTTCTAAGGCGGCAGATATATAGTGAATGATCTGTCGGTGGAAAATTCGGAATGTAGAGCCTTTTACAAGGGGACCATGATCGTGCATGGAAGGACTTTAATCTTTCTTGATCTGTTTCGCAATTCGAATAAAGTTGCGTGATGACATTTTATCGCTATATCGCGGTAGATTTTGCGTTTGTATTTCTGGATTTTGTTCGTTTTAACGGGGATTTTGCTGTACGTTGGTAGTTTTATTACAGTTCTGTTTCGAGTCTTGTCATGTGTTCTTGTCATTTAATCTCAGCTGTAGTCTTTATTAGTCTAATTTTACAGTCTCTTCATGATCCAGTGTGCTCAGTCATTTTCCAGCTACAACTGGATCTGTTCAGCCTGGAAATGCATGCCTTGAGAAAGGCTTGTTTTCGTAGATTCTCTGTTTTTGTTTTCATTTTCGCTCCACAGACTCTTGATTTACTTCAAAAGTTCTGTGAGAACAGAAGTTATGAATTCCTTCGACTGGATGGTAAGACACCGACAAGCAAACGACAATCACTGGTGGATCGTTTCAATGATAAGCACTGCAAAATCTGTAAGTGTTGTTAAATCCTTAGTGTAATCCTTAGTGTAACCCTTTGTAACGTAATAATTTCACTTTAAAAGCGCGATACGAGGCTTTGCGTCAGCGGCAGCACGATGCTGAATCCGGACTTTGAGTTTTCCTAAATGAGAACGCCGAGTATGCTTCTTACTTTTCAAATTATAATCCAGACAATCGGGGGTAAAGGTAGTCGAGACACTGCCCAGAAAAAAAACTTTTTCTGTCCAAATGTAATTTGTCCTACCTACACTCCTCATATTTCGCCCCTCCCCCCTTTCCAATGATGTAACCACGTGACAGCGCCGTCAAACTGTGCTTCAAAATTGATAGAGGGTGTGGGGGTGGGGGTGGCTATTGACGAAAAAGGTGTTTCTTTCGTCAAGGGACGTACGGAACTCGGTTCGAAAATGTCCGATCTGCAAAAATGTTCTAACTCTTATTGTGCCTAATTGCAGCTGTAGCTAGAGGACTAAGAGTTGTACACACAGTAGACTGACCTCGCTATCTCCAGCTCCCCGCTATTTGGAACACAATTCATTTTCCCGTGGATATACTTTTTCAGTCACTTACCATCAGCTATCTCGAACCCCCGACATCTCGAACTATTAAGGGCCTCCCAAGGTGGAAGGGGGGTAGCATGCTCCCTTGATCCCTTGAAAATTTCACTTTTTCTCCCTTGTTCCCTCAAATAATTGAAAAAATATCACTGTTCCCTTGAAATAAATGATCATGTTCCCTTGTTCTCCAAAACCCCCCGGAGGCCCTCACTATTTTTCGTTTCAAGACTTTAGGATTGCGGGGTTGAAGAGTATGAAGTCTTGGTGTTAGGAGAGGACATGCTCCTCAGCGTTTGAAACCCTAAGACAGATTATACAACAAAATTAGTATTTCTAATGACTAATAACATTGAATGTCTTTATAGATGTGAAAACGAAGTTTCATGTTACTGGTCCCTCTGTACATAGTCGTGTTCACAGCAAAATAGTGGACGTCACCCTCGTTCAGTGCACACTACCCCTAGTCAAGTTGTTAAATCCATGTGTATGCATGAAACACAAATAAACATAAAAATATATATATATGCCCCGATCCATAAAGGTTAGACTGCTGTCAGCCGTTCTTTTCTCTCAGGGTCAGACGAGTATTTGTCCGTGAACCCGAACGCAAAAGGCCGGTATGGACGCTGCGCCCATATCTCGTCCCAATCCTTACTAGTAGTCCAATAAAAGTTGAAAAAGGCTTCAGTACACACTGTCTCCACGCTTTTCAGTGGGAAAGCTTCTCTGTAATACATTGACCTCATAAACTCAGTGTTGACATGTCTGCTTTCTCTTTTGTGGTACAGTTGTATTTCTGTTGAGTTCTAAAGCTGGTGGAGTGGGATTGAATCTGATTGGAGCATCGAGGCTTGTCCTCTTTGATATTGACTGGAATCCAGCCAATGATATACAGGTTTGAATAAAGATTTGTATTCGTTTGTATTTGTAATTTTTCGCATGTGGCAAAACTGCTTCAGCTTCCCAGTTGGCACCTCACATGAGAGCGTGCCAATACATCTGCTCTATCTTCCAGTATTTTTGTCTTCTGCATTCTTAAGCCTCTCCCACTTGTCTCAGTGACCTCATTCATGTTTTTGTTTACTCAACAGTCAATGGCAAGAGTGTGGAGAGATGGTCAGAAAAAGACAGTTCATATTTATCGTCTCTTGACAACGGTAATTACTCAAAGGCATCTATATTTTAAGTGTCAATAACTCGGTCAGCAGACGTGCCAAAGAACGATAAAGATCAGGCTGGTATAACATTTCTACACTTTCACTGTTGGGGAAGAGTTAATCTCAACCGCCTTATGTCTAATTTTAGGCCTTTTTTTCTGGCTCTAATTTGCCACTTAGGAAAATTTTACTGTTAGAATCATTTCTTTCAGTAAAGGAGCTTTGGTCTTTGCTTTATCCTTTTAAAACACTGGTGCTGTTTCATGAAAAGAGTAATGCCATTTCACGCAAAGGTAGCTCATGTCGATCACGGGTTTGCTCATAGAGCACTTCGATTGAATAATGCAGGGAACCATTGAAGAAAAGATATACCAGCGTCAAACCGCCAAGCAAGGGCTGAGTGGAACAGTGGCTGATGCTAAGGAGGCTGTAAAAGTTGAATTTTCCCGCGAGGATCTTAAGGTAATTACTTAATGCTACTAACTACGGTTGTTTTTGTATTTAATGCAAAGGCCAGGCTAAGCCGCTATTTGACTAGTCTCTTACGCCGCCTCTATTTGGTTTGTCAAGCAACTCTCCTCCCCAACTAACGTTAGTGGAAGAGAGAAGTTGCATGACGATCCAAATGACGGCTGCGTAAGAGACTACTCTTTGGGTCGTCACGCAATGTGGGAAGAACATTGTGTGACGAACCATGTAACGCAGTGCAAACTAAACTGACACCAAGCGAAAACTACACAAGTTGTTCCCTTGATCAACAAAGAGGTCGTTGCCAATGTGTTTTCGCTCCATCGTCAATGACTCTGTTCTAATCAAACCTAGTCTCTTTGTTAGCGGAAGGAGCGTAGTCGTTAGTATTAATTGATTGTTATTTGATCCCACAGGACTTGTTCACGCTACATGAGAACACCTTGTGTCTTACACACGACCTCCTGCAGTGTAACTGCGTGACGTCAGAGGTGGGTCAAGTTATAACTTGTTTTAACTTGTTTGAGAACTCTTACCGCTTTCGATTATTCCAATAACGGGTTATAAGAATTGAGAATTGAAAATGATTTGCAACATGTTTTTCAGATGTTTATTTTAAACCACAACATTTTGTTGGCTTTTTATCAAGGTTGAAAGTGACGAGGAATGTCAATCAGAGCCAGCAGCCAATCACCAATCAAGCCGTCACGCCACCAGGCGCTGTCAGCTGGGATGTGATAACAACAGCAGCCAGGTGTGAACAATAAGTGAATTTAATCGCCGAAAAACGCGCGAGAAAGATGAAAAAAAGTTAATACGAAACGAAATACCGAGGCAGGGTCAATGTTCTAACGATAACAAGCTTTCGACGCTGCCACAGCGTCTTTCTCTAGTGAATATGGCGAGAATCTATTTGTCACGTGAACTTGGGTGAATCATGTCACGTGCCTAAACATCCCCGTACCGGGCCCGGTCGTTTCTTGTTATGTCTACTACAGAGTCGGGAAACAATATCTTTACCCGATAAAAAAGTTGTTATTGTCCGAGCGTGAGGTATAGTACATCTGTGACACTTACAGACAGAGTTCTTTGTAGTGTTTATATGGACTGAGACGAAGTTGAGGTAGAATTTGACGAGTCGCACTATAAGTCCTGGAAATATCTTTTTGTGCAAAACAAGGGTTTCAATTATCAAGTTTAATTTACTTTCTGAAACGTTTTTTTTTAGAAAACTCTATCGATAGCAGAATTAATGGATTGGCAGCACTTTTCATCTCCAAGCATTCCTGGCTCAGACTTTGAGGTAATGCAGAATAAGGGTACAGTAGTAAGGTTTTATAAACATTAAATTCTTCCCAAGATGGCTGGTGTTTAAAGGTGCTCAGCCCTTCACATCATTGATAGCTGTGCTGCTATTGGGTAATTTTAATGAACTCTAAATGGAAAAGCACCTTTTTCTTAGTAGATCTCTCTTCCCTTCTTTTTCATTTGCATTTCATTTGCTGAAGCTGAAGGCTAAGTCAGATTTGGGTCACTCTCCCACAGCGCCAGAGATTATTCCGTAACATGAAAGCACGGGACTCGACCTTCTTAATGAGTTCCTTTCACTTGCCGAGCACTGGCGCACAAAATAAAACCTTCATTGTTAGCTGTCCTATGATCTATTAAACCTTATCCACTTATTTACTGGTCTCGAGGAAAGCAAAATTAACTGTTTACCTAGGGACCAGTAATTAAGGAATACCGAAAACAAATTAGTTCTTCCACAACCTCGAACTGATTATCTTAAGAGAAGTTTTTGGTACAGCGGAGCTCAGTTGTGGGACAACTTATCTATAGACCTAAGACAAGCATCTTCACTGACCGATTTCAAATCTAAATTAAGTCGCCACAGTTTAAAGTAATGTCTTAATTTTAAGTATTTTTAGACACGGTCTTCATGAAAAGCAGTCTTGTGTAATTATCGCTCGCCGGGGCGACAATTAGATTTAGCCTTTGCCATGTGACCATAAATCTACCAATAAGAGCGCGCGTTAGATTCAACTAAACTACAGCTATATAACAATCCTTGTTAGCTTTCCTATGGTCTCGATATGTTTAAGCGTCTCAAAATAAGATCGTAACACGATCTCTCTGACAGGACGATGCTGTAACAGAGGCTGGCAACACGGTGTCATTTGTGTTTAGAACCAAGACATTTGGACAGGACACAACGCAGCAAAGCCGGTCGTAATACAGTAAAGGGTTTACTTGGAATATGGTTCTTTTACCAAAATCAAATGTGGTAAGCCGTGAAAAACACGAATATACAAAATGGTGAAATGTTTGTTATTTCGGTGAAAGGTTAATAAAAGGTCAGCCACAAAAATGATTCTTGTGTGTTAATCACTGCTGGTGGGTGTGTATTACTTGGTGACAAGACTTCCCATTCCTAGACTCAAAACTCTCTCCGATTATAAGACCCCTCCCCAGTCTGATGTAACCCCAGAGGGGTGTGGTTAACACAGGTTAGATTTAGCTTTGAGATGATAAGCGATTGTTGGACTGGGTGAAGCATAATAGTGTGATTCGTTAGTGGTGAACAATCAATTAGGACCAAATGGAAACAACAAGAGTTCAAGCTCTGGCTTTTGTTGGGCATGAAAATCTGCTCTATCAGCAACTCGTGGACTGTTGCGCAATTTTAGTTAACGCAAATTCTTCTTGAAAGTCGTGCAGAGTTTTTCTCTCTTTTCTTCCCCACTCCCGCGCTGACACTTACGGAAAACTGTCATGCAACTCTCATGGATCACTCTTGGTGATTCTCGTTCTTGTTTGGGCTAGGCTTGACAACAATTTTTGTATTTTTAAACATGAATGATCGCCTAGAAATAGTACAAATCGGCACAGAAATCAAGTAATCTGCAAAATTGGTTGGCAGAACTCTTCAACGCGCCTTTGTCTCTGTTTGGTCTACTTTGTCACGAGAATATCCTCAAAATATATTAGATCCGCGTAAATGAAGTGGTAAATGAATTTAGCGTCGAATGTCTCGCTCGCCACATTGAAGAAAGAAAGCAATTAAATGTCTCCGCCATGGTGTTTCTTAATGCTGCTCTTAGGAGAATATGTTGACTTGTCTTGATATTTATTTTAAAAAGATCACTTTTTCAGTTGTATCTATTTTGCGCAGTCTATGGACATGCTGATGTCACTCAATTGCTTTCATAACATGCTCGATGTGAAAAAAAAAAACCAGTGCCGGATCCACATTTCTTACTACGGATTTTTCGTTCGATTTTTGTATCTAATCAGTTATTCGAAAAGACAGTGTTTATCTAGAATATCGCACTTGGATAGGTGGACCTGCTACAGGCTCTCCAGACCCTCGGGCGTGTCTTGATTGCTATTACGTGCTTTATGACCTGGAAAACCTGCGTTCAGTAACTGCCTTTCACCAGATGAGGACACATTCAAAACAAACCGCGGTGATCAAACGTTCGACGCAGTCGATGATCGAAGGTTCCAATAGCGGTGTCATCACCGTCGAGTGTTCCACTTGAAGCAATCAACCTTCCACTTACGATCTTATTAATAGAACAGTTCGCAACACGTGTACCTGTCCTTGAGAAACGCCCTGTCAGGGGAGGAACAAAACAAAAACGAACGAGTCCTCCATTGGTGGCGCTCTGACAAGCCGGTCAAGTAATCTCAAGATGCAGTCAAATTTCGAGGCTGGTGGGCTGACCCTGATACGCCCTTTCCTTCTGATGTAATATTTGCAAATCTCAAGTGGTCAAATTTTCGGCTTTTTTCATAAGAGGTCGATTTTGTTCGACGCACTTACTCCAAGGGCGGGTTCTGAACCATGAAGATGGCAAGACATGTGCTTGGTTGTTTTATTCTGAGCTTGGTGTTTATTGTCCTGGTGCTTGCAGGTAAATCCTCGATTGTGTTTTAATTCTTATTTCGTATCACACTTTTATTTGTCATGTTAAACACTCCGTTCGTAACGGACTTGAAAGCCATAAGAAATGGGTGGCTTCTCATTAACGCTGCTCACTTACCAGAACAAATATCATTGTCCATGCTTAGCCATTTCTTGTTCTAACGCCGTATTTTAAAACATTCCCCAATTTCTGACAGCTGATTTAAGTTATAATTTTCATGTTGTGCTTTCTGTCCATTAATTACATAATTTTCATTGTGAGGAAACACTGCAATACTCGATCAGACAGTTGTTTTGGCTTTTCTCTTACATGGTCGACTTTGTCGCTGTCACCTGTAAAATTGCAGGAAAACCTGCTTTGTTTCGGTTTCAATTCTATTTCAAGGCGACAATTGTTCTAAACGTTCACGTTCACAATTTCCGTTTCATTTTTTTTTTCCTGGGATGCCACTGTAAAGAACATCTTTATAGTATTTTTTTGGATTGTCGTTGGTACTCTCAATTTAATAAATGTTATTTGTATCTTAATTATACCGGCCAAAAATGGCAGATCTCATTGCCTCTGGAACGCCTCCCTTTCTATGGCTTCTTTTAACCATGAACTAACATTTTATCCAGTTACATTCATTGAACGCTTTATAACTGAACAATTACAAACCAGTTATGAATATTAAAAGCCGCAATTTCCTTGAAAGAACAGGCTTCAGAGATTCCTGCAGTAATTAGATGTGTAATGCCAGTAGGTCGAATTTTGGATAAAAGGGTGTTAGAAGATTATTTTAATTTTGTCTGACCACAGAACAAGATGATGAAACTCCAGAGAGCTCTGCAGCTGACGTTTCAAATGGACGGTCCACGGAAACCTCATCGGGGCCGTGGTTTGACCGCATCTTAGGTGCGTTTGTCTGTTTGTTTGTTTGTTTGTTTGTTTTGTTTTGTTACCAAATACTGCTAATTATAACGCGAAATGTCAGACTCTATGTTATGTCCTTGGGAAAGACACTTTTTTCCCATTGCCTTCCTTTACCGAGGAGTAAGAATGGGTTTTGGCAAATTGTTCGGGCAACGTGTAATCTGCCATAGACTAGCATCCTATCCAGGGGGAAGTAAAAAAAACTCGTAGCCGCTTCATGCTATAGAAATCAACCAGCCTTGTTAATTTTCTATCATTGCCTCCCTCCCGCTTACCCCCTCTCCCCGAGAACTATCCTGATCTAATCTATTTGTATCGTAAATCGCCACGTTTGAGTTTTTAACAACATGGTTACTTTAACATTTTATAATTTTGTCGGAATAACTGAACAATAAACAATAAATAAGCTTAAGTGGTTTGTTGCCCCATTTCAGACAATACGATGATACTCTTGAGAATTCTCGTGTATATGAATGAATAAATTTAAGATGGATAAAAAACAATTCTCTAGAAAATATCACGTGGTCTGTGATGGGAAAACAAACCGTCCAAGCCAAAAAGAACTATTCTTAGGAGCATAATTCAAATTCGTTCAGCTTTAACGTGGTTATAGAAATTATGTTTCTTTTTCGAAAAAAATAGAAAATATTATAAGATGCGTTACTTACTCGATACGTGCTTTTTCCTAGTAGGTCTTATACATTCCAAAAACTTCAGAGGTGTGTACCAGAAGTATCTGGATAACATGAAGCAACAAGACTCCGCTGATGTAGCAACTGGTGAACTAGCGAGGCGCGACTTCGCCCCAGGCTCCGTTAGCAAGGTGTTCGTGAGAGACTCACCGCGTAAACGCCATCATCGTCATCATCATCACCACCATCAACGTCACCATGATCAAAAGCCAAGTAGGGGAATCCATGACTTTTCATAGTTTTTTTTTTTCCTGGACAACTGACAGTTTATGCAAAGACTGAACATAGGTTGGCTTGAAAGATGCTAGAACATCGTCTCGTTATGGTCGTTCCTTAAAACTTGCAAAATTCGGCGTCTCTGCGAGGACAGAGCGCGGGCAATCGGTCAAGTCATGTCCTGGTAATTCTGCACACTCTCGCTTCATCGATCGTTTGACTACGCGTTACTGCAAGTCGGTCATTTGCGAATCTCTGACGGAAATTACGAGAAATACTCTAGGCAAGAGATGAACTTGATTTGACTTTCTGGAAAATGTTTCTGTTGGAAAGAAAATCTGTGGTGTAAAGCTAACATAACGATGATAATATCGAGAACGATAGCGCATAGCGCAAATTTCAATCTTCGGCGCGAAAAAAGAAGATATTGGGGTACATTCAGATTAATTTGGTGGTCTTGAATTTGCATAGAAATATAAGGGAAGGAAACTGAGCCTAGTACCCCAGAGAAAGTCCCTTGCCGCTCGCTCGATTTGGTGAGAAAAGTTGTATAAGCTTACCAAAGTGACACCAACATACTTTTTTTTTTATTCCAGAGGTAAAGAAATGGGTGAACTTGAAAGTTGTAAACCAAGTTGGAACACGAGTCAAGCTAAAAGCCGACAGGATCCTTCCCAGTGCTGTACTAAGCAGCGGAGAAATCTTCGTCTACCATCAGCTCTTGAACGAAACTGACAGAAAGGCTAAGATCACTCTGAAAGCAGTGGACGAGTACACAGACAAGCCGCTGATCCTTAACGGAGAGAGTACGTTGATTGTCACGCCTACCACTTATGACGACACACAAGAGGCCTACGTGTCACGAGAAGGTGAGTCGTGAGTTGTACTCAGTCTTTTCGTGCGTGGAAAACTGGAACCAGCATTAGTATTGAAATTGTCTCTTGATTTTTTCTGAAAGAGATTCAATAGAATGTAGAACCTCTCCATTTACAGAGCCTTTACAAGTTCTAGAATGTGTAGCAAAGTCTTGCTCCTTTAGATTTGGATAAAATCCTCACAGAATGCAACTTGGTTGCTCTCTCCCAGTTTTTCGGTACGTGTCGACTGTAAACGTAAGTTACCTTATTTGGTCTTTTACTTTAATGCCTACTAGATGAAAATCCTGAGTTGAGCTTCAAGTTAAGAAGAATGGAGAGGGAAAATTTGCCGCACGAAAACTGGAGTTCTTACGCAGTTTCTGAGCGATAATTTTTGTTTCCGCGCTTTTTTTCAGTTTCTCCTCTACATTCTTGGTGAACAAGGAGAAAAGAGACACTGCTCGAAGATTATTCAATAAAGAGCCATTATACTATTGTTACTAATCTTGAGATCCTACCAGTGTTTTTTTTTTCCTTCCTTTCAGTTTTTCTCTATCGGTCCATTCATGGCCTGAAACGAGATTCAGACTCACTATTTTATACTGCAGATCCATGTTGTATAGGTTAAACGTTTGATAGAGAGTTTCTCTGCTGATTCCGCTGTACATGTATTCTCGTTAACTGTAGACTCAAGAAGTGGTATCCTGCATGCGAGACACGGACACATTGTCAAGAGTCTAGGCAAGTGCTTCATGTTTTTATCACTAAAATGTCTACCTAAACGACACACGGAAAGAAAACTTGTACAGAACTGACGGATAAGAGTCAATACAATAAACTGAACGCTTGTCTAACTGTACACAATGTATGCCTTTTTTTACTCAGCACCAGTAGATGATGTTTTTTTTTTTTTATAAAACTCCGATAAATATTTTGGGTGGTTATAGTGAGTAAAGGGGAAAGAAAAGGTTTAGCTTTTGTTCATTTACTTATTTGCTCTTCCCACAACATCTACATTCCTGGAGGTTTTATTGCTTATATGTTTTTGTTGGTTATGTTATAAAGTTTACAAACAAACAAGAGAAATTATCTTACATTGAACATTACATTTTCCTATTTGCAAGCACCGTTATAAAATTGGTCACTGAACACGGCTTATCGAGGGAGTGCTGAAGTTCGGGTGCATAGAGACACAGAAATTTCTTTACCGAGCGCGTTTTGAGTGCAAAAGATTACTGGGGACTATTCTTCCAGACCATAAAACTCCCTACGAACAGCAAAGCGAAAATGCAAACTATCGAAGTCTATCATAACTAGACCGTGTAATGTTCCTTGAGCTTTTTCGCTTTTTTTTTTTTTTTTCATGTGTGATGTTCATTCCTTATTAGGACCCGGTAACAGATGGTTCTACGTGAAGCTTATAAACCACGCAGGAGGACATGTCAGGGTCAGTCCGGACCAGATCCTCCCGGCCACCACGCTCGACGTTGATGAATCTCAAGTAGAGTATGCACGTCTTGAGCCTGGGGACGAGTACAAGAGGATCGTCCTCAGGGCGGTAGATGTGAAGAATGACGAGCCACTTAAGTTAAACGGCGAGTTTACGCTGGCTCTAAGGCCTGATGACGCAGGCGATGTTGCAAGAGTGAAGATCACTCGAGGAGGTAAATGGAAGGGTAGGGTGGGTGGGTGGGTGGGTGGGGGCGATATAAAGAGATTTTCTTTGATTGTTAATTGTGAGTTCTCCTAACCTTTTTTTTTAGATACAATTTATGCTAAATGCGACAACTTTGTTCCTATGGAGGGAGAAGATGGCAAGTTTGAGTACCAAATATCAACCGATGATACAAAGAGTTGGTTTGACTCTGTTAGGGCCTGCAAGGTAAATCACAGTCCAGTTCCGGACCTTGCTCTTCTCATCTAAGGTAGAAATACAAATCGCTGTTATGGTTAGGGACTAGCACGTTGAAACACTAAGTACAGTTGGTAAACAAACGAGCCATTAAATGATTTTTTTCATATACACTGAAATTATCGGTTGAAGGACTAGTACACATGCTGAGATCTTTCGGTTATTCTCTGCGCGAAACCGTACTGATTGCTTCGATTCTCATCGTGGAGTATTCCTAGAGGCAACCAGAGTTTCCCAGTTACTAATGCTAGAAGTCAGTCCTTTTTTCCGTGACTGAAAACTGCGCAAGAACCGTCATTAAGTTTTTTTATTATTTATTTCTTTAAGCTCTGCGATGCGGAGCTACTGAGTGTTCACACGCATGAAGAAAACGACTTCATCACGAAACAGCTGCGCAAGTCATCTGATGTGAACAAGCTGTGGATTGGTATGTCATACAAGGAGAAAGTTAGAATGTGGTCCTGGATTGACGGTTCGCGATACAGGTAAATACGGCATTTATTTCAGTATCAGGTGCCATAAAACTCACGTGAGCAGGCTACTGCTCATTTTAAAGTCCCATTCCTCCAGGAATAGAAACGTAGGCTTCATAACTACCCAAAGGCGCTGAAAATGACATTTTAGTCAAATCTTTTAACCTACGTCTCAAACTTGCTCAAGTTTGTCCCATTCATACAGAAAGCCCTCAAGTAGTGTCCGACAGTGGCCATGGCGATTAAAAGGAAAACTTACTCAAAACATGAAGTACAGTTTAATTTTTAAAAGAACTTCTGATCTTTGAGTGCAAAGTTTCGCATGATGGTATACATGACGCGGAAGGTGATTGCACTGATCTGCTAAACTGAACTTTACTAATCCTTAAAACTGAGTTTCTCTAGTTATAGGAAAGTTCCTAACTCGGTCATGAAACATCTGCTACTGATATCTCTCCAAACCGAAAAAGAAACATCTTTCGATTTGTGCGCATGTTTTTCTTCACCTTGCCGCTGTGTAAACTGGCAAAACGCATGCTCCGTTTGTGTTTGCTAGATACCAGAATTGGAAGGAAGGCCAACACTACGACGGAAAAGACGAACAGTGCGGTATAATGTACCAGCGGTATGACTGGGGAAGATGGGATGACGACAACTGTTATAAGCCTCTGGGATACATCTGCAAAAGACGTGAGTACTGCCTGTCTGTCTTTCTACCAACCAGCCAGTCATTACCTGACTTGACCGAATCAATCATCGAGTCAGTCAGTCATTCAGGAAATGACTTCGTCATTTAGTCAGTCATGCACTTAGTCATTCATTTACTCAGTGTAGTCACTCACTCACTCACCCACCCACCCACCCACTCACTCACTCACTCACTCACTCACTCACTCCGTCAGGCCGTGAGTCTGTCAGTCCGTCCGTCATTTTGTCAGTCAGTCAGTTAATCACTCAGTCATTCAGTCAGTCAGTCAGTCAGTCAGTCAGTCAGTCAGTCAGTCAGTCAGTCAGTCAGTCAGTCAGTCAGGTAGTCACTCACTCCGCCTGGCGGGCAGGCAGGCAGGCAGGCAGGCAGGCAGGTAGTCAATTAGTCAGTAAATGAATCAACCAATCAATCAACCAACCATCCAGTCAATCAGTCAGTCAATCAATCAATCAATCAATCAATCAAGCACAATCAGTCAGTCAGTCAGTCAGCAATCATTTACTAAACGTTATTCAAAACTATTTGAACGTTATTCGAGCAACCAAGCAAACATTAAATTGCCTTTGTTCCATTTGAACAGATCGAACAAGGAGTGCAGATCAATCAAAGGGCAAAAACGATTCTTCGAAAGACAAGAGTGGTAAGGCGCAATAACAGGGAAAGAAAAATGCAGATAGACCGGCCACACTTTATGATCACTCAGTCCTCCACTAAATCTTCAAACGAAGCTCTTGTTATCAGCGTTGTAGTTTTTGCATCCTCTTTTACAATTTATCTTCGTCAATAATGAAACTAAACCAAAACAGACAAATAGCAACATGTAACGCGCATTCTGCATGACTCTTTGTTTCCGGATAACAATGTTCTAAAAGTTATTTTTTCCTTAGAAATAATTCCTCTGTGTTTTAGCACGGAAGGTTTTAACTGTAACACTCTCGAATGGTACTAATTTTCTTACTAGGAAGTTATTTGTGCGGCTATTACAGAGAATTATTTAATTATTATATACTCGATACGGTGAGAGAAATAAACAAAGCTAGTTGTGTTCTAATGATGTGTTGACTTTACTGTGCAAAGATACTATTATTATACTAACACAAAAAGACTAGGGTGCGGATAAAATTTACCCCTTTCACTGCAACCATGTGGTTCATAATAAATAATGATCGTAATAATATCATAACTATTTGGAAAAGGCTACTTCTGGCTTTTTAACTGTCCATTTAGGGCTTTACAGTGTTTAACTTTACTGAAAGCTAACTATTATCTACGATAATAACTGATAAAATAATAATTTGAGAGAAAAGGTAAATAAAATTGTCTCGTTAACAACCTTCGTCTTAAAGGAAACGTCCTAACTTATCTATAGAAATATTATTTCAAGCTCGCTCCTGTGTAGAGGAAATTCGTATATCTAAGCTCTCTAAAATAATACTTAATACGTGTTAAGTATTAATCTTGTGATGCACTCAATTAACCTCGAATTGAAGTGAAACTCAAAAAGGTAAGCTACTGAGGTAGAGAAACCTTAGAATGCTTGGTTACACCGAATAATGAACATCGAACTTGACAAAATTACGGCTAAATTTTTCAACATGGTCTTTCTTAATTTACACTATTGTCTATACTTTAAGCTTACTAGATTATTCAAACACGACATCAAATTTGAAGAAAGAAAGATGACAAATCTTGTCCACCTTATGATCCAAAACACTGAATTAATTTGGAACTTGTCTTAAAGAGATTTGTAAGTTGTGTTACTGTACCTGTGCTGTCCTGTTGCAGAGTGTCCAAACGTTTTACCAGAGTGCCCCTCCCTGTGTAGGATTGTTAAGGTTCCCGGATCTTGTCCTCAGTGCGACTGTGGGCCACTTGTCAAAGGTTTGTTTCCCAGAGAAACCCCAGCTGACGTCACAACTTTCGGAGTGTTCTAGTTTTTTTCCCATTGAACAAAAAGAGCCAGGATTCTACAGTAGCGCCTGCGGGAATTGTTAAACCATTTGTGTCTTTATGTGTTTTACATCAAGACGTTGTAAAGCCCGTTGTATTTTGCTTATTGTCTGTTATCGGTGGAACTCTCGCATGAAGGAATAGCTTCTCAAAATCCAACGCTTTTTATCTCGATGGCTGACATATATTTCAGGTAGTACCAGGAGAAGGGGTTAATTCCGTGTGCTGGCTTCCATATTGCTGCATACATAAACAGTCGGATGTGGGAAAATTTAGAAGAAGCGCTCCAACGGCTTTCAACTCAGTCAGCAATTGAAACGTCAGTATGACGTCACAAGAGTTTAGAATGTTGCTAAGCAACATCTATGACGAAAACCGCGGGATCGATTTATTATCGGACAGAGGGTTTCGTCAGTTTTATGACTGATCACCCAGTGACTGATGTATCTGCTTTCCTTTGATATGAAGCTGCAGGATGGTTTGGTAGAAATAAACGTTCGATGTCGATTAATTGTCTCTCGAAGATCCACTTCGCATCTTTCGCTCTCCATCAAAAGACTGCTCTAGGTCTTATGGTCGGAGAAGTCAGATGCATCGTGAGCTTCCCTCACCCCCCAGTATAACTCTTACAAAGCTAGCTCGTTGACTGAGCGTTTTGGCATTTGCTCCCAACAGGTTATGACACCATGAGCGCAGCAGAACAAGCCAAAGTGCGGCGGGTGTTCTCCGAAGCCAACCACCAAGTGCTGGAGGCTAGGCGGGCGCAGATCGAGGAAGCACACGCCATACGCCGGTCCAGGATCATGCAGGAGGCAGGCCGCTTACTGGCAGAGTCACGTAATCTTCAGCAGGTCGCCATGCTAGAAGGAATACCTCTGAATCTTCCGCTTCAGCCAGCTCACCGAAGGCAGATGATAATGAAGCCTGACAAAGGCGAGACCGATATAAACAAAACTAAGAACTTGGCTCATGAGATAGCAAGCTTGATAAACGATATCGAGAAGACAGAGAAAGAGGAGAAGAGTAGCTAATTTAGTGTAACGTCAAACACTTGATCAAGTTTTGAGTAGAGCAATTGGATCACATCTTCAGAAGAACTTGTTCAACCGCTTTGTTCACTGAGTGGGGATATAACGCTCGATTCGAGGCGTATCTGTATATAAACCCCCAAATTCCTGAGCGATGATTTAGGAAATACAAATACTGTAGTACATTCTCGGTTGTCACAGGTAGAAAGGGAATAACATCCAACGTACCCCACAGTTACAACCCCCTTTCCTACTCAATCCCTCTCCCCTTTCCTCGTCCCTCTTCTTAGACAAGTTCTCCTTACCCATCTCTATCGACTAAATTTGCCTTTCGATACGAAAAATCTCTAATCTGCCTAGCAAGTGCAAAAACTGGAGAGCGAAAGGGGATTCGAACATAAACCTCAGAGGAAAAGAGCATCCCCTTCCGCCTTCTTTCGTCCGTTTCAATCTAAGATTCGGTGGGGAATTTCCTTGAGATTAGGTTTCCACTGAAAAGAAAATTAGCAGCCATTTAAAAGAAACGGCAATTAGCGTAATGGAGGGAAACAAATGTCCGTAAAGAAAAGAGACATGATATTTTGGAGTGAGAAAAAAGTAAAATTTATAAGAAGTGAATAAACGTTGCAAATCTTTTACGTTCGTCTCACTAGACTTGTTTGACTTACAAGAAGAGCTGTGAAAGTCGGGCTCGGAGCGAGAAAATTTCTGCGGTGCTAAACACCCGGGCTGTAAAAGCGCGAGAGAGAGGAGCTCGTGTTAGTCCTTCGAGCCGGAACTACCAAAAACCGCGAAGGACTTTGAGAGAGTCCTTGGCTTGGTGTCAATTCTCCACTGAATGATTGCCTAGTACTTTTTAGCGTTTTAGTTAATGTTACTTTTGAGAGTACGGTTTTTCTGGTTGTTTTGTTTTGTTTTGTTTTGTTTTTATGTGAAAAATAGTTGTCCTAGCTGACCGAGCAAAGAGTTGGTGCTCTAGGTTTTTGAATTTCAAGAGAATGGGGAGAGTTGTTTCTGAACGTCCGGCGATATGGCGCCGGATATAAGCAAACCTTAGTTCTGGAATCTGCTCGTAGTAAAGGAACTGCATGCTCCACAAGTCCCGACGTGTCCCTGGTAGGCGAGGTCGAAATTCTTTAAGTGTCTATATGTTAAAAAAAAGTGGTGTCGCCACTACGGTAATCCTAGCTTTTAAAGTGACTGTCCCCTAAGAACGTTTCAGCAAACTGACCTACCCCAGAAATGGCTCCTGGCCGTAAAAAAGTAACTGGGCCTGTCCGAGAGTCGCCCTAAGCCAGAATTATGCCACTTGACCAACAGGCCAGACCTTCCAAAAATCTCTTTTGGCAAAGGCCTTAATCTCAGCGGTGTCACTCCAGCTGATTAGCCGGTTGTTAAACACCCGCTTTGCTTCGTCTTATTTGCAATACAATTGCCGTCCAAGACGGCTGATTCTTGTTTCCCACGTCAGGAAAGCAATATACGGTTATAGGAACAACTTATTGCACATGTTTCAGCAACGCAACAAAATTTGATAAACCCAGAAACGATCAGTCGTGCTACAGTGATTAAGAGAAAATGTCCTTTAGAGTGAATGGCAATCACTTTAAGGAAGTCTCCGTGGCGCAATCGGTTAGCGCGTTCGGCTGTTAACCGAGAGGTTGGTGGTTCAAGCCCACCCGGGGACGATACGTTTTACTTTGTTTACTGAAAAATGAATGTAACTTTTCCTAGAATTTATCTTCAAAAAAAAAAATCATGATTTGTTCATGCGCTGTTTAAAGTGAAATGCACCTCAAAGTATTGCGTTTACAAAACTTTTTAAGACAATGTATTTTTCAGTCATTTCAATGCAGTGACAGAGTTCGGGCGACAACACATATATGTTTTGTTATTATAATCGCATTTCAGTATCCTCACCTTTTACAAATTCACTAAACTCCTCAGTGGCGCCATAAAAGGCGAAAACATCGTTCACTCACTTTTGCCCTAACATATTGTTACTAGAATCGCATAGCTCAGAGAATTCTCGCACCCTGATTGGTTACCTAGGCGAAGTATTCAGCGTGAAATTGCGACTCTTGAATGCGAGGCTTTGCGTGATATTGCACCGGGGCGACATCAAAACAACAAGTCAATAACGATTACACTGCTGTGAATAAAATGAATCGTTTTTACCTTTTATTAGGATAAATTGTCATGATTTTTATTAACAGGGTTCCTCTAGAGATCATCCACGCCTGATCCTTCGTAGATTAAGTTTGTCTCCTTACCCTACAAAAAAATGATACTACCAAGAGTCCCTCCTGCTTCATCCCAATCCTCGGTAGTATAGTGGTGAGTATCCCCGCCTGTCACGCGGGAGACCGGGGTTCGATTCCCCGCCGGGGAGGAGGTAATACAATTTTTGCAAGTTTTTTAAAGGAGATTTCGTCCACAGCCGTTTCTTTGTTTCTATTTTTTTTCTTAGTTGTATTATTTAGTTATACTATATTATTCTGCCTCAGTGGGCATGATATATGTTTTTTGCACGGTTCTTACAATACTTCATATCTCCAGAAGCCCTTGCTGCTAACAAAGTTGTTTATATTTTTCAAAATTGGTACAGGCAAATTTGAAAGTTGAGGCTTTTTTTCTAAGCAAAAGGGATCTAAAGCAGGAAGGCTTCGCTCTTCTTAAGGCGGGGGTACACATGAATTTAAGTCAAATTTTAGGAAGTTTAAAGAGGGATTAAAAGGATAAAAAGGGGTTTGGAACACCACCTGACAGTTGATTGCCCCCAAAAGGGCACCCCAGGTTGGTGGGCAACTGTTTGGTGTACGTCTACCAATTTCTAATTTCAAATTCTAATTTTAAAACAACATCAAATCTTCAAAATTTCCTATTTCCATAAATTTTACTAATCCTTTGAGAAAAACTATTTGTCCCGAAATATACCCAAAAATTACCAAAAAATTTACAAAACAGCCCAAAACGTAGCTATGTGAAATGAGCAGAGAGATTTTTCACTGCTTGAAACGTGAACGAGATATTTGCATTCAAACCATAATACCCAGCAAAAATATGGCCTTCATGTTAACCCCCGCCTTAACTGGTTTCCTTCTCGGGCTAGGCTTTGATGACAAAGTAACCTCACCCTACCCTACAAGGTTATACTTTGTCTCGTACGTTCGATGGTTGACGACGCACGTATTTGATATCTAGAGCCGGGATCTAGAGTCACCACGGCGTTCTTTTCGCGCGTGTTACACAGTGGAGTCCGCAGGGGGTTGAGAGAGTTCTTCTGTAGAGGTAAGTTCTCCTTTGTGAATTATTTTGAAACGTTCAGCGAGGATATTAGCCTCAGACGAAAGGTTCGAACGATTCATAAAACATAATGAATCCGTTTTTGGACCTTTTTTGTGAGACAGTCTGGAGCTAGTACATGCAGAAAATAGAGCACGTGTTACGTATGCAGTGGGTTTCGATTCATCAATCGTGGTAAAAAAATTTGATCTTTCGTTGTGACGCAGGGGAAGGAAATATTACCTAAGCTTACATCTGACTTCGTTTTACCATAGTGAGCAGAGGGCAAATGCCGGGAATTCATAACATGCATGAATAAATTGTCTTAAGCTTGAAAAGAGGAAATCTGTCTGATCTGTTTGATCTGCATCAGTAGACGTCGTAAACTTTTCTGAAAATTATGGAACTCTTGCTAACATAAAAGAGACCCAGCAATGCTGAATTAAATATGAAGTTATACTGCTGGTTGTCACATGTATTTCTAAAGCTGTGCTGACACTAGGCCGAAACATGATTAGTCTGATCACGAATGAAACGTGTTTTTTTACGCAAAGTGTTCACATCAGACCCCCGGGGGTGGGGGGTACTCCCTTATATGGGCTATATAGGTATGTGCGGACCTAAAGGCTATGGTTTTTCGGCCGTTTTGGTCATAAATAGGGTATAGATTTTAGCTGATTTTGGTCATAAATAGGGTAAGGGTTTTGGGAAGTGGGCCGCACACCCCCACTCAATTTTTCTGGAAGTACCTTTCCCCCCCTCCCCGGGATCAGAAAGTGGATTGCACGAATCATGGTTGAAACATGATTATTCAGAGAATGATTCAATCATGATCAGACCCAACACGTTCAAAATGGTGGATGGATGCGGAGAGGAGGCGAGTGTCCAAAAGAACCAAAATTGGGGTTATAATTTTATGAGGGCAAATGTCTAGTTGAAATATGGGCCAATGAAGAAATACAACGGCAATTATCGGTGATGGGTAGAAAGCAGAATAATTGGGAGAACAGTGCCACAAAACTTAGGCCCCGTCCACACGTATCTGGATATTTTTTAATCCACAACTTTTTCTTTCCGGATTCAAAAATTTCTCCGTGCATGCGTAGAGTATTCAAATCGAATTCGCCTGTCCACACACATCTCATGGTATCTGGATTCACTCTAGAGAAACTAGACCTACACGTTGTGCCGCTATATTGATTTATTGTTCTGTAAGAGACTGGACATGATTTTGCTACGTCATCGGATTTGAAAATATCCAGATTCGCTGTCCACACGTCATCGGATTTATTTTTCCACTCTGGAAAGCAGATTCAAAATTATCTGGATTCGCTGCCGAATTTGCTGGATGCATGTGGACAGAAACTGTATCCGGAAAGAAAAAGTTGCGGATTCAAAAATATCCGGATACGTGTAAAAAATTTATGTGAGTACCATGAAACAGCATAAATTATACAACCATGAAACTGACATCTGATGTGAACAATGCAATGACAAGCATGTTTAGGCGAAACATGCTTCCTTGAAACATGTGTACTCTAATCATGTTTCGGCTTTAATGTGAACACAGCATAAGATTACGAACATTGGCTCAGAGTTACATGCATGTACAATAAATTATGTAGCTCAAGTCTTACCTTTCAAGTTATTTATTCAAGAAAGTACTGGGGTTAACCAGTCAACTTTTATTTGGGAGCTACCTAGTCCTGTGAAGTGATGCTCTCTGCTTAAGTATCTGCCTATTAATCCTATATTGTTCAATAATTAGTGTTTATTAATGGTTTGTTTAGGATATTGTGCAGGGTCTAGCTGGTTTGCTGTTATGGCAGAGTTAGAACTGAAAAATGATAGTGACACTCCAGAAGCAAAGAAGGCATTAATTTCCCCAAAGATAGGTACACACAATGGAACTTTCCACTGCGATGAAGCCTTAGCATGCTTTATGCTGAAACAGCTACCAGAATACAGACTTGCTGATATTGTGCGGACTAGAAATCAAGAGGAGCTGGCAAAGTGTGATATTGTTGTCGATGTTGGTGGTGTTTATGAAGCCGATAAACATCGTTATGACCATCATCAACGGTATGTAGATGTGAAACTGTCAGTCATTGAAGAGATAGAGAGACTGAAAAAATTTGAAGTAAAATTTCCCCTTCCTGGTGATTTGCTTTAGTTGCATGACCTGCATATTGCCTTCCTTTGTGTGGATGTTTTTAAGAGTTACCTGTTGATCACTCTTTGAACTGTATGATTAAAATGTTTTTTCTTAACACTTCATATAGGCATCCATTTAAAATTGATAGTGGTATCCATCACAAATTTTGAAAACTAACACCTTAAAGATACTAGAATCTTGTTTTATAGGCTTAGCTCAAATTCATTCTCACCCCTGGCCTAAAAGGGACTGAAGGTGTTCCTGCCATATTTCTTCTTGTTTGATATTCTTAGATAGAGGTATAACTCTCATTGTGATCATTATCGATCTGAAGAGCCTAACTGGTACCAAGCTACAAATGTTAATCCCTTACCCTGGTCAAACTTTGTTCCTCAGGCCAGGTGGGGGACCCTCCAAAAACGTGAGAGGGTAGGGATGATTGTCATAGCTGTAAGGGGTTAAAGTCCTTGGCTTGGTATGACTTATTGTGTTCAAATCAAAACTAATTTCCACTGGAGTTTCCCATCCAGTGCATATCCCCTACAGTAGGTGCAAATAATGTTCTATTCACTCTCTTGATCATGTAATGGGTAGTTTCTTCAGTGTTCATTCTTTTATTTTCCTACTAGGAGCTTTACAGGATGCATGAAGACACTCAGTCCAGGCAAGCCATGGGTGACAAAGCTCAGCAGCGCAGGGCTCATTTACCTCCATTTTGGACATCGGGTGATCTCACAAGTCCTTAAGACCAAAGAAGACGACGATGTCACCAATAAAATTTACAACAAAATTTATGAAAATTTTATTCAGGAAATTGACGCTATTGACAATGGAATCAGTCAAAGTGATGAGGAACCACGGTATGTGAACTACTTGCTATTTGTGTATGATTGAGGCAGTGATTGACCAGTCTAGGGTTTTACTACACTTACTGAGAGACCTAAAGGGGGGTGGAGACAGGGGTATATAGGGGGTGGTGGGGCCCTTGTAGCCTGGGAGTAACCTGTGGTTGAATGGGTTTGGGCTGTCATCCCATTTGTAGGGGGTATACAGTCTACAACTGCCCTATAGCATCCTAACATGTCGCTTTTTGCCAATGCTGAATAAACTGAGCAGTAGTTAATTTTTTTTAATATGGCTTTTTTTTTTGTTGCCAGGTACAGCATAACTACAAACCTCAGCTCTCGTGTGTCTCGGCTGAATCCACGGTGGAATGATCCAAATCCAGATGCTGAGGTTCATTTTTGATAGTCTCAACACATAAAAATTATTGCCAAACTAAATAATAAATGAGCTATTTTTTTTCTCAAACATTTCAGAAGTCTGGAATCCTGAATCTTAGAATAGTTTTGGCTAATATTATGTCAAGCAGTTTTTCAGGATATGGACCCTGAGTTACAGACCCCTCATTAGCTAGCAAGTTAAGGTTTTGGTTCACTTTAAACGATGTAGGCTATGTGAACAAAAATTATTTAGCGCAAACACAGAAGTTACTGTGAGTCATCTTTTTCTAAAGAATCAGATGAATAACCCAGCAGAGGTGGTAGCCAGCCAAGATCATATAAGTAGGCAGTAATTTTTATGAGCTTTTACAAGCCTGATTAATTTGACATAGTTTCCTCAATGTAACATTTCCAAAATTTTTAAAAATTTGAAATCCCTGACAGTTTGAAATACTGTACATGTACATTTCAATTCTTCAATTTTTGATGTTATTATTAATTTTTCACTACAGACACAGTTTAAAAAGGCTGTGAATTTAGTTGGAGAAGAGCTGCTTAATAGAATTTGTTATTACCGTGACTCCTGGCTTCCAGCAAGAAGTTTGGTGGAGGCTGCGATAATCAAAAGGAAAGAGGTAAGTCTTGCATGAGTGCTATGCAGTGATCACAATGTGTGAAATTTGTCTGAATAACTAATAGTAAAATCATGACAAGTTCATTGTACTGAGAGGATTTCATTAATTATTATAGGCAAAACAACAGACTTTGTGCAAAAAATGGAAGTTTTTTCTTGCTTAACTAGTGGCTCAAAAGAAAGTTTTCAGCCTTTTGTACATCCTTGACTTGGATTTTTTTTTGTCTAAGGTCGATCCAAGTGGAGAGATTATTGAGCTTGAGGGTGGTGGTTGTCCTTGGAAAGAACATTTGTTTGAACTGGAGAAGGACTTGAAAATTGAAGTGCCTATTAAGTTTGTCATATATTCAGACCAAAACAACAAGTGGAGAGTACAGGTGAACTTTAATTTAAGTTTATATATTTACTATCCATGAGTTATGGCCCAAGAAGAATAATCATCACCCCAATTCAAACTAATTCAGCTCAAGACCCATGCCTATATCGTATATAATGAAGTACCGGCACATCGCTCAGGATGTTACTGTGCATTATTTAAAATAAGTCAGGGTTGTCACGGAGTTTTGTTGGAGTGGGTGATTGATTTTGCCATCTTGTTTTAAAAAATCAGTAGAATAGCCTGGCTGAGTAACTGGGCATATCATATGAAGTAAATACAATTATCATGGTGACTTTCGCATGTAGCTAGCTACTTTTGACAACCTTGAGTATGCCAACAAGAAATATTTATTTTGTATACTTAATTTTCTTGTTTTAGTGTGTCTCCGTTCGTCCTGATGCCTTTGAAAACAGGTAAGTGCAAGAGAGAATAAATTTTATTTTAATGTTTGTCGCTTGACTCCTTTGTAATGCAAGATACATTTTGAAAGAAACTTTAAGGATTAATAAATATTTTATGTGCATAATAAGCACTCTTTTGGAAGTCAACTTTTCAACAAGTTTGTGGTTTCCCTTCCTCAGACTTAGCTTGTTAGAAGAATGGCGTGGTGTAAGAGATGAAGCACTCAGTGCACTGAGTGGAATCAAGGGGTGTATATTTGTTCATGCTAGTGGATTCATTGGAGGAAATGAGACACAAGAAGGAGCCCTTAACATGGCCAGAAAAACTCTACGGCATAGAGACAATTTGTCAAATGGAAAGAGTTTCACAGATCCAGAGTTAATACAAGTTGACAGCAAAGAGATTTGACAAGGAAATTGGTGTGTCAAATGTGGCACAACGTAGGACATAACTTTATTAAGTCATAGTGGATTTCCAAAATAAATGTGACAGTGTTCATGAAAGCAACTTTGCAATTTTGAAAACTTTGCCTGCATAGCTGGCAGGAATTTTCTGCCGCTAAGTGCTTTGATTTTGGCAGCTGAGCCATAAATGGGAGAACAAAGGTCTTTCAAGTAGAATCCTGACTGCTACTTAAGTACATGAAACTGAATTTAATGTCTGACCTGTCTGCTAGCATCATGCAAACAACTCCAGAGATACTAAAATAAACTTTTAGGTCACAACAGTTCAGTAAAGATAGCTTGAGAAGGACCATCCTTAAGGTGTAAGCCATTTGGGTGATAACATGTATGCGTAAATCTCACAAAAATAAATCTACTTTTCAATGTAAGTTAAGTTTGAAAAATATGTCTGACATTGAAAATGGTGGGCATCTTGTGTGTTTCATTTAAGTTAATTTGTCTCTTTTATACATGCAAATAAATGAAATGAAAAAAATGCATTGAATACATTAGGTGAGTTCTTAGGAATGCTCTTCACTTGCAAATGTTATTTAAACTAAGGTAGTATAAAATTGAAACCACCACAGTTGACATGTTTTGCTTTTCTTTTAATGATTTATCTGTCCAATGTCTTAAATACTATTCTACAATGCAAGATGTGATGTACATGTTACATGTGACATCACTTTCTCATAATGAGAAAAGAACAAGCCATGCAACCCTTCCCTGCAAAGAAGGTTTCTTTACTCCAATCTCAGGGGTTTCATTAAGGGCTGGGCACTGGGTAAATTGACTGGCTATGAGGATGATTTCAAGTGGCTGGTTTGACCATCTAGCGGAAAGTTTTATCATAAAGAACTTCAGGTCAAATAGTTTTGCTTGCCCGTGAAAACCAGTTGACTAGCTAAACTTATTTAATGCTCCAAGTCTCGTATGCATTAGTCCTAGTGGCCAGTGAATAGATGTGTCATTTCAAATTTGAGTGAAAAGTTCATAATTTTTTCAGAGTTCAGTAAATGTATACCTGAATGCTAGTTTAGAACCAATGATTGTGAGGAAATTTTTGTTTCTTTGTGGCAAATTTCATGTCTTTATTTATTCCTTTGGTTGTGTGGGAATTTGTAGTCACTTATCTCAACCATTACAGCTAAAGGCATTGTAATGTGATGAAACTTGACAATAAAATATTTCAACAAATTTCCTACCTATCATGCATGTATGTGGTTTGTAAAAACAACAAATTCTGAGTATGTTTTAGAAAGCCCTGCTTTCCTTTTAAATTTGATCATATAAATTTCCAAACATTTTTATCACCATAATAATAGTAATAAGATAATAACGTTCCTTAATCTTGCATTGAAATCAACCCAATTCTCAGGGGCTGTCATCTCCCTTCACTCTAGACAACATCAGAAGGTTCGTCTTTTTCCTTCACTCTAGAGCATGTCAGAGGGTTCCTCATTTTATTTCACTTATGTCAGAAAAACCTCTATCCAGGAGGTAGCCTGTGTAGGCCCCTTGAGAATTTACTAGAAAATGGTGATAAATATTTGAATTTTAATATGATTTTGTTTTCTAGCTAACATTGGTTTAATCTTTTATCTGAGCTTTTTTCTTTGACAGTTTCTTTAAAAGTTACTGTGCATCAGTCTGTTTTTTCCACCACAATCAAAGCCTATAAATAACAACTTCTCGATAATATTATATATTACATTACACTGGGTCATAAATAACGGGATTCGAACCCGTGACCTCCGCGATACCGGTATCGCAGAGGTCACGGGTTCGAATCCCGTTGAAGCCCTGATTTTTTCAGGCTTCTTCTTTCCGATTGCTTAAATTGGAAAATTAACTGCGATGATCATTCTTCACTTTCAAATAAAAGAACTGTTGCCTAAAATGATCATGTCCTGTGTATACATCAAGATGATAAATTGTTACCGACATGTACATACAAATGTACCCCCCATCAGAAATGTAGCTGAGAGAAACCTAACTTACAGTGGCTCATAACCAAGCCCAGCTGGCTTTTCTGGCCTTTTATACCTTCAAAATTACTAACAAGTATTTGTTTTCAGGGAAACTGTAACCTGCATAGCAAATGTAAAATGGGAGATAGGGGAAGGAAAAGCGGGAATGGTATGACAGCCCCCGTCTTCCTCATGTTTTTGCCTCCCCCACCTATTCCCTGTTTATGTCTAAAACACAAGTTTGTGAAATTGGAGCTAGCGACAGCCCTCTTTCAGTCAATGAAATTAATCTCTCAGTTACAAATAGTTACATCCATAATGTGTACCACATGTGCTGTTGTTTTGTTTGATTACCAACGTTTATAGCCATTTCCCTGATAGAAATTAAAAAAGTGTGCCTATGAATTTTGTGCTAAAAGGTGATACCAGTTTTGAACTGTAGTAAAAAGAAAAACTCGTCTATACTGAAAACAGTTTTGGATACTTTAGTACACTTGCAGCCATAGACAAACAATAGGTGTCAGAAACAGCATGGAGATTTTCTTCCAAACTCTTCGCTAGTAATTTCTTGTCATCACCAGGTTTAAAGTTGCTAATGGTTGCGTAGATAGCTTTGAAGAATGGCTCTTTGGTGTTGTGGTATACTCCTCTGTTTCCGTGGATCACTGAGATGCCATTGTCCTTGGCAGGGCCACAGTTATTTCCGTATATACAGTGGTCTGGACGGTAGTTCCACTCACAAGTGTAAGTGTACAACAACCCTGAAGAAGACATTGAACTTTGTAAGGCCCTGGTACATGAAAATATTCCTGCACCTAAGCAGTTCAGACATCACATTATATTGCTACGATAACTGCTTAAGAGTGAATGACACTGCTCACCTAGAAGAAATCACACAATAAATTTTGGGTTTTGAATTCTTTTGGTTGCTTGACCCTCTTACAAGTACATATCCTGAGATAATCCTCATGTCATTGCTTATAACACTGTTAGTGTCATAGAGAGTACCTCAAAATCACAATTTAATTGACTACAGATTTAAACTAAAATGTTGAATTCATGCAGTTGGTAAGTGTTCTCAAACCAAACCTCTGGGTAGCTTCTGGTTGAAAATTTATTTATTTAAATGTAAATTTATAAACTTAGGTCTTTTCTGGCTGATAATACAGACATGACTCACACTGTATGCAGCAACTATGAGTTTCTTGTTGCAGCCAGCAAAACTTACACTAGACACAAATTAGGCCAACTGTAAATTTTGTTTTCTTTTTCAACATGGTATCTTTCCAAGCATCGTGAAAAAATATAAAGTTATTAACAAATTTTGTTAATTATTAACATTAATTATTATTATTATTATTATTATTATTATTATTATTATTATTAAATGTGACAAGAAATAAAGACATGAATTACCAGGATTATCATGAAAAACAACATTCAACAAGTCTTGATCTCCCCAAGTTATGCTGAGTTTGTATTTATGGTATGCTTCAAGGATTTTCTCTGTCCAATTAGATGCTCGCATTCTTGTTAAATTCATGAGCATTACACCAGAGTTCACTCCAGTTTTTCCAAAAAATGGATGACGTGCAAATCTCGGATACCATGACAGTGCTGCCTCCTCATGCTCAGGTGCCATGGAAGCAAGCTGCGCAGAATCAAAATGTTTAAAATGGTTCCAAAGATCTTCCACTGGTCTGAGCAAAAGAACATCTGTGTCCAAGTACAGAATGCTGTCAACAGAATCTAGTACATCCTGTAGGGATTAAAAAAATTAATGCTACAGTTACTTAAAAATCTAGCTGTAGTTGATTACTTGTCCAGCACCGGTAAGTTAGTAATTTCAAGATTATAGATAAAAATGCACAACATTAAATATTCCATTTTGCACTGGAGGCTGATTGGGAAACATTGTTAGTGCCACTTTTATATGCAGCTAAAATAATGAAATGCAATTTTAATTTAATTGAATAAAATTTAGGCTAAGCTTGAATCAAGCTAATGCTAATCAACAGCCCAAGCTCTTAGGGGTGAGTCATACAAGGTTTTGCAGGGCTTATGTGGTTTCCTTTCCAGCTTTGTAAGGAAATCTAGTTGCTTTGATTGTCAACTGTGCTTGTAGTGTGCCTTTGCTCCCTCACCTCTGGCCCTCCCCTTTGCTGGCTGTAATAAGTATGTGGGTTATCATGGATACCTGCGTGCTCACCTTGAGACTCTTTTCTCGACCAGCTCCACAATCCCTTATGCGCCTTTCCCAAGGTCATGATTAAACAAATTAATATGGATGAGTTTAAACTCGAAAAGATTCCCCTGCATAATATAAGCCTTTACTGCAAGCTAGTTTAAACTTTTCACTTTTTACACCAGTGTCTCAATTAGGAATTTGTATGGCATGTGCATTGGCAGTATACTCACTAAAAGAAAAAGTCTCTGTGCTGCACATGGCTTGAAAAGTCGTTTCCACTCCCCAGCATTTTCTCCAGGAGGAAAGTGCAAAGAGTACAGTTTGAACCTGACTTGTCCAGATTGAACAGTCTGCCATTCACTGAATATGTCTTTGAGTTCACCATGAAGGTGATCCTCGGCAACAATGTGAAACTGAACTGTTCTATTCGTGAGCAATGATGTGGACTTGAGCATCGTTGCAGCTTCCATTGATCGCTCTCCACATACCACAGCACTTACGTGAACAACAGGATTTGGTGTGAATGTTCTGTGGAGAGAATACCAAATGTCTTTTCATAAGATAAAGAAGACCTTAACCAGTTCAATGGATGATAGGTCTTTTTCTGTACATTATTTTGAATAACCTACCTCAGACTGGATGAATAGAAAGTTTACATCTGACTACAAGCTTACATGGCTCATAAACTCTGGTTTCCAAAACACAAAGCAACTTCCTCGGAGTGCCTGTTTAGTAAGATCCCCCCACCCCATATAATTTTAGCTACCATGGTTGCCTTGACAGTTTACTGGTTCTCCCATTTATACCCTCGGGTGTACCCTCGGGTAGTACAAACAAGAATAATAAAGGTTGTTGTTTTATCCTTCATACGTTTCTATATAAGTTGAGATGTTTCAGTGAAAGAAAACAAAACCTACTTTACCCGATAGAAAAATAAAGGTAATTTTGTTTCTGTTTTGTCTACAACTTTAATACCTAACAGGAGTGAAATCCAAAATCGAGAATTAAACTGTCAGACTAGCTAGCTTGCTTGATTGCTAACTGAAACAGTTACCTTTTTGTCTCGTCCGTTTTGACTTTGTCCCACTCGACTCCTGTTTCTTTTCGTGATGAAGTTGCCATGATATTCCTTGGGTCTTTCGTGACAAGGTTGACAACTCCATCGATACTATTTTCCGGTGTACTTTCTGGGTGTGCTCCCTTGGGAAAGTTCGCATCTGTTTCTTTTACGTATAAATTCAGCAACGCAAATTCCAGTAGAACTACTATTACTAAAACTATGCTTAAAGCAACTGCTATCTTAGAAATGATTTTAAATCCCATCTGGATGACATGGCAAAGGTTAGTGTTATAGCTATGCACTTGTGATTATTTGGAGACATAGCAGCCGCTCCTGCTTGGCATCCGCCCCTTGAGCAACTTTCGTTCACGCTTCACATGGAGTCGTGATGTTTCCGCCATAAGCAGATCAATTTTGTGAAAAATAACCTTAAGGTAAGGTCCGTTCCCTTCTTAAATGGGAAAAAATAACATTTATCAGTATCTTTCATCGATTTGTGCGGGCATTTTCGTGAAGAGAGAGCAAAAGTGGAAAAAAAGGTGTTAACCGATATGCAAACTAGCCAACATGTAGGCCTCATGAAAGTGGTTCAGTTTTTCGCACGTGGCAAGTGCTTCATGTCCGCTGTTTCATCTGCCTACACGTTTATTTTGTAGCTATTGGGAAGCTTTTGTGTCGCCGGATGAGAAAGTAGTTATTAGCTAAGTAGATTTGTCATGGAGCCAACGAATTAATGCTAAATTTTCCTTTCATTGTGGCTGTTGCCGCCAGGAATATGGAAAATTTCAGAACTTTAGTTGCGGCTTGTTGTCGATGGTTTGAAATTATGTCAATGGAAAGCTTTTCTCCTATCTGTGTTGAGATATATTTGCGTCTTGATTAAAAGCGCTAGCGAAGCTAGAAGATATCAGTTTTTCAGCCGTTTTGCGCGTTTCTTAAAATCAAGCGCGGCTGAGATATTTTACTGGTTCTAGTTTATAGGTGTGCGGTTTCACGTGGTTAAGAATGGTCGAAAATGTTTTAAAAGTGCCTGCAGAGGGTCAAGTCTAAATAGATCAAAGCACTTAGTTTAATTGGATCTCAGTTCAGCTTAGGAAAGCCCTGTGATCTTGGGGTTTATGCATATTTTAATGCTGTCCATGCATTTAACCCCCTCTACTATCATTACTTTGATGATGTAAATTGAAGTTTCAACCAAAAAATTCTGGTTTTTTCAGAGCACATGTATAGAGTTACTGGTAACACATCACCCACCTGTACCAACCCCTCTTCCACTCAGAATAGCACCCTACCAACAATATACTTGTCTTGGAAGGAATAGACATGTATTTACTTCAAGTACATGTATGAAATCAGCTTTTTAATATTTCAGTGCACTCCAAGATGCAAAGGGAAGGAATGAATGTTGAGACAGCAGATTACCTCACGTCACTCCTGCAGAGGTATGATGCAACAGATGGTGGACTTCCTGCTGAAGCCATTCTCCCACCAGTTCCAGTTCCAAGAGAGAGGTTGGGTCCTCCAACACCCGCTGAGTTCCTTGTACCTGCAGTTATTCTCTGGGATCCTTTAAACCAAGTTCCAAATCTGACAGAGTTAGCCTGTCCTCATGAAATCCATGATAATGAAGTCTGTGTGCTTAGGGCACACACAAGTAACAAGGGTAATTATGGAAGGTGGAAGGCTTCTAGAGGAACACAGGATATTCCCAGGGCCCTTTACTGCTGTGATGGCTGTACACTGTTGGTGAGTCGCTTGTATACCTGCAAGAAAGGCCACAAGATAATATCTCATGATCCACGACTCATGGAGAACATTCCCTCATCATATCAAGTCCCATTTTATCTGTTACACAGAACAGGTTTTACCCATGAGTTAGCCACCTGGGTCCATTCTTGTGTGCTTGCTGGTATGACCTTTCACGAGATTGAAGAGGTTTTGATGCAAAGGCACCGAGATGCTTATGAAGAACGCAGATGTAAGTTTGATGCGGAAGTCAAGTCATATCTTGAAAAGAATCCAGAAAATCAGTCAGCTGTGGAAGCATTTCCTGAGTTCAAGACTTCCCAAGTTCCTTCTTTGGAGACAACAATGTCAAGCATAGTGCACATGTTTGAAGGCAATGAGCAGTTCTACATACAGAGAATGAGTGAATGGCCAGCCAAACGCATTACTGCTGGATACTACTTTAAAGTAGCGACAACAATCGGTGAAAAACTGGAGACAGCTGGAAAATGGATCACCCATTTTAAGAACATGTACACAGTCATGAATGAAAAGGGTCAGGTGATAGCCTGGAAGTTTACCAAAGAAAAAGATCTAAATGATGTGAAAGACATCCTGGCAGGACTGCAGCAACGTTTTGAGAGGCAAGGCAGACAACTGGAGATGGCTCTTGTGCCAGAATGTTGTGAAACCAGAGACCAATTTAATGCAACATATGGCATAGAGGTCCCAGTCAAACTTGAATTGTCAAAAGCAGTTCACAGAGTTGTGAGGAAAATCCCTGCAAAGAAAAGAGAAGAGAATCCGCTGACCAAAGCTTGTGTTCGTGACTTCGCCCTGGCCTTGCGTTACCCAACAGACAGGGGAGACATCCGCAATGAAGCAACACCTCCACCAGATGTCATCTCTGAAAACCTTGATGCCTTTGTGGATGGTTGGAAAGACATCATTGAAGGGAATGAGCGGGTGTTAACTCTGGCAGCACAGAGACAGATCGTACAGCTAAGAACTCATATAGAATCAGGATGTCTGTCAGAAATCCCAGCCTCTCCAGGAAGTGAAAATATTGATGAGCTGCACAACATTTTGAAGCCTGTCTTGGAGAGGAAGTTCCTAAATGCCGACATGGCCTTAGCCCTTATTTCAACACTTCTCTACGTGTGGAACGAGAGGAGAGCAAATTCATTACCCAAAGGTGCCCTTGTCCGGCCAATATCAAAGTACAGGGGAACGCTGGAAGTCAGTGGGTTCACACCAAGTCCTGAAAGATTTGGGATTATCAAGGCTGAAGATGATGAAAATGATGACTCCTCTTCTGCCAATTACTCCTTTGATGTTCTAGCTTTGCAGTGCTTGATACTTGATGCATTTGGTAGAAACAGAGAGGCAGAGATCCAAGGAAAAGGCAGTGAAACCTGTTTAAGTGAGGCTGCTCTGAAGAAAGTTATTGCAAGAGCATCCAATTTGCTGTCAGTATGGGAGATCCTAAAGACACAGGCCGTGCATGAAGTGTCCATCAATCCTCGTCTAATGCATCTTATGGCATGTTCTTTGATCCTATTCAGCCGAAATGAATGTGCTATTGATGACAGATCAAATCATGAAACACGGCTGAATGAAACACTGAGATATTATCAGTTGATGGTCTTCTCTGTAAAGAAGGATACCACTGAAGCAGATGGATTTTTCACTGCAGTCAGTTCAGGGCTTGACTCCATTCTGAGAAGTGATTTGCCAGAAACTGAATCAGTGAAACAGCACCTTGCCTCTATTGGATATCACACTGATGAAGGAAGCAGCCTAGAGGAAAATGTTTCTGTGCTGCGACAGTTGATCAGCGATGAGTGGCTTGCAGGTGAAGAAGAATACAGCAAACTTCTGGTCTCACACATGATAAGTTTTGCAGAAGAAGCTCAGGCATTCAGGAAAAGAGGATACTTCAAAGGTATGAGTCAATCATTGCAACTGTATTTTAAAGAGTGGCAAAATGTTGCAAAACCTCATTACAGATGCTCATTTTGCAAGCAGGGTTACCTGTGGCTAGACTATTTAAAATTATTAGACGGACAGCAAGCTCAAGGATGCCTTCTACATCAACATAAACAGAGATAAAGCAATCTAATTGTCTTGGCATAACCCAAGGTTTGATCCATGACCAAAAATATTAATATATCATGAACTTAACAAAAATGTGAAATTAAATAATTATTGATTGACCAGACAGTGCCATCTGTTGAAATAGTCAGACAGCCCCTGTGTAACCAATCAGACTGCACATTCACCTTTTTTTTTTTTTTTTTTTTTTTGTAATTTTTATTTTTTTTCAACATTTTGGGTTATAATACATACAATACAACACAAGACATAACACTAGTTACAATACTTACAATACGTCATAACTACAATAGATTACATACAACAAATTATAATTACTAATCGTAGCCTAATTATACCTAAAGAATATACAATGCGTTGTTTACAATAGTGCAGCTACCCAAATACAGAGGAAAAAAAAAAAAAAAAAAAAAAAAAAAAAAGACTGCACATTCACCTGCTGTTCAGCCAGTCGGTTATGCTAACAACCACTGGGGAATGGTTAAACTATAAGGGAGCTATCAAAGTCACTAGAAACTATGTTTCAGCACAGCCAGTGGCTGATCATTGACAATGACCACATGAAAATCTTATGTACTGATTGGTATTACAGAAAAATGGTTCAGTGTGTGGCCAGAAAGATTGTTAGAATGGCAATAGTCAGCAACTGGGTTAGGTCAAGTTAATCGATGAACGTCTTATTTTCGCCAATCCAATAATTCAGTTAATCCTAAATGTAGTTTGTTAATCATTATTAGCCATAATTATCAATAACTATTAACCAATTAGATTATGAGCTGGAGATTTCTATCACACAATAGCTGACAAGGCTGCAGCCCAAGTCAACTATCATGCAATAGAAATCGAGAGCCAAAATCTACTAGTCATCTACTAGTCATTCAAAACTTTATCTAAATCCTCTTCACGGACGCTTCAAAAACGCCAAGAAGCAGCCGTCATTTTGTTACCAAGGGCACACTGCTATGCTACTCACTATCTATCACAGAATAGATTGTGAGTAGTGTAGCCAATCAGAGAATGGCATTCGTTATAGAACACTATTAGATTTATACTAATATACTGTGAGTCAGTAAAATGAAGTAGCTGCTGAAAAACAGCACTCTAAACATTTGCAATAGCCATATTTTGACAAAAAAGTGTTAAACATTAGTTTGGTTGCTTGGGTTTGCCATGATTGAATTTGGAGAAAAAGTGAAAACGTAGTTGATAGGGAAGCCCTGTGACCTGCATCAGGTGTCCTGCTCCTCTTTAACCTGTCAAGAAAGGCAGTAAGTGCTGTTCATTTGTCTTCCCACATTGTAGTTGCTGAAGACATTAGTTAAGATTATTTTTACTTTTTTTTCAGCTGAAATGTCAAATCTCCTGCCAATTGCAGCAGCAAAGGTTTTAAAAGTGCCAGTCATTGTCTTCACTTCCCTTCAACATTTTCCTATTGTCCCAGTTGTACCATCAGATGCCATCATTATTGGTTCTTGCATACATGTCGCATACAATGCAGCAGGCTTTGGAGGGTTTTATGATGTTGGCACATATGTTAGCAGTTCCATTGTGCTTCCAAAACTGATGACTGATCCCGTGGCAAGGCGCAGAGATAGCAGGAAACGATATAGAGAGAAGATGGCATTGCTGAAGGTCAATCAACCAGCAAAGAAGAGAGGAAAGAAGCCCAAAACAGCTGGTTCTCAGGAAGAGAACCATGAAGATGGCAAAACTGAGGCAGAGGCTGATGATTCTGTTGCTTCACAACATGATGATTCCATGGATGTCTCTTCAGCTGATATAACTGACCAAGACAAATCCATGGATGCATCAGTGCAAGAATCAGAAGGGGAAACCTCATTGGAGTCATCAGCAGTAGTAAATGATATCGATGAAGGAGTAGAAGCTGCAGCAAACCTCCTTGAAATGGCTTACAGTGAGGCAGGTATGAATGAGGAGACAATGGAGGAGTCTATTACAGAGAGTGCTGTAACGGGTGAAATTTTACCAGCAACTGACCAAGAAACCAAGGAGGACCTACAGGCTTGTTTGCAAAACCCAGATCCTCAGGATGAGCAGATTACCACAGGTCCCAACGAAACACCAGGGATAGTATCTCAGGAAAATGTTGCCAATACTATAGAAACAACAGAGGTGGTGTCTCAAGGAACCATTGCTTCTGCTGGAGAAACATCAGAGGTAGTATCTCCAAAAAGCATTGCCGAAGGAAGTACAGCTGAAGCTGTCACTGAACCAGATGTTGCAACGGAAACCATAGCAGAGGATGTCATTAATCAAGCAATCAATGGGGAGGATAAAGAATCACTGGAAGTAGATGCAGAAGGAATGACCCCAGAACCTGTTTCAGCTGGCAATGATGCAAGCAGTGCTGAACCACTCACCCCCAAGAGCAAGCCATCGGTTCTTGACAGTGAAATGGTCTTGAGCTTCCAGGAGGGTGTAAACATACAGAAACAGACATTCTCTTGTAGCTGTGGTAGGGGAAGTGGAAAGAATCTGAAGCGCACCCAGTTCTGCCTGACACTAGAGGGTGGCTATCTTACACGTTGTGCCTGTTATAGAAATGCATCTGGTTGCTCTCACAGATGCCGCTGTTACCTCTGTTGCAATCCATATGGCACTGCTCAAGCGGCAAAGGCTACCAAGCCAGCTCGTCAGGTACGTCGTTTCCGACCAAGACACAAAGTTCAGGTGATCAAGAGTCGTTTTCCAAGTCTAACCTTTACCAGCCCTTTGCCAAAAAGTGATGCACAGAACTCCAAGTGGTTGGAAGTTGACTCAATGGCATTTGAGTGCCTCATAGCTACTATGAGTCATGCCGGATTGGAACTGACTCCAGAGAATATCGCAAAAGAGTTTGCCAGGCTGTGTACCATGTCACAAAATGATGGGGGGATCCTGGGGAACACGGTTCAGTCCAAAATGATTGTAGACATCACACACCAGTTGGAGGTTGTGCAGAAAAACATCCGCACCTTTGAGAACTTGTACAAAAAGCAGACAGAGCTGAACTGGTTTCAAGGAATGGAAGTTGTTTTCTCAACAGAAGTGGTTGTCTCATCATAGATGAAAAAATGGAGAAACAGTACAAGGACATGATGCAAGACCAGAAAAGACAGAGATCAAGATTGTTGCGCTAAAAAAAAAAACAGTTTGATTGTTGATAATTAACTGCTGTATGAACTACTCTTTTTACACAATTTGTACAAAAGGGCAGATGGCCCAACAAAGGTCACTTGCATAGTTGGGTTGAATGATTTTGTATAAGAAGCTCCCCTATAGATCATTACCATCTCATATCGTCAAACTTTTCTTTGATCTCTATTGCTGATTGCATAAAGTCATACAGCATTGTTTAACATCAAGATCAGTAGTAACATTTATTTATCTAAGGTATGCAAGTTTTAGTGGTCAATATACAGTATTGCAAATGCTCAGATTGTAACACAAACCATTTTCATCTTGGACTTTTAGTTATAACCAGTAAGAATGCAGTAACCATGAGTATAAATCACACCACTTTTTTTTTTACGATAACTGCAGAAATTCTTGCACAGTCATCGGCTAATTTTCATTGTCAATAAGTGGACAGGCACATGAAATTATAATTTATGTGGTGCGTCAACAAGTGAGAGCGGACAATTTGACAAGTTGTTATCCTAAGCAACAAATTGATCTCAGTTTTTAATACGTCTGTCCTATTATTGACAGTGAATTTCGTCTTAATATTGTCAAAGTAGTCTGTGGAACCAGACAATGTAATGACAAAATTCATGTTCGATAACAGGACAGATGCATGAAAAACTGATGTCAGTTAGTTAAGTTGACCATGTTAGTTTTACAGTTCTTTACACGTCATACCATACTTAAGGATTGCTTTCCATGAAAAGTAGTTTATAAACGTTTTTCGTACTGGTTGGGTTTATTTCCTCTCAGATAATCATTTTCTATAAATTGTTCTTAAAGAACTCATTGGAGCTTAACTTGTGATTGGCAAATTGTAATAATACTTAAGTTGTAGTCAGTGGTAAATGATTGTCATTGTTTGGTATTTGGATGGATACTTTGAAACATTATGGTATTCTCTTTCACCATAATTAACAAACAACCACCTGTTTTAATTTTAGAATAAAAATGTATCTATATAAGTTCTCAACCTCTGTGTGCTTTTTATGTCATCCTTTACAGCTAAAACAGCAGATCTATGCACTTTCAAGGGTTATTTGTCACCTGTTCCAAGCCGAGTTATCATTGTACACTCTACAAATGGGTCAGGATCATAACAAGTGATTGATTCTTCAAGGAATCAGTAAATGCCTCTCAATTAAATGTCCCAACAAGTTAGTCTGCCAGAGTTTTTTCTTTTTTTTCCTCTCTCCTGTGAGTTTAATGTCCTAAATGCAAATATAAAATTCCCAGCTTTGGCTTCATCGTGTTTTCTGTACAGGTTTTGTAACATGCTATTCCTTCATGTGCCACTTTTTTGTTCTTAGCACATTTTTACACTCCACAACAAGAAATCTTTTTGTTAATCTGTCAGCATAAAAGTATGTTGATTCAAGACAAGACGTATTGAAATGAAATGCAAACAAGACAGAATTATGATATCTTTATTATTAGTTATTATTTTACCTCTGTAACTATTAGTTTTAAGGTGGTAACCTAGTGACTGGTCAGGATGAGTTTTGCCAATTTTTTCTTTCCAGAGGATTATTTGGCTGACTTTTAAAATTCTACTCTTTAGGAAGTACTATGTACATTGAAGACTCCTTTCATAAACTCACTGATACAATCAAGCTGATTAAATTAGCTAATGCTTCACTCTTGGTATTGGTGTTAATCACTTTCTGTAACAAGCAATTCAAGAAATTCCACAGTGACTTTTAAGCCAACATGCATGATATAGTAAATTCTGAGCAACAATGAAACTTAGTTGGGCTTTTTTTTTCAAAATTTACATAGCTATTTTACAAACTTGCACAATGCATAGTACACAGTAATGTTCCTGTATTATTTTCTTGAGTCTCTACAAATTTATACTGTCCATAATTTTCTCCTTTTCTTCTGACACTTGGTCTGCTCCCCGTCTGGTTTATTTTCCCTGCTTGAGTTTCATTACTGGACTCGTATATTAAATCATCTCATTGCCAAAACAAAATACTGGCAGCCATGGCTATACAACAAATAGCAACATAAGGACTTTTTCTTTCACCTAGGAGAGATGCAAAAAATTAACTAGAAATGTGCAATATAATGAGCTGATAAAACAAAAATGTGTAATAAATGGAGCAAATGGTTTGAAATGTAAACTGATAAATAGAAAGAGTTGTCAGACAAATTCATGCTACATTGGATCAAGGAAGTTATCCAAATGAACTGTTGTCAATATCATAACCATTTCCATACAAAGTCTCTAACTTCCTAAAGCATTTACAGACTTTTGTTAAGTCTCATACATTCATTGAACTGAAAATTCTGCTACAACTTATATCAGAAATGAAGCAGGAATTCTTTATACCTATTCTTGCTGCTTTCCAAAAAATTCCTAATAAACTGTAAAGTAGAAAAAAAAAAATCAAGGATCAGTAAAAAGCTACATGTACCAAGTATTTGAATAATACCTTGTACGTACAGTCTTCATGAAGTAAATATTGCAAGTAACAGTCCACTTCAAGAGGGGAACTTCATTTGATTCCGTTCAATGTGATATGCTGGACAACAATATCTGACAAGAACAGAGCTTGAGGCCTTATGTGACAACTAGTCACAAAAGAGACAGGTACACCGAAGCACAGGGCTTGTTTCTGACAGGGTTGGCTAGTAAACAATAACCATACAAAGGCCAGTGAAGCTCTTTGACTAACAGTTATCCATGAAAATAAAACTTGCCTGGCTTTAATCATTTGGTAACAAGTAATGAAGAAAACAGCCTCGACAAAGATCAGAGCGCAAGATTCTTTGATGTTAGAACACCTAGCCTCAATTGCTTGAGGCTAGGTGGCTCAATTGCTTAAATCACCATCTGGTGGATAAGTTTTAGAACCACACTATCTGATGGATAGTGATTTATCCCGTGGATAGCATGTTATCCACCTTTCGAGCAACCTGGCCAGGCATAGTCAATCAATAAACCAATAGTCAACAATCAATATCAAGGAGGATTTCACTGAAAATTATCCCTGTAAACCAGTTTCAAACTTCTTGAATTCAAATGGTTTTAGTCAGATCCAGTGATAATTTCAGAAAGAAAATAGTTATTAGTCATGATTAGTTTAAATGAGTGAAAATTTCACTCCAAGAAACTAGCCAATCAATTTATGCATCTTCAGAGCCACCTTTTTCTTGTGCCAAGAACTCGCTGTCTAATAGGGAAAGGTGCTTCAACAGACAAGAATAGCAGTCCTCAATTGATATCAACTGTGTCAATTGATTTCCCAGTATCGATTTCTGTTGATTGAATACAGCTGGTCAAACATGATTATGTTGCTGCTAGCATGTCTCAACAATAATCAAATTAGCCCCAGGCCCCATACAAATGAATTCCTACCAAAGAGCCATCAATTGAAACCAAAAAGCTTGACCGCAATGAGGAAGGTCACAATGTGAATAGAAACTCAATTTCCATAAGCCAACTCAGTTTTCGAATTCCAAAATCGTACATCGGATGTTCCACGTCATCAAAGCATAGCACATACAAAACCACTCATAATACAAAAGCGTTTTATCGAATAACCGCCTGGAAAGAAACAATACCAGAATCAAACTGCGGAACGCTGCTGTTTCTTACCCGTGTTTGTTCTTGTCCAAGAGAGCTGGGTAGATCGAGCGAATGTACGCACATGTACAGATCAACAAAAGAACCACTGTGAGCAAACTTTGGAAGTTGAAGATCGCAGACTGTTAGAGAACCACAAGAAATAAAACAGATCAGATGAATTAACGATGGATTTTTGATTGAAAGAATTAAGCAACCCTTGAGAAGATTAAAATTCAAGGCTTACCATCGTTGTCTGCAGAAACTCTTCACCACTGTCGGCAACTGAAGCTGACAACTGTTTCTTCCATGTGTTTGATTCCAGCTACATGAAGAATGTAATATCGGGGTGCTAATCCGCTGACCGGCGGTAGGGGGTCGTCGCCGTGAGCGGGGTATTTGAACCCAAAATTACAAAATAACACAAATGAATATTTCAGGAAATGAAGTAAACTCACTGAAAATTCAGCTTGTGAACAGTGAGAAGTGCCTAAAGAAATCTTGAACCAATTCCCGATTGGGTTTTGTTTTGCATCCGATGGGTGTAGGAAATGAGATATATGCACTTACTGCTTTGATCACCTGCAAGTTGCGAGTGTATTTAAACCTACAACCTGTTCAGTAAGCGTAAAAACCAAGCAAAGCTGTAGTGTGCTGCGCAATTTGAGCTTTCCGTCTTCTCGTTCCATAGGAAGACCTGGGAAGGGTGTGGAGGGCAGGGAGAACTTGCCGGGGAAGGGACGAATTTTTCAAAACAGGTAACTGCTCTGCAATATGGAATGGAAACTCACGTCTTACGTGCGCCTTCAAGACTTGATCCACACCATAAGCAGCATTTTGTTACTTAGGGCCTGTTTACGCGGAGGGAAGGTTACACTAGCAAGCGGGTTAACCCTAGCTGGAGGGCAAAAGATAGCCCGGGTTTACAAGAAAAATTTTACAGGTAGGGTAACCCTACGACAACTTACATGTAATGTGCGGTTACAGTCAAAGGGTCTGGAAACAATTAGAAAGTTAACCCGGGGAGGCGGGTTAACCCTACCTGGAGTATTTACAAGGGAAAAAGTTAACCCGTCTGCCAGGGTAACCCTAGCACGCAGATAGGATAACCCGCCTACCCAGGTAACCCTAGCTGTCTTGTAAACACGACGAAGAAAAAAAGAGGAAATGTGTGAGTGCTAGGGTAACCCGGCCGCTTGCTAGGGTAAGCTGCCTTCTAGTGTAACACTCTCTCCTTATAAAGAGGCCCTTATTGTTTTTTTAATATCTTGATTTCTGCGTCGATTCTACTCTGTTTCGATTCCGTATAACAATCCTGTGGGATAATGTTGTGAGGTTGACCGAACGCAAATGAGGGTACCGTAAACTTCCGGAATACCGTTACTTTCGGAATTAGCTACTTTTTGGAAAAAAAAAAAAAAATTCGAAAAAATGTACGGTTTGGAATAGTGAATAAGTGAAGTTCAATTATTTCTCTTCCATGCACCCCCGATCAAGACCATTACAGCTTATTTTGACCTCTCAGTTCAAGGTCTCACGGAAATAAATCCTCAAAAAATAATAGCACAAAGTTGGGTGAAAGAAGTGAGCCGGAACAAATAAAACAGATTCCCCATAATTCTAAGCGAACGAGACTCTGACGCTTATAAAAACAAACAGAAAGGTTCTTTAAACTTCATATCTAGTCTTCACAGTTTTCGTAGCACAGGAAAAATATGTATGCAAAGTATGGCTTTCTACGTGCTAATCTGTGTTAGGTTAAGGAAGTCTTATGGTAAAATGTGCAGCCGCCATCTTCTGCCGTATATACGGTGGATTGGGTTAGCACGGGTTGCACTTCTATTGCGAGATCTGATTGGTTCATTCGGGGACCTAAGCCTTTTTCTGATTATTTGGCTTTGGAAAGATGTTGATTACTGTAAAGTACTTGTTTAAACAACAGTAACTGATGACAATAACTTTATTGTTCTTAAAAAGCTCTTAAAATAGAAATCATAACGTAAAAGCTTTAGCAAATAAAACGCTGGGCCATTTCAAGATCACCCATATTGTTTTTCAAGTTAAGTTGCATTTATTGATACGCGAAGGGAGGACTCGAGTTTCATGAAAGGTAAAATAAAAGTTTCCTCCATCAGTTCGTTTCGTATCAATTTGTACATTTGATTCTTAATTCCGTTCATTTCTTCGTTGTTAACTGTACTCTGTATATTTGCATGCTGTGTTGAAGGTCTTTTTTTCTTCACTGTTCTGTTGTTGGTCGACATAAACACAAGCTTCGTCGTGGTCTACTGTCCCGCGTTAAAAACGTTTTTCTGTCTTCGATGTTGATAATTTTAAATATTTCTTGCGTCTTGTCCCTTTTGTTGATATTTTTTGTTTGAGAATTTAAATGTTGTTTGCTGGACAATAAATCGAATTCTTCTTTAGCCAATGAGGTTCAACTTGTCTAATGACGCTCTAAAAATTAAAAAGAAGAACGAATTAGCAGAGAGACAGCGAATGTTGAATGAAACGAACAGACAAACAGCTGAAAGGACAGCAGTAAATGAAAAAGAAAGTGAGAAAATATGCCCACATTAATGTTTATTGCAATTTAATTTGACATTGAACAAGAAAACGTAGCGAATATAGAACTATAGAACATGAAAAAAAACCACTCTACCTTGCTTCAAGAACCTGTTGTTCCAATCTCTCCTGTGTTAGGAAAAGATAAAAATTTAAATAACTAGTTTGTTTGTATAAAGAACACGCTATATACTCCCTGTACTGTATTATATTTCATTCACTGGAAAACCACTGTTTATATCTATTTACGCAAAGAATCCGCAAAATTTTCCTAAAAAGTCGTCTGAAATCTTCTACTCCGGTGTGAATTTAACATGCCGTTTCTCTACCCCAGCAAACCTCGCTTGTAAAATGCTCAGTAATCCAAATGTGCTGCAATTTTACCTTAACGTTTTCGTTTCTGGCACGGTTTATTCGCCCCTCTAGATCTTCAATCTGAACCTTGATCCCAGCCGCATTATGCCACACGCGGATTTGACGGTCCGCGCCTCCTGCGGTGGCCAGGTAACGAGAGCTTGGGTGCCACGCGATCGCTGTGATATCATCTGAAAGAAACAACAACAACAACAACAACAAATGTGTGTTGGCAGTGTCACGAGCAGTACTGATATGTTACTTTACTAGTCACCCTAAGTGAAGTTATTCTAATCACATCAAGGAAAATGTAAATTTTAAAAACTGATTTCTGGAGACAAAAACTTGCATGAGCTCAGAAGGTGTTTGTCTTTGATAATCAAAGTTCAGACAGTAATCTCTGTAATATAGAGGGCTAATAGAGTCGCTCAAAAGAAATAACCGAAAAAATGCTAAGAAAGGAAAGGATTAGGAGCTTAGTTAGCAAACTGAGGAGTTAAGATGATTTCCGCGGAACATTCGAGCAATAATGGCAAAAATCAAGTTACCAAAAAAACCTCAGAGCATGGCAATATTTTGAATACAGTTAAGAAGAACTTATCGAGACTTAAGCTCTCAAGCTGACCCCGCGAGAGAAAATTGAATTTGAAGTCATCCATATTTTTATAAAAACAGACATTTCACATCAGTTCAAAATACAGTAACGCTCGCTTTAAGCCGTCTTACAAGGTTTGAAACTAATTTTCCCGAGAATGCTTGAGAATCTAATCGCGGGGTCACTTACAGAAATGAATTAACGTGAGAAGTTTAGAACAGCATTCAAAACGTTACCGTACTATGAGCAGATTTTTGGTAAACAATTTTTGCACTTATTGCTCGAACTTTGAGCGGAATTCGTCTTAACCAAAACAAGTCAATTATGTGGCTGACAAGACAAGCAGTGCGAGATACCGGAAAAAAGGGAAGCCTGGTACCAGAACTATTTCATTTATATTACCTCCGTGTACTTCCTCTAGTAGTTCTTCTAAGTTCCCATTTTCTGTATTAAAAATTCCTACGGATCGTCCCATAGCTACAGCCGTGACGTAAGCATCCGGGGACATGCTGATGAGCATGTTGTTGTAAACGCCAAACGAAGCATCATAGATCCCTGTTATAAGTAGATGAGGGTCTTGCTTCTTGGTGTACTCCACTGAATAAGACAGAAATAGAAAATTGGTTTGAAACTACATTTTAAGCCACAATTACTTTAAAACCAAAACAAACAGTTCCCACAAGTGAGTCCCCCAGTTGAGGAAGGGGCCTGAAAAAAGGAAGAAGTGCAGCAAAGGGACACGAAGGGAAAAGAGAAGAAGGGACTTTTAGTGTGATGTTTCAACTCTCCCCCAAATATAACCCTCTCATTAGCTACATACAGCTCAAATCTCATTGTAGTAAAGAAAACTCACCATCAATGTCCCAAATTTTCCACGTTCCATCTTTTGATACAGTTGCCATCCTAATAAAAACAACAAAGGAAGTAAAGATGCAGGATGATTTTCACATCTTTTTCAACCAAAAACTTATACACCAGTGTAAACTTTAAAGAGCTGCCCACAGACTCCTCCAAAGTCCTTCATCAATGCTCTTAAACTGCTTGTAAGAAATTGCAGTTATCTAAAAGAAGGCACCAGTAAAATGCATAACACATTATTTACTGAAGGTTGATAATGCAAATTTTAAAACAACCATGTTGAGTAAAATTGTATTTGGGTAACCTGTGTGGCTGGTGGTTTATGTGGGCTTTTTCTATAGGCTCTCATGGTGCAGATAAACAGTGAAGGAAAAGCTGCGAGAAGAATGGTGAGAAGAGAGAGAGAGAGAGAGAGAGAGAGAGAGAGAGAGAGAGAGAGAGAGAGAGAGAGAGAGAGAGAGAGTGTTTCTCCCTCATTCTCTTCTCGCCATTTTTTTTTTTTTGCAGCTTTCTGCTTGTTTGGCACCACAAAACTCCATCAAAATAGCACCAAAACTGCCAGCTATGTAGGCTATATTTGGGAAGCTGACATTTAGAGTGACGCCATTTATCATGAAAGGAAATAGTAACTTACTTAGTCATGACTGAACAGTAGTACATCATTATCTAGTACCTTGTGGAGTCTGCTGAAAAACTAAAATGATAAACACCAGCAGTGTGGCCTTTCAACTCCATTGCTCTTGAAACCTGCAACAAGTAAAATAAATTATGCACTTCATAATAGATATACTGTAAGGAAATGTTATTAATGTAATTAAAAGGCTTGTAAACAGACATGTAATATGTAATATGTTACCTGCTTGAATTCATCAGACTTGGTGAACTCCACGGCCCAAAGTTTAACATCAGGGGTGAACCCTAAGAGAAATATTGGTACCTAATGATATGAACTGTACATGTAAAGGTACAGTAGTTACAGCTGACAAATGGCCAGTTTTCAATTGAGGTGTAAATGACAGGTGTGTCAAATGCTGATCAAATGTTCCCACCACTAAACCAGTCTAACCCTTAAGTAACCTGAAAGATTACCAGCTTAACCTAAGACCGAGATGTGCCAGCAGGGTTTAAGAACTGAAATATATTACACTCTCAAGAACAAGACACATTAGCAAACAGGTTTCACTACCCTAAAAAAGTACATTTATTTTATAAACTTCATTTACTTGATCACTTGTGAGTAGCCCTTGACTATTTGTCAGTGCAACATTTGACACAGTGCATGTAATAAAGTTTGCCAGCTGCTGGTTAATCAGTAAATTGCTAATCCAGTGACAGTTCTGAGAATTTGGTGATACATAACCAGAAATTGAATGCTCTGGAGAATTTAAGGTTGTTAAGATTTTAATGTTCCTACCTGCAGATGCAACAAATTTCCCACAAGGAGATATACTTGCAAAGCTGTTGTTCATCTGACGAGTGTCAATTATCGACAGTACTTCACCTACAACAGATAAACAGTGTCCAGTCATAGCCTCATCAATACAGACTCCAAAGTGAGAGAGGTGAGTGTTTTAATTTATTGTGGATTGATTTGCCTGTTAGAGTTAAAAATATGAGTTCTGGTTTCTCTGGGAGTGTTACTGAACTGTTTAGAATATTATCAATGTGTCTACATCATGGAGGCAGGCTTTTAGCCAGATGGGCATCCAGGCATCCTGTGGACGGCCGCTTATTAGAGAAAATTGTTTTATTTTTGATATGTTGCCTTATAAATTGTTCATTTGAGCAGGCCCTTATATAGCACATTTTGGACACCCACTCTTCAAATCCTGGCTAAAAGCCTTCATGGAGGTGTCTGTGTGGAGGGTTGAACTGGCCAAATTTGTTAGAGGCAACAACAGCAGCTCTTGAAGGTTGTGTCCAGTTTGAGTTTAAAATGGATAGAGGTTACCAAAGATCTTTACTTTCATTTTAGACCCCTCTTCCCAACAGTTAGCAGCTAAAGCATACCCTTTAAATTCCACAAGATTATCGTTGTATCACTGGAACATGACATAATGAACTTGCCACTGGATGCCACAGCAATGTTGATGATCTCTGCCGAATGTTTGACAGGAAAATCAAATTCACCAGTAATGGAAGCTCCAGATCCATCCTTTTTCTTGTTCACTTTAAATACTCGGATTGTGTTGCCATTAGCCAAAGCTGTAATAAATGCCCTGAAACACAGTAAATTACGTTCTACAATCAGCATTAAAATCAATGCTACATGGATGGAGATGACAGGGGATTTACTCGAATAGAAAAAACGAGGAGGAACCTCATTTGCCCTTCTAACAAGTTGAGTGCTAAAAAGAGTACAGAACTTCTAATGATAGGCAACGGCATGGTATCTTTAAGTCTGTGTCCAGCTGTTTCAGATAGGATTAGGAGCTTTTTTGTCAGGATAATTTAGAGTTGAAGTCCTGATGCCAAAATGAGACTATTTTTTTGTTTTTGATTTGAACAATTTTTTATACCTAGTTTTCGCTAATCTCAAAGAGCCAGCTTTACAAGTGGCAATGTTTCCACTCTAATTTAAATTATTTTGGGGATAAAATATAAAATTTTTTTGTATCTTTGTTGATTTTTATGATTAAGGTTATTATTTTATTTAAATGCCTTTTAAAATCAGGACAAACATAAAAAGAATGTGCATGACTTAGTAAAGAGAATTAACACATCAATCTTGGGTTAGCAAAGAAAGAGTTACTTATAAATTAGGTTTACAAAGTATTATGTAGCAAAGGGCCTTCTTAGAAACTTAGACAAAATCAAATTTAATCAGATATACTAATTTTTTAATAATAATTATATGAACATTCAGATTTATCATTTTTTTCTTGTTTAAAGTACATTGTTACATATTATATCTCCATGCACTTTTAGGTTTAGTTGCATTTCAACAAACCTGAAGCGAACTGGTTGTTGTTGCTTAGTATCTTCACTGTCGGCAAAACAGTAGGACAAGAAAGAACGATTTAAGAAGTTAAAACAGCTCAAGTTTAATCATTGTTTAATGGAAATGACATATAAAAGTGATTCAAATTAATTAAAAAAATCATTATTCAGGGACAAAAGTTAAATTTAAAGTTCTTAATCAGAAATGCCAGATGTGACATGGGATGATACAATGAAATGGATGACATTGCCACAATAATGAAAACAAAAAATGTGATATATTAATTAGTAAATTTTGTGCTGAGGATATAAAATGATTTCAATGGAGAAGAGTGGAAAAAAGAAACTAGGAAATTAAAAATTAATAGGAAAATGACAAAATGGTGAGATTATTAGCTTTAGAAAGTGTCAAAAAGCAATAATGTACATGAAATTAATGCTAGATGACATTCAATAGATGATAAACAGTATTATGTTTTTAAATCTAAAATTAATGATTTTCTAATTTCTCAAGGACAACATGTATCCAATACGGCAGCCATGCATGGTTAACATTATGATAATAATATAACAGCAACGTAGCTTTCCAGCCTATTAGCTTAACTCAAAATGCAGACATCTCACTGATCTGGTCTCGAAATGCTTTGGATGTAAAATATCATCCAAATTCCCTGCAGTAAAGGGCACATCCTTGGAAAAAAACCCAAGCTCACCCTGATGAGCCTACATTATACACCAGTAAGTGAAGGGCTTTTTTTTTACAGGCTTCCAGGATTGATGTTTAAAACAGTTTATAAGCTTCATGGGAATTTTATCTCCTGACACCTGACTTAAAGCTGCAGTTGTGGCTGTATATGATAACAGATCTGTCAAAATACTGACAAGTGTTCTTACCTTGTATCAGGGCTGAAGTTGACCTTTGTTCCATGATCAAAATCGACATTTGCTCTTACATATCTAACGGTAAAATATAAGAAAATCAAACGATAAAATCAGTCACTGATGTCACTCTAACCATTTTTTTCAAAGAACTCTTGATATCTTTTTCTTTTTTTGTCTAATGGATCTGTCTTGAAGTTCTCCTGTATCAGCATTTTATCACTGTCTAAATGTTCTGAGAATTTGCTATTCTACATTATTTTATTTCCTTGGCTTAAGATGCCAGTGTGTAAAATGTTTTGTGCAAGAGAACCACAAAGGAGTACAACTAGTCCAAGGGTACAATAATCAACCCACTGAGTCTGAGAACCTTTGCCCTCTGTAAACATGAGGTCAACATCTGGCCACTCTTTAAAGGAAAGGAAGGACTGTTATTTTAAAATATTGTTCAGCTCTTATGAGTGCATTTTCATGCCTGTGGCTTAAAGTTTTTGTTCCCTGTTTTTCAGCAAAGGTAATACATCAGACTAGCCTTCCAGAGGACATCACCTTGTGCCACTGGCATTTGAAGGGGTGGAGAATGGTAAATGCCAGACTTTGCAAGACGACGAGATTAGCATTTTTCTTTGCGAGCCCAAGACATTTTGATTTCTTCAATTGCGAGACCGAGACTTTAAAGTGTTTTAAATGCGAACTCAAGATGTTCAGGTTCTAAGATGTTGTGATGCCATTTAACTTTACTGAAAAAAAAAATAAACAAATCGGTACTTCGCGACTTTCTTAGCCTTGACAAAAATCGAGACCGCAAGAGAGCTCTGGGAGAAAAATCAAGACTGCGAGACACACATAACTGCTAAAAAATGCGACTGCGAGACCCGTGAAATTCAGTGAAAATTTTGCGAGACCCTTGGTTTTTGGAGGACCATTTGCCACCCCTATTTGAATAAAAACTAAACATCAATGTATCATGCTATTAATTTTTGATGATTGTATTTTTTCTAGATTTCACTGATTCAAACATTTTCACATCTGATGGTGATTTACATTTGAGACATATTGCACTAATTTCACTCCAGTGGTGGGTATTTGTAGTGCATGCCCACTGCAACAATATAAGATAAAAGATAATGAACAAAGACAACAGACTCTTTACATTTGATTATTTTTCAAGTTTGAACAATACTTCTAAAATGAGGCAGCCACTTTCTTTTCATAATGTTGTGTATCCAAAGTGACTCGTCAAGTGGTGAATGGGGGAACAGTGAGGTCTGAAATGAGTAGACACAGGAAGGAAAAACAATAAACTGCAATTTCCATTCATTCAGGGGACCTGCAGAAAAGACTGACTGCTCACAGACTACAGTAAATAAATCCACAACATAACTTACTTATGTTCTTTCTCTTTGAAATCTTTTACACTCCATAGTCTTACTGTCCTGTCTGAAATACACATAAATAAATAATTTAAGTTCAAGTATTATTCTTTTTTCATTCACTACATTAATTTTGTGGTCCAAGTAGGATGTAAATGTGAAAGTTACAAGCTGGGTAAGGCTGATTGAAGGGCAAAATACAAGATTCTTTTAGTTTCTGTAGTCAGTAGAAGGCCTTCTTTTCTCTTCTAACATATTTTGGGAGTGATCTGGAAAAATGTAATTAGTGTATGCTACTCATGAATGATAAATTAATTATAGAGTCCTAAAGTGATGACGTCACAAAAACAAAATTTTTGAAATTATGGGATATGATGTCATATTCTTATAGAGGATCCTAAAAGATGCCCTCATCCCAAAAATTAGCTCTGAATTGCAATTCCCGATAGAGATATAAGGGATCAAAGTTTGATAGCATCCCATACAAACCCTTCAACTGACTCAAAATTAGAGAGATTTATATGGGGCAGTAGCAAATTTTCATCCTTTATATTTCGGCTGGGAATTACAATTAAGAGGTAATTTTTGGCAAGGACCCTTTTCTAAGGACCCTCTATTCGAAAATGGTGCCAAATCCCATAATTTCTCAAATTTGTTCTTTTGTGACGTCACAATTTAGGACTCTATTTTAAAAAAAAAAAAAAATACACAGAGATTTTTTGAAGTGATCATACGCTGATTTTAAGTGTACAAAATTATGAGGAAATATTTTTTTCAAACACAGTGTAGTTAAGTCCTGATCTGAATGCAAAGTATTTGGCCAACATAGCAATTCAAGAAAATATTTTTGTTTTGCCACGCAGATGGTGATCAGCTTCATAAAGTATCCATAAAGTAATAAACATTATTTTGTAATGTGTGGTTGCCAATTATACCCATGAGCTGATCAAATCAATCAAAATGACATATGAGACAAAGGAAGTCCCACAAATGGTATGCCAGCCATGAAAGTTCATCTTCAGGTTTCCAATTCAAGAACCAAAGAATTTTAAAACTTGTTAAGCCAGGTTGCTTTCTTTAAATAAATCTGTGAAATGAATTTTGAAGATGTATGTTTTAAAATAATAGTTAATTATTTAACTTAATTAAGCTTGCATTTATCTCCCTTGCCAATTAAGATGTATTTTGAAATCAACAAATTGAAGAGAAACTCATTTTGGGACAACTTTGAAAAATATCATGGAAAAGAACATTTCTCTGGCCTTTCCCTTGAAAAAAACTTTTTGAGAAACTAGACCTGAGTAACAATGGTATTGAAAATAAACCAAAAAACCTATGTTACACAATGAGACTATAAAAAAATTAATTTACATTATGAACCCAAACTTCAGAACATGTTTGTGTACTTCATCCTGTGTATATTAAAAATGAATATGCCACTTGATACTTCCAGCCTCACACTTATCAACAAAACAATGCTTAATAAGATAAGCTACAAATTGACTAACTCAATTTTCTGGATTGTTGAGTTTGTATGTGAGGGGGATTCCACCGGGGAAAGATTCAAGTAGTTGTGACAAGTATTAATCCTTTACCAAAACAGACTTGAAAATCTACGACTCAAATGCAATAAAATTTCACAAATTTGCGCTAACGAATTGTATAAATAATAAATTGTTTACGTAAAAATACGTTTTAGATAAACGTCTAAATAAAAAATAACAAGCTTAATGCCCTCCTTCACGTGATATATCCTCTGTGTACGTGGACACATCTCTAAGCATGCAAGCGGCTACATTATAAAAGAAAACTTATTGAATTTATATTTCTTTGTGACAACCTTGCGAAGTTGAGGCCATGTATTTTCCATTCAAACTAAACTCCAAATCGAAAACATCTCCTGTGTGGCCTTTCAGAATAGCAAACTGTCTTCGATGATTCTTCACTGGCGCGTTCCCTCGTTTGCCTTTCGTAGTCTTTGCTTTGTCTTTTCTCTCTCCGCTGATCGCCTGTTTTTCTTCCAATTCACTTTTAACAGTCTCAGAACTGTCATCCTTTCTCTGTTTACTCTTGAAGCCGATAAACAGAATAACTACTAACACAGCAGCAGCAATTAAAGAGGTTGCTATGATTGTCCCAAGAGTGGCGACCTCGACGCCCGCCATGTTTCCTAACGATTACAGCACATGTATGGGAGCCTCGTTTTCACTTCACGCTTTTTTTTTTTCGCGCTTTTTCACGCGCGCAAAACGCTGCATAAGCTCGATTCATACAGTACTACTCTTCAAAGCAACGTTTTTTTAACGAACACAATTTTTCGATTAAATGAGATAAACCTTTGTAAAGATTCTATATTTTTAGCGGCGGAAAAAAAAAAACAATGATTTGCGTAGCATTGAATTAGCTCACCTGAAGAACTTGACATTATGTATTTTCCATTACTGCTGAATTCAACTCCTTCTACAAAAGCATCATGTCCTGACAAGGAGGCAGCCTGTAGCGGATGGGTAACGCTAGGCATGCTAGTTCCTGTTACTTGAATTTTTATACTGGTCCTTCGCACGACGCCTGTATCCCCGCTTGCAGCCAGGACTAAATACTAGGTGGAACTATAGCAACCTTCTCAAGACATGAAATAAAACGGACCTGCGCTAGCTACTGGAATTTATACAAACTCATAAATTGACGTTCGTTTTAACTTGAGCAGTTGAAGTTCTAGTTCCGTAATTCAGCGTAAAGTAGCGTGGCGTTGAAATTATGAATTTAAAACAGCCAGATAGCAGGTTGTGTGAAAGCTTTATACCCTGGCATTCGGCCAATGTCGGCTGCGCTAGTTTGTGTGTTATAAGGCGCGCGCGCAGTTGTAGGTGTGCTTACAAATTGCCACCAGTTATTTTGCGCAACCAACAAGCTAATTATGGATAAAGCAGATGCGTGGGTCGCAGGCTGCTGAGTGGAAAATCAAATCAAATTAATTATTTAGTCTCGTGTGGCCATGGTTAACGATAACAGCAAATAAAATGGACTCTGCAACTATTATGTGCTCTCAAGCAGACACTATCCATCAAGCAAAATGATATTACGAGATTTCGGTTATTGGGTTACCAAAAGAAGTTTATGGAAAGCGTCTTAACATGCAAATTTTCGGTTCAGTTTCTAGATGGTTTTGAGAATTTTAAACGTTTAACGCGGAAATCAGCGCGTCGGATTTGATGAAACTGCCTGAAAACATCATTGATTCAACTAACACAAGCTTATTTTATTTGTCTGGTATTCAATGCGTTTAATTAGGATTGCATGTTATAGCCTTTACAGTCTGTAAAAAGGATATTGCCGTGTGATATATTGAAAAGGGTACTCTCTTACTTTGAGCTACTTAAGTGTGGCACGTGCCTTGAGAATTAGTAACACAAGATAAAACTATTACTAGTCGCCAAACAAGGCTCGCACAATAACAGTATATCGTACAAATATCATTAGTTTGTTTCTTTGCAGTATTGGATCTCTCCCGCTGAGAATTTTAAATGGAAACAAAAACTCGTCTTAATAGATTTTAAGTTTTTTAGTGGATCTTCAGTGGCACCAAACAAGTTTATTTTGCATACAACGTTGAAGTTTTTTAAAAACATTTCAAGTCTAGCTATTGAGTGAATTTCACTGATTAATAGAAAAATGAACAAAAAAAATTGCTTTTGGTTGTATATCACAAATCATGATTCAATTTTCACTTCGGCTTGCATTGATCAATGGTTCTCGGTTTTGAAATCAAAGAATCTCCTCTTGTTACAAAAATCAATAAAAGGTTTGCGCGTCAGATTGAAAAAACGTTTATAGGTCTATTGTTACTGAGTATGAACACTGAATTAGTATGCAGGCTTTCACCTGTCTTGTCTAGTCAAGTATGGTATTTGCTTTCCCTCGACTTGGCTTGAGCTAGCTGTTAGTAAGGAGAGTTCTATTTATCCATGAAGTTTCTTAGTTAGTCAAAGTCGAGATCCCCAGGTTTAATAATGAAAAAATGACCCCATGTACACACCTCGATACAAGCACCGAACTCAGATTAACGGCTCCGAGCGATTCCTTTGCATTTCAGGTTATCTCAAGGTAGGTATCTCATGTTAAAAATATAGCGTGGATATAGTTTCATAAAGGCTTTTGTTCTTGGGCCATCGTAGCATACGAAACGTCAAGTTATTAAAATGCGTAAGTTTAATATGTTTATCACCGCTATTTGTGTTTTATTCCTTGTGGATATAGTTACTCGGTAACTTCTCTATATACTTCATACGTACACAACTGACGGAGAAAAAAATTGCTTTTTTGGTTTTGTTTTGCTTTTTTTCATTTCGGCTTGATTGAGTGAGCCGATTTCGATTTGGAATCGGATTTAAGCTCGGTGAGTGAAAACTGCAGCTGATAGGGGAATAAATAATTAATTCAAACTTATAGTGCTTTAATACAACAGTATTAACAACAGTAAATCAGCGCTCCGCATTTTACTTACTAATGGATCATACAGTAATCAAGAACTGAAACATAATTAGAGACGACAGATCAATTTACTTTTAAATACGTCAGCGGCTTCATGGGGAGATTTCAAAGGGATAGCTTTGTCTGAACCGGAAAAAAACTATCGCTTCTCTTCTTTTTTTTCTTTTTCATAAAATCTCAAATTTATCTCTTCGGTGACAGAAATGTCACACTGTAGTCATATTGACTGCATGAAACAGCGCCTAAAAGTTTGTTGATAATTCCAATTCCGGTTAAGACGTTTCTACGACCTTCTATACCAGTGGCTCAAGTGATTTCTAATGGCCCCAAGTTTCCCAACTAAACTGAGCTTTTGATTAGCGACCGGCCTTTAATAGAGTTCACTGAGAGCTGTAGGGAAAGCTCTTTTCTAGCCTGCGATCAAGCGTTCTTTTCTTACCCTTTCCCGCGAGCTTCTTCTTCTAAAAAAAAAGTAATAAACGCCTGATTTAGCCCTTTTCCTGCGCAGAGAGTGGTTACTGATACCCAGTCTCTCTCGGTTATCTACACAGGTGCGCTGTCAAAATGGCGAGAGCGAACAAGCTAAAATCTCAAGCTTTGATCACAAAAAACGTTCTTTACGCTGGAGAAGGGGAAATACCATTATTTGAACACGGATCTAAGGTGAAATTAACTACTCATAAAGACTTCTTGTAGGTAAATTTAAATGGTCTCGCGAGACATAAGATAAATTAAAAGTAGATATACTCACAAATCCTTTGGATTTTTAGGCTACTTTTCATTTCAAAACGTTCAAAAACGATGAGGACAAGACGCCGATAGACTGCAGTCGTGATCTTGGACAGCCCTTTGAGCTCCTTATCGGGAAGAAATTCAAGCTGGAAGTTTGGGAGGAACTTATAAAAACAATGAGAGAAAAAGAAATCGCTCGTTTCACTTGTGATAAATCGGTAAGATCAGCTAAAATCTTATTAAGCTTATATTTTTTTTTTGTACGTTAGCTACGTTTTACTAGCTTTTATTATATGGCTTGTGTTTCTAGCCGATATAACGTGCACTCTGATTGGCTAATTGTAGGGCATTGTTATCCTGTAATGCCCACAGGCCGATTATGGGCCTGCAAAAACAAAGCAAAAAGCCATATAATAAACAACTTATTAACCTCAAACTTTCGGTTTTTATGGGAAGATCTCAAAACTCAGCCTTCCAGTATTGACCTCACTATTGCTCAGTCAATACTGCAAGGTCTCAGTTTGAGATTTTCCAGTAAAGACCTCAATATTGGTTAATAAGTGGTGCAGTGTTTATTTTCTTTATATTAAGAAACACTTTTCCATACATGGTCAAACCAGGCTGGCAAAGTCACCTCACAACCAGTCAATTTATCCTGTGTCTGACCCTCAATGAAACCCCTATCCCTCCTAAAGCAGATATCTGTGCCATTCCACTTATACTCCCTCCTCTGAAGATCGTGAATGAAATGGCTCTTAGAAGTCATTCATTATAATGAAACGCCTTAATTTGTGCTGGAAATATACATAAATAAGAGGATTTTGCCTGATGCGTTGGCCAAATTGTGAACATGTGAAAGCTGGCCACTGTTATGATTTCTTTTTGTTAATAGTGATACGCAGTTTTAACTTAACACTTGTGTTGTTAGCTTGTAGGAGGCTATGCAATAGTTTCCAAGAGTCTCCGTACAGTTGCAAAGAAAGCAAAAGGAGAATTAACAGAAGAACATAATCATCATGAACATTCTTGCAGTTTGTCTGCCATGAAATCAACTGGTTATCCAGACTTAGACGACTTGCTTGTCAATGAACAAGATCTTATCTTTGAAATAGAACTTTTAAAATATGAGAAACCTGGTGAGTTCCAGAAGGAAACTTGGCAGATGGATGCTGATGAGAAATTGTCCAATGTACCAAGCTTAAAAGAAGCTGGAAATAGACTATATCAACAGAAAAGGTACAAAGAAGCTGCAGAAAAGTATGCCGAGGCATTGGGTTGCTTGGAACAGCTTTGTCTGCATGAAAAACCTGGTGACACACCTTGGCTTAACCTTGACAGAATGAAAATTCCTTTCTTATTGAACTATGCTCAGTGTAAGCTTTTTCTTGGTGATTACTATGAAGTTATTGAGCATACAACGACAGTGCTTGAAAAAGATAAAGACAATGTCAAGGCTTTATATCGACGTGCCAAGGCTCATGTGAAATGTTGGAATCCTAAGGAAGCCAGAGAGGATTTCAATAGAGTAGCAGTTCTTGATCCATCACTCACAAAAACTGTCAAGAAAGAGCTTGTAGAACTAGAAAGGCTTGCCAAAGAACATGATGCAGAAGACAGAGATAGATTGAAAACACTTTTCAAGTAGCCCTTTGTAAAGCTAAGCTATCTCAAATGTTCATTGTCAGTGGTAACTAAAGAATCATCAATTTCCATAAAAGTATGGATTTGTTACCTGGTGAAGCTATCAGAACTTTTAAAAATCATTAACTTTATCGTGTTTAAAACAGAGTGATAACTTAGCTTTACTTTATAAAACTCAGTACTTTAATTTATTTACATGTACAAAATGTGGAATTAAGCCCGCCCACATCATTAGATGCAATGGGAGCTTTCTATTTAAGTCAAACAAAGCCAGTGTTTGTTTCCTTTTTATTCGCTATCTACTATATACTGGCAGAAGCATATCACCTCTGCAAGGTGTTAAGCTTCTGATACTGGTAATTACTATAAGATTAGCAAAATATTATAACGTGTATTTGTCTCAAAAAGCTCAGTAGAAAAGATAGCAAAACTTGCTGCCACATTATTATAGCAATTATAGCATAACCGGTTGAAACAAAAGTGCATATTTTCCACTTTTAATAGAAACGAGAAGATACCTAGGGTGCTTATTAGGTTGCATTTGCTCGCTTTCTCACCCCACTTCTTTAATCTTTACTTAATATAATTATCTTTAGCTTGCTAATCCAGCAATGGTGGTCAGCGGGGTGCTCAGGTGACACATTTACAGTGAAGGACGATGAAAGGATATAGACCTCGCACTCACACGTCTGGTACATAACCACGGCAGCAATTAAAGAACTGTATTTGTTTATTATTTACTCTTGCCCCAATTTTAACACAACTAAACTTTATTTGTTCACCCTCTCCCTCAGAATACTTGCTGTGCAGGCTAGTGGGACCATTAATGGGGACAAAGCAAACAATGAGATCCCACATTATGCTCGGTAACAATCCTGCAAGCAAAGGAAAATGAGTCTCGCCACAGATTTCTTCTTTTTTCTTGTGGCAAATGATAGTTTTTAGGCTTTCTACAGAAAAAACTTAATTACAGTTATTGTTTTCTTTTTTTGTTTGTAGGGAGGGGGGAGGGAGAGCTGGCCTTGCTCGAGGAACCTGCCCTGGTTATCAGAGCCTAAACCAAAGCATGATACAGTTTATAGAACTGTGCATGAAGAAGCTACTTGTATACTGCTTTGATTTTATTACTAGTAAATTAGACTGTTCACAGTCTCTCTATTATTCATCACATGCAAAAGAAAAAGCAAGCTAAGCAAGTGAGAAGCACAAGGGGGTAGGGGCAGGGAAGCAAGCCACCCCCTCCTCCCTCAAGTCTCTCACTTTGCACTGGCATCCAGTTCTCTCGCGATTCTATCTGCCTGCTCAGTGATCGAATTAAAATATGAGATAATAGAGGGCTGTGAACAGTCTATAATTTTCTTAATATGTTGATTATGGCAGGAGCCCTGGTTATGAGCATTTTAATGAAGCAGAAAAAGATTGGCTGAATGTTTTATTTTTCACCCAAATTATTCTAATTTCATTTATTGCTCATAATTTGTGTCTAAAACTTGTGAAGGGTAACCTGCTAGCCACAAAAGTAAGTGTACAGAGAGATATTCCAAGATCCTAAATTTCAGGTTACGGATCACCGATTCCTAATTTTCCTGTCGCTTGGTTGCGCGTTTGTGCGTCCCCTTGACCAATCGGAGTGTTGCTCCAGGACTTCGCATTTTCTTTTCAGCTGTGTTTTTTGCCTAACTGAAACATGGCGTCCAAACTTATAACTGATGCCTTTCCGAAAGTCAAGAAGGACAGGCCGATTAACCAAAAAGAACAGCCAAAAAAAACTTCAGCCTTAAGCGAAAACGGTGAGGTTAACCTTAAGCTGTTTTTATTCGCTGTGAATTAATCTGGTGCGAAGTGTAAAGGTCTGTAAAGTTTCTACTTTGTTTCAAAAATGTTGCACAGATGCCGAAGTTTTGAAGGATCAAACTTCGGACCTCACAGAGGAGCTCTCGGTCTTAAAAGAATTCGACTTAGATTCCGAATTTGGACCATGTATTGGTATGTTATATTTGTTGTTTATTACTCATAAAAAGAATGAATTAAAAAGAGTGAAATATTTGTTTCAACTTTTGTCTCGTTTCAATAATACTTGAGGCCCTATTAGGAAGTTCTTAGTCTCTTGGACTCCACCAGGCTATTTACTGGTTTGGTATATTTACTTTTTAGGAATTACCAGGCTACAGAGATGGGAGCGAGCTAAGGAATATGGACTCTACCCTCCCGAGGAGGTTAAAGAAATCATTTTGAAACACCCTGATGACACAGCATTCACTGAATGGTAAACAAATTCTGCTTCTGAGAGTTGCACACTTCTGAGAGTAGTCCGGTTTGGCTCTCTCTCTGACAGGCTAGACATGACAGAGAGAGTACCAGACTTGGACTGATCACACTGTACCATCATGCATCTATTCTAATCAGTTTTTCTATTGGTGGAGTGACATTAAGAAGCTCTTTTTTACACATTTTTGACTACGTGAAGTTTAAACTGGGTCTCACAGGCGGACACATCTCAAACTCAGCTTTGCAGACACATCAGTAATATTGAGTGGAAGATGGACAAATCACATTGATTTATGTTGATAGATATTACCATAGAATTTCAAAAGTAACGCACCCCTTCCTGAAAATAACTGCTCCCTGAATGTAACATTAAATTTTTACCTTCCTATTGAACCCTGAAATTAACGGTCTCCCTGAAAGTAACGGCCCATCCGAAAGTAGCGGCTCTTTCAAGAAGTCACTAGAAGAGAAACTCTCTGATCTCTTGAAAGCGCAATGTGAATGAAAAAGCCTGACTGCAGGACTGAACTTCTTTCAGGAGTTATTTGTGATTTTATTTCGAACTTAACTGAATGTTTCTTGAAACTATGATTTATAGGCTGTATTTGTCTGTTAGTGACGTCAAATGATACACTCAGTGTAATTAGTTGTTCTGCAATATGATGCGACCATTATACGTTCACCCTACGGTACCACTAACCAACATTGAGAGCCTTTTTTGTTTATACATTCTGCTTTGTTTATGTGGGTAGTTAGAAACATACACAAATGGAACTTTTAATTTCATGTGTTATGTGTCCCCTTTGTCTGAAGTGACTGTGAATTACATGTGCCGTACGAACATTTTTTTAACCATCCAAAAGTAACAGCTACCCAAAAGTAGTGGCCCCCTTTGCCTACTAAATCAAAAAGTAACAGTGACTTTTACTTTCGGAATTCTAGGGTAGTGCAGATATCAGCAGTTCATTGTCAAGACATAAGCTTGGATAGGTAGATGTTTCAGGCATGGCTTCGGTACATCTACATAAAGACATGTTTAAGGTTAATCAAAGAAGTAGCTAGTGTTTTTTTTTGGAACTGCAAGGGGTTAACTTTTTAACTTTTTTCTTTGTTTCAGTGTATGGTATGATGCTAATCTCTGATGAGAAACAATACAGTATATTGAGCCTGTTATGCACAAATGTTATTAAGCATTTGTGAACAAACAAGTGAACCACTTTCACAACATAACTGAATGTCTTTTTTAATGAACAAAAAATAACTTACATGTACTGTACAACATGTACTGTACAACAAAACTAAATATTATTGTGTATTTTTTCTGTACTATATTAGAAAGACCGATTTGGTGTTTGGTTCCTGTGAAATGTTCCTGTTAGATTTAAAACAACCTTCAATTAGGGTAATTTTTATTTGATCTTATTAATATTAAATGTGAGCTGTAAGAGAAAGATAGATAGCAATCAACACTTATGAAAAGTAATGTGCTGGTATTGTTCTTTATGTCTTAAATATTCCATTCCATATGATGGAGCCCACCCCCCACCCCCACCCCGTCTACCTCATAAACAAAAAATGTTGGCATAGATAGCTCACCAAGTTTTGAATTTTATAGCCACAAAGCATACAATTGACTACTACCCTGAGGGCTATTTTAGAGAGAAATGACTTTTCATCAGATTACTCTATATAGGCAATCTGCAGTAGACCCTGATATTACATAGTTATATAAATATAACATACATGCAGTAGTCAAGTTTGAGATTATTATTGTACAGTTTTGTCACAAACTAACCCCAGAAAAACAAATTGCTGTGTTACATCAGTAGATGGGCAATTAGAAAACTGTTAGTAGTGTTAATGATAATATTATCAGATTGGAGTTCATAAATGAACTGCTCATCCCAGCCCATAGCAAAATTGTCTTGACAACTGACAGAAAATCAATTGTAACTTGAAACCTGCCTTGTTTGTATTGATAAATCGTTGTCAACTTCAATTATAATCTTCAAGCTTGTAATAAAATATTATTGTCATGTATTAACAACTGAGCAACTTTGAAACTCCTCAAGTCTCCATTAAATAGTTACTTGAAAAAAACATTCCAATTTTTCAAAAACTGACAAACGTTTCACTCCCTTTAGTATACAATATAATAATTATATAAAGAAGGGGTAACCAAAATGAAACAAATACAATGGCAAAAATACCATTTTGGACAAAAAAGGGATTTGGCCTGAAAAAGGTATCAGACAAAATATTCATGCAAATTTACACATTATGGAGATTAAAAATACCAGTGGTTTCACTTTCTTCAGGATGTTCAGTCTTTCAGATCTGACATTATAATCTAGAGTCTGAAATCCATGGGAAAATAATACTGCATTTAGTTGATTTGACTTGTTATACAACAGCTTCTGTTCTCCCAGGAATGAGTTGAACCTTCTTGTAACATGCCATACTGCAAACTGGCAGGTCATTGCTGGAACATGAGTATTTCTTCAAATTGTTACATCCTTGAGCTGAACATGTCGGCTTTGGCTTTGGAGATCTAAGAAAGTACCAAACATTTCATGCATCAGTTGTTTACTGGAACAAAAATCATGACAAATAAACAATACAAACCACACAAAGTCAATATGATCCAGCTGGGTTTTACAGTAGAGATAGTTTCTTGCTTATGTCCATACAGTAGCCCTAAATGGGTCACTGGTGCATTGATTGCACCATTTAGCTTTTACAGTTGTATCCTTATGATTACAGTCACATTTATCAAATTCAAGACTTTTGTGATACAGTGGTTTCAAAGGGTGATAAGAAGTGACCAAACACAAACAGAAGAAACCTTGAAATTCAATCCCACCCATCTAATTTTATTCCAAATATCAAATTAATAACTTACCCTTGAGTGGATTGCACTTGTAATGGAAACTCCAACCCTTTAGAAAAGGACAAAGCGAATCCTGTGTGATTACTGATGTACCTAATGTGAGGTACTTCTTGCTTCCTTTTCCGGGCCTGCAGTAAGAAATGTCACATGTTACTTTCAGTGATAATGCAAAATATGATCCAAATTTGGATTCAATGAAAGACTCCTCTATATTATACCTTCTCCTCTTCTTTGCGTGATCTTGTAGCTTCTCTATCCAGCAGTTTCTTCACGGTTTGAGTCTGTTCAAAATTGAAAACAAGAGTGAATTATAAAGATCTTTTGTAATGACTTAAATTATATTTTAACATTTACCTTGTTTTCCTCAATTTTTTTCTGCATTTGCTGTTTTCTCTTCTTGGCTCTTTGCTTTCGTCTCTTCTGAGCTTCTTCAGTGTCTTCATTTTTTCGCCTTGGTTCTGAAATTATCAAACATGGTGAAACATTGAAATAAAACCATGTAGTACTGGTATATAATAAATTATTATAATGGGAAATTCTCTTAGCAAATCAATTCTTTCAAATACCTGTTGGAAGCTCCAAAAGTTGATTTTCACCCTCTATTTCATGTCCAAGCATGGCTCTCTGAAAAAATGTAGGCAAAATAAATTTCTCACTTTATGAAAGGAAGTCTTACTTCCAAGCCAAGAGAAAGAGAGTTGATTCAACACAGCTAATGCTGTAGTTATTTTGCTACTAACAGTGTACGTACCATCTGCCATCACTTTAATTTCCAAGTAGAGTGAAAGTTGGCACATGGGTAATAATTTTTTCTAGCAACACTTACTGATATCACCAAACTGCCACAGGAAATTGCAATGCACAAAAAGCGCAAACGAGAATTTCACATCTTGTAGGGATCATACCTGTCTCGCAGTCATCATGCTCACATCCTTGTCCTGTTTGACCCGCCCAAAGTCATCCAGTTCACCTTTCTCTAAAGCGTCTAACCACTTCTGCTCTTCTTGTCTGTAGAACGATACAAAAATATTCAGCTCTAACTTTTATGAGACTGTAGCTTGGAATTTACTGTACTTATCTTGCAGTCTATCAAGGAACATGTAACCTGATTGCCATTAGAATAATAAGATACTGGAAACTGTGACATACTCATCAGAATCTCCATGATGTTTCTCTGCAACTTCAGGTTCTTCTTTTTCACTTCCTAAAGGAATAGTCACCAATAACACCTATTATTATATGGCTAGCTCTGTGAGCGGGCAAGATGAATCAAATCCTGTGCTGTGATTAGCTACCGGAGTGGGCAAGATGGAGCTATCTTGCCCACTCAGGACTACCCACCGTGTCCTGCAAGAAAAATTTCCCCGAAAGCCATATAATAAATCCTTTATTGACCAACCTTGTTCAGCCAAGATGGCTGGATATTGGCCTTGTTCTTTTTTTGCGTGTTTATGGACCTCAACTCCATCTTGGTCCATAAACACGCAAAAAAAGAACTTGGCCAATATCCAGCCATCTTGACCTCACACTTGGTCAATAACCCATATTTATTATTGCATTATCAAAACTTTCATAAATTAATGCTTGCTCTTGGATAAATCTGCCAGTGTCACACTAGATAAACAGTATTGGACTCACTGTGCCTTGGTTTATAACTAACATATGTAGAGACATTTCAGCATGTAGAACTTTACATAATATTATTGCCTGTATACTTTAGATATAGTAGTACTTCAGTATCTATAGATATTATATTGGTTTTTGTTCAGTACTAACCTTGCCAAGATGGCTGGTAACTGTCCTCTTCAGCTTCTTCCTCCTCCCCACTGGTTATAACAGGCTCTGGTAATTTAACTGGAACTATTTTGGCCATTCTAAAAACACACAAGTAAATGTAAAATGGTGCTGCTGCTACTTTTGTGAGAGAAATAGAAAAGAATTGCCTGTACAAATATGAATTATATAATTTGTCAATGAAATGAGCCCTCTTGACAAGCATAACTTTTGTCAACCACACATTCAAGCTTTCCTAATGAGCATGTCATACTCGCTCACAAATGTATGGCAACTGATGTCCAACTGTCATTACCAGCTCACCAGTTTGAAACTGGGTGTCAATTTTCTTATTACAATAATAGGTCTGTGAGGGATGATGTAGGAGAATTCACTTGCTCCACAAGCAATGTTACCATGGCACTAAGCAATCCTATTCTCCTTTACTATAATTTTAATCCCAGATACAGTGTCACATTACATGACTTCAGCTATTTGTTAACTCACTGTGTTGTTGCTAAAGTTTCACCCCTGAGTTTTATCTTAAGGGTCACAGCTTTTCCTTCATCTTTGTTCATGTCCCTGTCTTTTTCTTTCTCTCTTGATCTGCTCTTGTCTTTGTTCTTTTCCTTTTTACGTTCCTCATCATAACCCTCAGGTCCATGATCCTTCTTTTTCTTGTGCTTTTTATGTTTGTGCTTGTGTTTCTTTTTAGGGGATGTAGAAGAAGACTCTATGAAGAGAGAAATGAAGGGCATAAATTAACACCCTTAGTATGTTGCATCCTTTCCAATCAGAATATTTTACTTGACATTCTATTTTCCGTGAGGGAATATTCATAATATAAATAAGATAATATATATGGTCATCATGTTAACCTGATACTCAGTTATCTAACGTAAGCAAAACAATACAATGCTCCACTTTTAAGTTTACCATAACCTTATTTTGCTTAGTTATTCAAATGATTTGACCTGGTTACCCCTTATCCTAATCATTACCTAATTGAGGTTTATATATTTTTTAGAGGAATATTATTTTTATTAACAAAAAAGCCATAGTTACATTTTGCATATTCGATTCAAAGCTTACATCCTGATCAAAAGCTAACCTCTCCCTTCTGAACGCAAGTTTAACGAAACACAACTCGGTTGAAATCGACCCAGATCACTACATGTCCACAGTACAAGTATGTGATAAAGCAGATAAGATAAGAAAGCGGAACCTTAATGCAAGATAACTCATTCTACAACCTCGCTCGGAGTTTCATTCTTGTTTCGGAGGAACGTTTTGAGTTACGGACGCATATATCGTGTGAACTCTTGATCATTAAACACGCCGTATTAAATATTTCCTCACGCTTACAATGGCATAAGTTAGCAACTACTACCCACCTCTAGTGTCCTCTTCACTCGCTTCTTTTCGCTTTGGCATGATTCTTTTGAGTTCAGCACTTTCCAATATGGCGCTGGCCTCGTTTTCGTGATGACTGTCGCCCGCGTGATGCGGTCCACGCGCCGCACGCGGGTGTTCACGCGCGCACCTGAGGTTAGGACATTGCTCAAGGGAGCAAATTGCTGAAACCCCCGGGTCTTAAAGTGCCTATAACACCAAAAAAGTTTTTGCGCTTAATTAAATCTCTGTACGGAATTGGGAAAAATGTCGCAAAAATTTTTTAATTCGGTTCAAACCGCGATTTTTTATGATTTTTTAAAGATCGGAAAAATGGCACTTTTTCAAAACACGACCGAGTCACAGAGTCACTGAAAAGGGTCTGGGTATAGCGAAACTTGTGACGTCATTCCAGGCCATTGATCGCTTTCTTGTTTGGAACCGCGTTTGCTTCGCTTCGGAAGGTCAGAAATCTTGAAAATGCCAGATAAATGCGTTGTTTTCGGCTGTAATAATAAGCCAAGTAAGGCAGAAGGTATTTCGCTTCATCCCATACCTTTTGAAGGGGCTGATGAACCGCAGAAGCGAAAAAGAAGAAAGCAATGGGTTGACTTCGCTAGCAACGCAAAACAATGCCAACTAACCATTCTTTGATTTCCTCTGATCCACTTAATCGGTTTTGAAGATTCTTCTCTAGTTCTTCCTCCGTTTTTCTTTCCTCTTCATATTGAGCCAGCCATTCCTCGTCTGCCATCGGCTCATTCGCATAGGCATCTGGTTCATCATCTGAGGTTTCGTGTTCGCTCGGGTTTGATGAACCCTCGACTTCTAAGTCGTACTCGACCTCGACCTCTGCGGCCTCAGAGTCCGAGCTAGAGTCATAGCTAGAATCGCTGGACGACATTATAAGTACGTTTGAATATTCAAACTTTTGTTGAGTCAAATAAAAGTTCTTTTGACGAAAAACTAACCCTCAGTACTCTATCCCACACACAAAACAACGTGAGAGTTTATACTGGAGCGACGCTGGCAATGGCCTGGAATGACGTCACTAGTCCCATTCTCCCGAATGCTCGGTCGTGCTCTTAACAGCGCCAACTTTAAAAATTCGTAAAAAATTCGGGTTTTAACCGAATTCAAAAATTTTTGCGACATTTTTCCCAATTCCATACAGAGATTTGATTAGGCGAAAAAAATGTTTTGGGGTTATAGGCACTTTAACTTCCCTGGCCTTTTCCAGTGTATTGACTCTTTCTTTCATACTTATACCTTTTTACATCTTACATACTGAGCACCAGGGAGTGTCCCATGCTGGCGCAACTCCAATATTTTTCTTCAGGTGCCCACCCGGAGACAAACCTTTGATCAAAGTACAAAGGTGAATAAAATTGTTTTCCGATATCATTTGCAAGGTCGAAATCAATGACTCCCGAAATTACGGTATTAAACATCTTCTAACATATTGATCTTCCCTGGGATTAAGATTATTGCCATAGGTTTCGTATATTTTTCTTATTTTTTGGCCTGAACTGTTGTTGTCAAACAAGATCGGACAATTCAAGTTCTTTCATTATATAGGAGGTATGTGGTTTGTTTTGTTTATAATGGACTACGCATTCGTTGTATAAAGTATTTCCACTTGTATTCTTCATCACTACTAATTGATGACCATAATGAAATAAGAACCGTTTGAACTTTTAGATGGAATTGCTGGGTTTCAGTGTCACGCAATTCAACATATATCAAAATCAAAATCAAAACCTCTCAATAGATAAAGTCCAGAATCTGGGAAATGAGAGAAGGTAAATATGCAAAGACTCTCGCCAAAATTCTGGTCACAGCAATTTTTCTTATGCGAGATATGCGGAGAAATGTTTTACACAACATTATAGAGATTTGTATGGAATGCTGGTGCCCATCCGTATGGGCACCAACATGGCGGCCGGAAACCAACAGAAACATCTGTCACTGAGTTTTGCTACAAAAGCGTGAATTTATCCCTCAAGGAACTCTAAAACATTAAAATAATACTTTTTCTAAGACATGAACTGTTCAGATAGCCAAGTTCCCGGAAATAAGTCACTTTTTTTAACCATCATGACAGCTCTCTAGGCAGTCATGTAAATGCCTCGTCACGCAAAAGCTTGGAAATTCAAGCGTAGTGTATCACAAAACCAAGGACCCATTCGGAGCGAAAATTTGTATGAATATTAGTTTTCAGCTGCTCTTATACATCATTTAAGTAAAATCTCAGGAAGATAAATAGTTTTGTAGTTCGAAATTCTGGTGACGTCATGTTTACAAATGCAATTTGTTGTAGTCTTTTTCCCGGGCTGTCGGGTCCGTTTCGTGTGCAACATGATCACTGGCGCCAGAATCCCCAGCTCCGGTTTCAAATCCACTAAATTAAAAAGAACAAGCAAATCACTTCTCCATACTGGAAATACTTGTTTGGATTTAGATTATCAAAAACTTACTCATCTTTGGATGAAACCTCGACGGGTTATTTTCTGACACCAGCTCAGTCTTGAAGTATCGATGACGGTGATTTCCGGGTCCTGGGACAAGGTTTACATCCGGACGGAAAGTGGGGAGGGCCTTGGAGGCACGTATTTTCGCGTTCGTATTTCTCGGGTTTTTTCTGCCTTTTTTCATTTTGCGATAACCGAGTTCAGGGCCGTAAAAGAAAAATATCAAGTCGGAGATGAAGTTAGTTCAGAGGACGCTCCAGAGGAGTCTGGCTGCGCATGCTCAATTTGTTCCCAAAGGCAGCGATCCTTTTGGTTATCAACAAGAAATCGAGACCTCTGGGAGAAATTAGAAGTGGATAATACTCTCTCTACGCATATTGAACTTGAACGCATGCGCACAATCAAACGGGAAGCAGGATCTCCTTGTGCTCTTGTGACGAGATTGAATCATCGGCACAAGAGAGAACGCCCAGGTCAATAGGAGCTTAGAAGCAAACCATAACGGTAACCAAAGGGTTTAATGATTAGTACAACAGCTCTTTATTACAGTTAACTTCCAGTCCGGCAACAGGATTATGTGGGAACAGAGTGGCGGAACCTGTAAGAATTGGGGAGCACAACTTAGAGATTTCAACTATCTTGGAAGCACCATTTGCTATGATGGAGGACTATGGAGGCGTTAGCAATTACATCCGCAATAGGCTCAGCAAGGCAAACTCAACCTTTGCGGGTCTGAGGCAGGTCGGTAGCACAAAAACTAAACTTAAGATCTTCCAAAGCTGTGTACTGTTAACACCACTTTATGGCTCTGAGTACTGGAGGATGGTTAAGCAAGATCCCAGCTTCCTCACAACTTCCCTATGTAGAATCCTTCGCATTTTCTGGCCTAGCCTGTGAACAGGGGGCGGCTGTACATAGGCTATTTCTGGCCCAGAACTATCTCAAATAAGGATCTTCTACAACAGACCGAACAGGATGAAATGAGAACAATCCCGAAGGAGCGGCGTTTGAGGTGGATTGGGCACGTATTACGGAAGGATGGAACTTCTAACTGCTGTACATTGGACACCAGAAGGAAATTAACCAGACTAAAAACATGGCGCAAAACAGTAGAGGAGGAGATACAACATCACCAGTGTTGGAGCACAATCGAAAAGGGCACAAAAGACCGGTTAGAACGGAGGAGCCTCTTGGTACATTTCTTTGCCGCAATTTTTGTATGTTTATGAAAAATAAAATACCAACAATAAAATCACCTTTTTTAAAATGAACTTTATTTCACCACTGAAAAAGTATAGTGCGCATTGTAAAACTATGCAGACACCATACAATTCTGTTCGATAGTTCAGTTCCGGATCACACCCGTTTTATTTAACGAAAATACATGCACTTTACTCTGTAATCAAAGAATGTACACAAGGATAGTTTCAGCCTGAAGTCGGCCGAATAATAGGAATAGCCAGCCTGGGAATGACAAGCCGAGTACACATTCTTATTAAAAAAAGAGTGTAGAGTAGGTATAAAGACACTCAAAATTAGGAGGTCGATAATTTAGAAAAAAGAACTCCTTCAATCAGCTCTGAAATAATACAATAATTGTCTTTTCCTGACTGTCTGTGATAAACCTCGATTATGAGTATTTGTTTTGATATCAACAAACTAAAATGTATCTATTTCAAAATGTTGCTTTTCCAAAGCTTCCATGCATGTTAGCTATAAAGTGAGTACCTCAAATGAGAACAGGAGTTCGATAAAAGAGCACCCCTAATTCTTCACATCATTTCTCTCCCACCCCATCCCACCTCTAAAACATATATTTGCAAATTTATTTGTAGAAAGACACCTCTTATTACATTGGAAACTGGAAATTTTATCATCAAATTGTGTCAATACTCCAGTTGAGATGAGTTATATTGTATTCTTGTCAAAAAATAGACAATATTTAAAGTTTACGTTGCAAGAATCTAGATTTCGCGGAGCATATCAACATTTTCCACCTAATAGCACAACACTAAGTTACTTTCGATAGGAAAATGTTTTAACCTCGTATCGCTGTTCAACAGCAACGGAGATTATCGCGAAAATTGTTTAGTAATTAAGTTATTTACAGACCCACTATCATCGTCTGACGTTTTCTAATATTATATCTTCTTCATCGTCGTCTGTATCATCAGAATACTCATTGTTTAGCAGCGCCTTGGAATTAAACGAATTGAGCGATCGTTCTTGTTCGTAATCCATCACGTAGCCATTTCTTCGCACTTGCAGGTGTTTTCGGTATCGCACGAGACGCCATAATCCTACCACAATAAGAATCAACACTACCGTCACCAGACCACTGATTCCCACCATGACAGCCATTGGCAGACCAAACACAAGCTTTTGATTGGACAGTGTAAACTTCACTTGTGTCGCGGGCTCATTTGGATGAACTTGGACGTCTTGCGTCACTTTTTCCCGCCCTGGAGCCGACGCGGTAACCTGATAGGTTCCAGGTGTAAGAATACGCCAAAAGTCGCCGTCTTTGGCTGTTGTGACGTCGTGATCGCGACCTCTTACTGAGATCACTGCGTTCTGTATAGGAGAGCCTGTGTCGTCATACACGAAGCCTTTTACACCGCGATGCACCTGAAGAGAAAAAACAAAAGATCATGTATTTGAACTCAATACTAACTCTTCAATCATTCACCAGCGATTTGTTTCCACCCTCTTTACACTTGAAAAACAAATCCAGAAAAGGAGATTGCTGGAATATTAGTGAATGACAGAGGGTTAAGTCCATTACAGTCTATGCATTGGAGGATCGAGTTGGATTATCACTCCTGGGGCCTGTTTCTCGAAAGCCCCGGAAGCTTTTCGAGTCCGAAAAGCCATTTTTAGTTAACTGGTATTTAAAGACAGAGAGGTGTATTAGTCTAAAACGTCTTCTACGGAATGGAACCTCCGTTTATATTAAGAATATGTGAATGAAACAGCTCTGTAATCATAAGGTTTGAGATTTTGCTACGGCTTTCCGAGTGCGAAAACTTTTCGGTACCTTCGAGAAACGGGCCCCTGGTGCTTAAACCCGGCTTTTGTGGCATGAAGCGACTACGGGGGGAGGGGGGGGGGGAAGAAATCCCTATAATCGTTTAGGTTTCCCCAATATTTTTATTAGTACCCCTTGGTGGAGAGAAGTGCTGCAAGAGTAAAGTGTCCTACCCAAGTTAAAATGTGATTTACCTGAAACACAAAAAAGAAGAGTGGATCCTTATGTTCCTTCCAGTGATGCTCCAGCTCTTGTGCGTACGGGAATTTACAACAGCCCATGTGTATACCAATCTCAAGACAGTTTGTATTTTGATACACATAATCTTTCATTCCACCCTCACTGCCTCGCCACGCCGCTCCATTTGTGATTCCTTTAGGAAACTCCTCCCTTACGGAAGGGCCTGGGCACAATGGTTTCCCATAATGCATTGATGGATGTGAGTTCGCATACGTTGTTGCTAAGTAACGGAAGACATCATCGTCTGGGGTGGGGTTAGAGAGAGTGCGACCTTCAGGGTGTGCGTCAAAGGGATAGTTTGCTACAAGCGAGCCTCCGTGTAAACTGGCTGACAGAACAAACGGGTATTTCTTGATCCACTTCATCATGGCATTAGTTTCAGCTTCATGAATCTTCCGTGTGGTGTCGTAGAGCCCTGTAACACAAGTTGAAGAAGTAAATGAGTGAAAATCAGGGATTTGCTATGGACCCAAAGGAGGTTTGAGCTATTCAGGCTATTCAAAAACCACGTCAATTCACAGACACAAGCAATTTTGCATTTGCAAAGTCTTACTGTATATATACCTGGGAAATTCGAGTTAATATCCACGTCCCTTGCATTATTTCTTCCCTTATTGGACAAGCAGTCCCCCTCAGAAGCCACTTCGGCTCCATCTGAATTCAGGACAGGCAGGATGTGTATACGAGTACTGTTGACCAGGCGAGTCACCAAGTCATCTTTACCATAACTCAAGCATAGATGCTGAGTCATCAGTAAAAGCATCTCTTTCCCAACCGCTTCATTACCATGGATTCCACCCACATAGCTGAACTCTGGCTCGCCCGCCTCATGCACCCCTGGGTTATCAGAGATCTCCATGACCCAGATGTTGCGGTACTGTACAGTCTGACCAATACTGTATAGCCTTGTGATGCTTGGACACTTTGAGGAGACACCTCGCAGAAAGGCTTCCGTGGCCGCATATTTATGATGAGTAAATCGTGGTTTTTCGTGTAAATTGAACATGACATCAGTCACTGCTTTGTCGTTGATTGTCACCTCTTTAGTGACACTTGAATAGCCCAGAGCTTGCGCAGTGATCTTGTACTGCCCCTTTGCTAGCAGTCTGTAGAAGTTAGGACCATTTTGTTTGAGAGTAATGACTGAATTTGAGCCCTTAATGGTCACTGTTGTGCTGTTCAGTGGACGGTGATGTAAGGTGTGAATAACCCCCTGTACAGCTTGATGTGATTTACTCAAGAATCCTAAAAGTGGTTCACGATTTGCCTCCCAAATCTTGACTAGTTCTCTAGTTGGTGGGTACTTGCAACAGGAAATGAAGAAAGAGAGCTGTGGAGTGCCAAGACTCAAGTACGCATAATCTTGCATTGTATAATGAATTTCTTTCCACTGTGCTCCACTCATAATTCCATTCGGAAACCCTGCCGCCAGTTCACTGCAGCCTTTTCCAAGGTGCATTGTGGGATGTTTCTTGGAATAGCCAAGAGCAAGCTCTTTAAACAAGCTGTCATCAGAACCTTTCACAGAATCGCTGTTAGTCATGTGAACACTCAAGGGATACCTGACAAACAAGATTGAAGCATGAACATAATAACACCAGAACAAAGTTCCTTAGTTTATGACAGTGATCATCCAGTAAGTTTAATTTTCTTGAAAAATTGAGGTCCAAATAAACATGATAAACATGAAATGACTGACTGACTGACGGAGGGACGGCAAACGGATGGACTGACTGACTGATGGACAGACTGAATGACACTGAGTTACTGATTGCTCTTACAGACAGACAGACAGACAGACAGACAGACAGACAGACACAGACTGACAGATGGATGGACAGATGTACTGATCAAATGACTGACCATCACCAACTGGCCAGCCACAGACTGACATGGATGCATGCAAGGACAGAAAGAAAGAAGAAAGGAATGGGGAGACTTAACTTTGCAGTCAAGAGCAACATAATTAGCATCACCTTGCTAGCATTTCTCCTCCTCTGAAGTCTGCCACAAGAGCAAAGTTGTTATCTTTCATCCAAGACTTCACATGCTTAACCTCTTGAGGTTCATCAGCAGCTGATTTGAGAAACTGATTGGAAACAGATTAGATAAATGAATTAAAATAAACATAATTTATCATTTTAAGTAGAGCCTGGTATATTATAAGTAACCACCAGGTAATGTTTCTGAGATCACTGAATAAGAGTGCTCTAAAGCTATCCTGATTTACAATGCCAGCTGAGAGTGCTTTGGTTCAGCAGATGTACCAGCAAAAAAAGGCAAACTATTGAGAAAACCTGATCTACCATAACTTGATATGGATCTCTACCATCCCATCCAAGTGACATTGCCATGGATGCCGATGTAGCATAAAGCGACTAGGAGTATTTCTACTCCCCCCTGGATGGGCTGCTAGTCCATCACAGGGTTACCCCCAGCATTAAATTTGCTGGTACCCATTTATACACCTGGGTGGAGAGAGGCACTGTGAGAGTAAAGTGTCTTGCCCAAGAACACAACACAATGTCCCCAGCCAGGGCTCAAACCCGGACCACTTGATCCAGAGTTGAGTGCACTAACCGTAAGGCCACCACGCCTCCATGCTAACTGGCAAAGGGGATAAAAAATAATACCAGGTTATAGAAAATCTCTTATTATGTAAACACCAGTGAAATACCAGGATATTTCGTTTTACTAAAAAATCATATCTTCATCGCGTGCAGTGAAGATAATATTTTTATCTTTCACACTGTGAAGATATCATTCCTTTTTGGTAACATTTTTCTTTTGTCCCTTTAACTATACTTAAATTTGTTGATGTATGATCAAAACATCTTAGGATCTTCTTTGGCCATCTTTGGCAATCTTCGGAAATCTTTGGTAATCTTCAGAAATGTTTGGAAAATGTGTGGAAGTGTTCGTCTGGCCTTCGGAACAATTTTGGAAAATCTTCAGAAAGTGGTTGGAAATCTTCAGAAAATCGTCAAAAACGTCGTCATTAGCATGTTTATATAATAAACAGAATATTACATGCCTGCTTGTGGATACGAGTTGAACACTTGAAGATAAAATTTGTATCCACTCGCGGGCAGGTAATATCCTCTATTTATTATCATTACTCAGTCAGATACACTTACCTCCTCAATATTCTTAGGTAATGAACTCTTTTCGCTCTGGGTTAAGTTGTAATAAAAGCTCCTGGATAAGTCATCCTTAGGTTCCAAGGTTCCATTACAGTCTCCTTCAGTTGCCTTTTCATTTCCATCCACATCCACAGCAGGTACAATGTGCAGCACTGTTGTTTGAACAAGCTTTATGATGCTTGCTTCCTTTTGTTGATAAGCATTGCACAGATGTCCCACTAATTTAAGAAGGAGCTCTTTTCCAACTATGTCAGTCCCTTGTAAACTTCCAACTAGGCCAACACGAGGCTTTCTCTGAGTAAGTCCCACATCCTCAGTGATTTCTAAGGAATAAATCAGCTTTCCTCCCTGACTTGTTCCAATTGTTGTCAGCTTGGTAATGTTTGCACACTTGCTGGCTTGCTCTTGAAGAAAGGAGGTCATCTGATTGTAGTTGTGCTGAGAATAATGTACAGAAGAGTCTGCCAAAGGCAAAAGGAAGGTTATAAATTCATGTGCAGTGTTTGATCTCCAGTGTAATAAACTCCACTGCTATAGAAATTATATACTATTTCATGCATGCTTCCCATGATTTGTGCAATCCTAATGCCTTATTAGTCCAAACTCAAAAAAAATATTATTATTATATCTATTAAATGGTTTATGAAATGTTTCTCAGAACACACGCCCCAACTTGAACAATATACTGCTGTTATTTTAAAATAGAAAATCACTTCATGAGGTGTACATTATATAATTATACACTGTAATCAAATTGTCACTAATGGACATCTCCTTTGCCTTTATTAGGGCTCGAAAAAAAACTTGAATTCCAGCTTGCCTTTGGGACAAGCAGCTCTAAAATTTTGCTTGCCCTGGGCAAGTCTTAGTTTGCTCTTTTAATGCATTAGATGGCCGACAACTTGCCTGATTCCTTGCCCATTGGGCGAGTGTGAATGAAAGCTACTTGCCCAGAAGGAAAGTCTACTGGCTCCGGACAACTGGACAGCACTTTTTTCAAGCCCTGCTTTATAGGTAAATACCTCTCATGAGCTGATACCCTTTGTAGGCAGACACTTTTTCTCGTCCAGTAGGAGTGTCCTGTTACAGGAGGTTTGATTGTACAAGGAGAATAAGCTACATGTATTGATCTAAATCTTGTTAAACTTACCTTGTGATGGAACTTGAGATGGAACTTGCGTATTTGTAACAGTTGATTTTAATGTTGCAGAACTTGACGGAACAGCAGCACTTGAAGTTGGCAGTAGAACAGAGCTTTTCTGAGAATACTGGGTTTCTTCAGAAGAAAGTTTTGTCTCAACTGGAAAGAGTGTTTGGGCCGTGGAGGTCTGAGCAGCGATGGTGGTTGTGGAAATTGTAGGCTGAACAACTTGTTTCAGTACAAAGTTCAATTCTGTAGCAAGACCAGCAGATACAACAACACTTTTTGTCTCAGAAATGTAGTCTGGAGCAGAGGCAGTGATGAAATATTTACCAGGGACAACAAGTCTCCAGTAATCTCCATCATGTGCAGAAGTGATGTTATGCCTTATTTCTGAGACAGAGATGGTTGCGTGACTGATTCCTGTCCCCTGGTCATTCTTTACGACTCCTTTGATGCCAGTGTGAACTTGAGACATAAATGTTAAAAGAGAAACTTTGTGGGCATCCCAGTATGACTTCAGCTTAGACTGGGCAGGAAACTTCACACAACTCATCTCTATGGTAAGTTCAAGGCAGTTTGAGTGGACGTAATTGTAGTCTTGCATGCCACCTTTAACAATGTACCATTCTGCACCATTAGTAATGCCGTCTTTAAAATACTCATCATCATAGCCAGGGCAGGGACGTCCTGCACTCATTGTTGGATGTGCTTTAGAGTATGAGAGTGCTAATTGTCGAAACACAAGGTCATCTGGACTCTTGCTATAGCCTTGCCGTCCTGATGGTGTATCATCAAATGGGTAATTTGCAACAATGGAACCCCCATGAAGGTTGGCTGACAGCACAAATGGAATAGAAGTGATCCATCTCATAACAGCAGATGTTTCAGGCTCATGATTTCTGTTCAGGTAAGGAAAGAACTGATCTGGAAAGTTCCTGTTCAAGTCAACATTATGGGCATTTTCACGGTTGGCTACTTCATACCCATCAGGATTCATTGACGGCATGATATGAATGCGAGTGTAATCCACAAGTGCTGTTACAACAGGGATTTTGTGATAGTTCTCACAAAGAGCTTGAATTAAGAGTAAAAGAGTCTCTCTTCCAACCACTTCATCACCATGCATGTTTCCTACATATTTAAACTCCGGCTCTCCTACTTCATGCATTCCCGGGTTGTCAGTAATTTCTATTACCCAGAGCTCCCTGTTTTGAACTGATTTTCCAATGGTGTACAGTCTAGTAATGTTTGGGTATAACTTTGCTATAGTCTGAAGAAATGTTGTCATGTCATTGTAGTTATGATTTTTAAAAATTCTTGGTTTCTCCCAGTCATTAACAAGTTGAGTAAATCCTTTACTTGTAGTTGGAATACTTGTGAATGGAACTTCAACATTTGGGTCCAATGCTTGAAGGCTAGACGACAAGTCTCGCTTGGTTCTGAAAGTCCTTTTCCTCAACCATGGAATATCACGTGTAGACATTCTGAAGTTATTTCTGTGGCTATGTTTATCTCTTTCTAAGACAAATTCTAACTCAGTAGCATCCCCAGAGCTGACTCTAACATTACGCACTGTTTTGCACCTGTGACCTGAAGCACAAGCCGTGACTGTGTAATTATTTCTTGGTAACAAAATTCGCCAAAAGTCACCATGTAATGCTGTTGTTACATTTTTGTCAAGTCCTTGAACATGAACAACAGCTCCGTGAATACCACCTCCATGTTGGTTTTTGACAAATCCTTTAATACCCCGATGCACTTGCTCCATATATGTCAAAAGAGCCTTTCTGTTGTTATACCACTCTGTCAGCAAATGCGATCTGGGTGGGTATTTGCACCGAGACAATTCAAGCGTGATTTCAAAACAATTACTTATCAAGTAATTCACATCTTGCATGCCCCCTGGGACATCATACCAGTAGGCACCATTGGTGATGCCGCCTTTAAATTCACCCCTGTGCCCTCCCTGTTTACTCATTGTCTTGTGATTTGTCGCGTATGTGCTAGCTAAATGTCTAAAGATTTCATCATCTGGCGTTGCACTGTATTCACCAGTCTCTGTATGGTTCTCGTTGCTATCAAAAGGATAGCTAGCTACCAGTGCCCCGCCGTGTAAATTCGCCGACAGTACGAAAGGATGTTCACGAATCCACCGCAACATAACTCGAGTTTCTGGCTGTGCTGAATTTATGTCGTACTTGTCCCAGCTATTAAATTGATCGGGGAAATCGCGATTAAGATCGACGCCATTGTGATTATATCGTCCAATTATTCCGGAACATCCTTTTTTTGCCTTCTCAAATCCATCTGGGTTCATAGAAGGCATAATGAATATATCTGTGGTGTTAACCAATCTCGTGACACGGTGATTTATTCCATAATTTTCGAGTAAATAAGCGATGAGATAGATCAAAACTTGCCTTCCCACCACTTCATTACCGTGCATGTTTCCAACGTATTTAAACATAGGTTTTCCTGGCTTCCTAACGTATGGATTGTCGGTGATCTGCATAGCCAGTAACTCACGCTTCAATGCCGACGTTCCAACTGGATGGAGTCGAGCAATATTTCTGTGTTGATGTGCGAACGTACGAAGCAAACATTCTAAATTTTCGCTGTTTATATAGCCTTGGTGTACTAATGACCGAAGTTTCCTTTCTTGAGTAACATCGCAATACCTATAAGAGTCTGTACCGGCGATGAAAGCGAGGATGAGGAATATTAGCAAAGAGAAGATGACGTACTTAACGGCCGCCATGTTTTTCATGATTCATTTCCTTGAATGGGTGGTCTATTATTGAAATTCTATTGTCTTTTTACGAGACACGTGACAGGGGGCTGATAGATACTCACGCCCCCACCCCCTGGAATTGATGCATGCTAAAATTCATGCATCTGCTCACTAACTCACAAAAATATGGTTTGCTTTTATGCAAAACACTTTCAATTTTTCATCCAATTTTTCCGGTTTCATTGCCACGTCAAAAATCACTTTTTTATCTGTAGATCTGCAAATACACCTATGTACACAACAAAAGTTATTTACTAATTCAGATATTGGAACTTTTAAGTCTCTCTAGTCACTAGTATTACATCGAATTACTTTCAGGAATTCAAGAATAGAGAAAGTATCTTTGTAATATTTGAACCACATTTTTAACCTTTGAGTGAAATGTAAAAGCGCTAACGTTTTTCAAACGCTTGTAAAAAAAAAAACAACAACAGAATGCCACTATTGAGAATTAGCCGACCGAGCCACGAAAGAGACATATACATGTGTTTTCCCCTGTAAAGTGTACTGTCGAAAATACACACATAATTTTTTCCGTGTTTAGAGTTGAATTGGATAACTGCCGTGATTTTTCCTCAGGTTTGACAGAAATTCACACATAAATTCTAGGATTATGTATTATTCATTCGTGATATCAAGGTAAATATATTGTTACAAAGTTTCACTCCTTCGTTTTCTCGGCTATAATTTCAATAATGAAATCCTCGAATCTGATTGGCTCTCGGCACGACTTAATTGACAGCTATTTCACGAAGAAAAATTAAAGCAGCTTGGGAAATCGTGGGGTAAAGGGTATTTAGTATTTCTAACATTACTCCCGCCACCTGGTACAGCTTTTTTGTGCCTCGCAGCCTCTGTGATTTATATTAAATTAGTACTTTCATTTATATATGATATCTCGCTGCCTGAATCATTACAGATTACAACTTTATTTAGTTTTTTTTTCTGATTCAGTATTTCCTCATTAAGTCTGGAATTCCCCATTCAAACGGGTCCTCCCGCGAAAGGTCTGAATTTTTCCCGCCCCGTTATTGGAATACCAATGTCCACCTTAAGGCGGGGTTACACATGAAAACACACCATCTTTTCAAACTTTTTGTATCGCTATACGATTTAATTCCAAACCATGGCAAAAAGTATACATTTCCAGTAAGGTTAAAGACCAAAGATTATGAAACTAAATTGTACCCAAGAACTTGTTGTAACCTGACACCGGCTAATTAAATCTGCCACCTGCTGAGGAATACCAGGGCTTACTTGAGAAAAGATAACTCCCACAAGAACTGATCAAAATGAATAATTTTTACATTTTTTGAAAGAAGACAAATAGCTTACTGTTTTAAGAATTGCTGGTTTTCAGTGTCGCGTAATTCAAAATAGATCATAATAAAAATCAAAACCGGTCAATAGATAAAGTCCAGAATCTGGGAAATGAAAGAAGGTAAATATGCAAAGACTCTCGCCAAAATTCTGGTCACAGCAATTTTTCTTATGCGATATATGCGGAGAAATTTTTTACCCAAATTTATAGAGATTTGTATGGAGACGCCATGCTGGTGGCCATCCGTATGGGCACCAACATGGCGGCCGGAAACCAACAGAAACATCTGTCACTGAGTTTTGCCACAAAAGCGTGAATTTATCCCTCGAGGAACTCTAAAACTTTAAAATAATACTCTTTCTAAGACATGAACTGTTCAGATAGCCAAGTTTCTTGAAATAAGTCACTTTTTTAACCATCATGACAGTTCTCCAGGCCGTCATGTAAATGCCACGTCACGCAAAAGCTTAGAAATTCAAGCGTAGTGTATCACAAAACCAAGAAACCATTCGGAGCGAAAATTTGTATGAATATTAGTTTTCAGCTGCTCTTAAACATCATTTAAGTAAAATCTCAGGAAGATCAACAGTTTTATAGTTCGAATTTTGGTGACGTCATGTGAAAACCAGCTATACAGATTTTTGAAAAGTTAAAACACATGAAATGGTGACCAGTTATAATGGTGACCAGTTATATCTAATACAGAAAATTCAGCATAGACCAGCACACGATTCAATGCATAACTTCGACAAAATGCACTGGATAGAAAAGTTCTATGTTTAATACACAAAACTTACTTAGAACAACAAATCTTGAAAATTTCAGCTTAATTCGATCGTTACAGAATTTTTAGGTGTACCCCGCCTTAATCGTCTAACAAGAGATGCCACTCCGTACCTTCGCTTCGTCCCTACAACCCCTCCCTTTAAGTGGACAAAGGTCCCATCATCACTTCCGAAACCCCCTTTCTGAGCACTTCTGAACGTAAAGTTTCGTATACATTTTTATTAAATTGCCTCTCTATGACCGTGATCAACATATTTGAAGTTAAAACGACTGTTCAACATCATTTCCTACGATGTCTTCAAAAAAGACGTTACATTTGAAGCGAAAAGTCCATTAAGTGGACACACAAAAACTCTTGCATCAAAGAATTAATTCGGCTGACACCGTTTAATTTAGATACTGACAAATGTGTTGTTACCGCTATTTGTTTGAGACTTAAATGCCGACTGCGAAATCAATTTAATTCTTTGATGTTAACTTTCAAAGGTCTTAAAAAATTTTCCGTAGGAAAAAAGATGGCGGCTGTACATTTTACCCCAATACCATGCGAACCTTACACAGCCCATAAAGTACAAGGAAAGCCTTATTTTTGGAATATTTGTCTCTGTGCTAACAGCATTGTGTATGCTAGGTTTGAAGATTTCAGAACTTTTCTGTACGTTTCTATGAGCGTTGTTAAAGTTTTCGTGCGCTGAGAGTTATGGGTAAATGTACCAGTCGCCATCTTTTTTCCTTCGGTGGATTGCAACGTGGTTTTGTTTGGTTTACACAATTGTATGTGAAGTGTGAAACGACACCTCAACTGTCTGTTTTAGTTGGTTCTGTTTTTAGCTTTAAATGCTTTAACATGTTCAGGTTTTGATAAAGTTCCATTGTTTGTGACAATTTCTTTGGGCGTGGCATACGTTTTTCCTGATTTCCTCTTGACACCAGTAACTTGAGTGTTGTTTAATCTGTGAGGAAGTATCTCTCCCCTGGATTGTTTTGCTACTGGGTTTCGCTGGACATTAATTTTCAGCGCGTTGACCGCTCCCATTGAAGTTGCATTTGGATGAACAGCCGGAGGACTTCCCTTTAAGTTGTGTTTGGTTTTAAAAGTCGTTTTCTTATTATCTGTTGCAGGCACAGAATCATTGGATGCCTTTCGATTTCCATTTCCGCCAGCTACTTTGTCTCTACTGCTCACTAACGAAGTCTTTTTGCTGCTGTTTCCCATCATCTTTGGCGGACTGGAAGAAAGTTTGTTGCCATGGTGAGTTGTATTTCCTATTATGGCAAGTTTTCTCTTACCAAAGGCTGACGCATTTTGGCGGGAAAGTTTGTCGTTGTTTATTCGTAGGATTACGTCTCTACCTCTCACGTTCTGTTTCTTTTCATCGTTACTTTTATTTCGAAAATTACCGACTTTCATTTTCCTCTTTTTATGTTCCATACGAGATTGGTTTCGATGATGTCCTTTGTGCTTTGGTATGACATTTCGACCAACAACTCTGGGTCTTCCTGGCAGTTGACTTTTCACTCTTGAATCCTGCTGTTTGTGTTTTTGAATTGCTTTTCGTTTTTCGTTCAAAAAGGAATTTTCTTCAGCCACTATGTTTTGGACGGCGCGAACCGTCGGATCATCTTCAATCGAAGGTAAATCCAAATCTTTAAGCTCGTCTGTTACGCGCCCCATTTCGTTCCCGGGCCTCCACTGATCAGCACCAAGTTGAGGTTCTATGCTAGTCTTTGTTGGGTTGATATCAAATGGCATTTGCGGATGCGCGCGCACTGATGCGATGTTCCAGTCATAACTATTTTCTTCTACACTGGGCTGTTCCCGGATGTTTTCAAAGACACCACTGTCAACGTACTTCGGTATCGTTATAGCTGACTGAGGAAAGTTAGCATACACATTATTGTTGTATCTTGCTGCGGGAAGCCCTCTGTTCGTAGGCTTTATCGAGTCTTCTTTGCTCGTGTTCTCCCCCTCATTAATGCTCACTCGATTTGCAGTGCGGCTTCGGGTTGGAAGCATTCCACCCGTCGAGTCATCTGCTTGGTCTTCAATTCTCAGCTTCTTTGAATAGCTGTTTAGAATTTTCAACAAGGCTTTTATGGAGGTGGCTATTTCTCGTACCTCAGACGCCGTTGGCCTTGATTCTTTTTCCGGAGTGATTGCAATGTTACTTGGTTTCTTAATCGTGGCAGGATTTTGTAAAGTGACGGGTGAAGCTTTGGATACAATGCTCTCCGTTTCTCCGCTCTTAGCATCGGTTAAAGAGGTTAAATCTGACGCCATTGGTAGAATTTTATCTTCAAAAGATTTTGTCTCTCCATTTTTGGAAGCCAGCAGAGAAGAAAAACCTGAAGGGTTGGTCAAAGCAGCAGACAGATCAGCGGGTGTGGGAGATGTCTTATCATCTGTTTCCGCTATTCTTCCAATTGCATTCATCTGCAGTCCCAAAGGCAGTTCTGGCTTTGACTTTGCCTGGAAATCGCCTCCAATTTTAGGATTAACTTCAGGAGAAGGGGAAATGGAAGTTAATTTGCCATCGCCATCAGACGGTAGCGCAATCTCCGTCGGCTCCTTTTTCTCGGTTGCAAAGTCAGAAAACGTTGTTGGCACCTCTTGTATTTGAGTTTGGGCGAATGACTGCGCCATGTTCCTAGAATCCGTCGCGTTGATTTTACCCATCGTTAACGCTGATTGAACGTTTAAGTTATGGGGAACCTTATTATTTCGTAAGCCGGTCAGTGTTTTGGACCCTTGGTTGGTTTGTGGTGCGGGAGTAGGGGCCTCATCCACGGTCTCTAACGTAAGAGTCACTGTCTGGTCACCTAAGTCAAGTTTTTGGCTTTGTTCATCTGGGTCTTTGGGTTTGTCATTTTGGATGTAGTCTTTGGTATTATTTTGTAGCAAAATAACATTAGTAGATGACTGTGTAGCATTATGCTGTTCTTGGGGACGTTTATTACTGCTGTTAGTTTCAACGGCATGATCGGTTGGAGCTTCTAATACCGCATCATCTCTAGAAAAGTCACTCGTCTTATGGTCGTTTGGAAGTCCATGTAGAAGTTTTTCATTTCCGCTTTCTTCATACGTTATTTTTGGCTTGCCTTTTGGAAGGCTGTCCTGCTCGATATCGTTTAAATTTAACAGGCTTGATACGATTACGCTCATCAGATCATTGATGTGAGGTTTCACTTGTGAGTATTTATCGCCTACATCATTCCTAGATTTATTATTTTCTGTAAGATGTTCGGGACCCTTAGGTTCTTCCATACTTTTCATGAAATCCATCAACGTGTCATTTCGTACTGTTTTTGACACATTTTTGGTTTCGTAAGTGGAGTACGTGAGCTTTTCTTTTCCATGACCACTACTGAGAGGTATTGGCAGTGTGTGATTATCACGCAGCATGTCTATCTTGTTATCACTTTTATATTCTGCGTTATTTCCTACCGTCAAGTTTGCAAGTTTAGAAGAGTTCTTCAGAAACGTTTTATTTCCGTGTCCTTTCCAAACCTCAGCCATAAGTTTACTTTCCAATTCCGCTGTTTGAGGTATATGCTTTAGCTTGTTGATGCGCCCTCCCAAAAGTACTCCTTTGAAGTTGGTTAAAGTATTTGTTGTGACGAATGATGAACGGTTCGTGGAATTGCTTTTGTGTAATCCTTGGCGCTTTGAAAGCGCGCCCAGAATGTTATTTACAGCCTTGGTAAACAGCGTATTATTAAATTCCGCTGTCAAACCCGCAAGGCCTTCAGCCATTTGAGCGGTCACATTAGTTTGAGCTGTTGCGTCTATCCCTGTTTTGGTCGTAGCTTGAGTGGGAAACGTTTGTTTGCTTTCTAGTGTCGAAACTTGCGTCTTTAATTTCTTATTGCCTTGTAAATATAGTGAAATGTTTTTCGCTATGTCTGCAAATGGACTTCCATTACGATTCCATCTTTGGACTAACTGGTTTAACGTGCCCTTTCGCATGGCGTTGTTAATCAGTCCTGTGAGAATATCTTGCAAGCTCTGTAGTTCGCCGTTCTTGGACGGAGGCATCCTTTTCGAAGCTGCTTGATTGGGGTGAATTGTTGCCACTTCTTCCCTTGTTTGTGCTACGACGTCTTCACCTACTTTCCCCGCCGAAAGGAGGGTGTATGTTGGCTTGGATTGCTTGGTAGAATCATGCTGCCGTCCCTCAGCTTCCGCCATTTCTATAGCTTGATTGATTTTGTTTTGCAATACTTGTAAGTCTGCTGAGCTCAAGGCTTTTTTCCCTTTTATACCCATAATGTAGTTAGAGTCCTTATCATCTTTAGAGACGAAAGGCTTTTTCTTTTCCGCACGAGCGGAGGTTGAACCCCTAGCGAGAAGAGCACCCAGCATGTCCAAATCTTCAGAAAACTGATCGTTCTTGTGATGATGTGTATGGTGCTTTTTATGCCGCGGCTCCTGGATAGTTGGTCTGTCGGAACTGAACGAAGGTTCTTTCTGATTCTGGTCTTCTGAGTTTTCATCTGGAGACAGCTTCGTAGTTAAAGCATCTAAAGCATCACTTAAAGTTTCCAAGGTGGCAATCTTTTGATCCAGTTTTCTGATTTTGTCTTTGTTTCGCTGCTTACCTTGATGTCTCCTGCTGCCTTTTTTCCATTCAATATCTGTATTTACGCTTTTTGATTCGTTTGGATCTTGGTTTTCGTTAAGCAAAGAATTCGCGAAATCAGTGAGTGAAAACACTTTATTACCTATAGAAACAGTTGGGCTGGACAAGTTGTCAGTTGCTCCAAAGTCTTGTTTGACAGGCTGGAAGATCTTCTCATTGTTTTTGTTTGAGACTGGGTTGGCTGTTGAATCATGTTCTGAGGGTCGTTGTGTTACTCCTGAAACTAGGTTGGCAATCAAATCTTGGTTGGGGGGAGTTTTATTAGTTGGTGATGCGGTTGTTTTGACACTTGAACCAAAATGTTGCGCCAATATGTTTTTGTACGAAGAGTCTCCATTTTTGTCAAAGTCGAGAAGACCTTTACCAAGTGCCTGGCCAAATTTACTTGTCAAAAAGCTCTTTACTAGACCTTCTGTAACACTCTGAAGTGGCTCTATTACAGTAGAAGCTGGCGGTTGTTTCATTGGATTTGCTGCCGACTGGGAGGGTGTTTGTAAAGCAACCGTTTTGGATGGTGGTAAATTCACAGTAACATCATGGTTGACGGCTTGGATTTCACCGTCATTTCCTCTTGGCAAACCCAGCGTGGAAGCTACATTTGCCTGGGTGCTTTGTGACGATGATGTTAATGATGATATACCATTTTGCACTGCGAGTCTAGAAGGTTTAATTCCATCTTGAAGTGCTGGGGTGGAGCTGTCTTTTTTGTTTGACATGACCGGATTGGAATCTTTAGGAACAGGAAGATTTTCTCCACCAAGCGATGTCTGATTCTTCCCTCCACTTTCTTCTCCAAGAAAATCGATAATTGGTTTCAGCTTATCTGCACGATGGTACTGAGGAACCGGAAGTAGCATGCTCAGGTTCAGCTCACCCACTGCTTGCTGAGGAGTAGGGATCTTGGTCAGGTCCAGTGAGGAGTGATGTAAGTTTCCTGGGTCTTGTTGTGGTAAATCAAGGAGCATCTTTCCACTGTCCGCGAGCGAACCTTTGAAATGTAAGGGAATTAAAAAAGGTTAAACAAATCTTAACTCACTTGAGCGTCTGAAAGAGTATTTTCATAAGCCGTTAAGTGGTATTAGGCCTACTCTGGGGCTTTAAATCTTCTCAAATCGCCTTAAATCGCTATTTTTTTTTTTCTGCCAATTTTGCTTAAGTCGCTTAAGGTCGCCTTAAATCGCCCAAAGTCGCCTGAAGTTACGGCGACTTAAGGCCCCAGAGTAGGCCTGGTATTTTTTTTGGGTGAAATTCAACGTGAATATTTTTCGTGACACATCATCGGATCCTCCTCTACGTATACAACATTTGCTATAACTTTATATGAAAGCAAGCGCTTCCTTTGAATAGTGCGCTTATTTTTGTCATATCAGTCATATTTGAATCGGTCCACTATAGCAGATCTGGGGGGGGGGGGGGGGGAGGCTCAAAGGAAAAAGGGGATTTTGGGTGGAGATGCATGACTGAGAACCATGTTATCCACCCCACTTGTTTGCCTAGTTGTAATTAACTTCTGTTTAATTTACTCACTTGTGGCATCTTTGGGAGGCTGGCATCTGTAACTGATAAGAGCATACTTATCAATTCCTGGGCAATGACTTCCTCCTTTAGTAAGATGCGTATCATCTGCAGTGACAATACAGCTTTCTCTTCCAGCACACCTCTCCCTCAAAGCTAACACACTGTCTACTGAGTTTGCACAGGTGAAAAACTTCCCAAGGGGTGTAGGACAGGTGGACGGTGAATCCCGACCCCAGTAGGTTGACATAATGTGTATTTTCCATCCCTGACCGCATTGAAGCTCTGTTGTCTCGCCATTACACAGCACAAATTTACGTTTCTCCGGCATACACGTATATTTGACAGCCAAGTATTTGTTCACACCGGGGCAGTGCTTAACCCCTGGGGGCTGTAAAACGTTGTGCCGGGCGGGGATCTCGCAATATTCTTTATCATCGCACAGACTCCGTACAATAGGGGTTGTTGTAGGATCGCTGAGGCAGTTAGTGACCGGATCTCCGTCCTCCGAGGGACAGATTTCAGATGACAAGCGGCCCCAGAAAGCTTCCTCGATAGCAATGCTTGACCCAGGAGAAAAGCATTCCAGGGATTTGTTCTCACCAGCGCAAATGATGACAGATTTATCTGAGATAAGCAATTGATATTTGCTGTTGTTAAATACATGGTGCAGTTGTTACTAACATTTTAATATACACTTCATATTTATGTCAGTTGACTCAACAAACCTGTTTCTAGGTCAATTTCGCTTCTTGGTCTCCCAACTGCACCTGGTGTTGCGGTTCGAACTGCGGGAGAAAATGAGATAAACTCTTCTTAAACTGAGCCTCATCGTAGTGTTTAAAGTTCTTCGTGATGCCCACAATTACATATGGCAATGTCATTCACCACAATACTAACAATTTCAATCAAAATCTTCTTCGGTTACATGTAATTGTTTCATTTACCACTGTCTTCGTAACCCGTCGAGTAAAGTGCTTGCACAATTGTGACTCTAAGATGTTTCCTATACTCTAAGAACTCGACCATTTCCACCGCCGATTCGTATTTACGGAATCTAGTTGCATCCTCTGTTTCGCCGTTTAAATACCCCTGCCATGTGCATATGGCAGGGGTAACATCTACTGGTGACTTGTGCAGAAATCCGTCAAAGAAGAACAATTTCTGTCATGACTATCTGTCCAAAATTGACAAGAAAGCTAAATGCTATGGTCTTAGCTAAACAATCAAATTTTCAACGTTACTGTTCGCCTGAAAAATGTTGGATGAAATGTTTGAACTCGATTGAATATTTTCAACCATCATTTACGTGACGTACAGTTTCGGTTCGTTCAGATGGCCCATCCAACCATGGGTGTTAGATGAAAACGTTTGATGTTTTGCTTTGCCCTTCTCTCTATTTACTCCTCGAGTGGAGAGCTTACTCGCAAGCTATTTTTAAACGCTCAACTTTATTCTAAGCAACAGTTGTACGAAATGTGGTATGTTCTGTTTGCGACTGATAATTTAAATTCAGCTGTGTTTTTGTTATCTTGTAGTGTAACCTAGTTTTAACCACAACAGAACAAGGTGTTTACACCTCCTACCTGATAACTGATCAAGAGTACCAGTTGAGTCCGCCCTGTTTATCAACACAGCAGACAATAGCCACACAACGATTACCAAATGTTCCTTCATCGCCAGACAACATTCTCTCACATCCTTCGCTTGGCTTTTCTTCACAAAATATGGCTTGTATTCCAATCCTATTCTAAGATGCTGACATCCATTTTCAGTGGATTTAAGTGAACCGTAGACAACACATTTTTACTGACCTCGGCACCAGTTAGAGGTCATCTTGCTCACAAACTGAAAAAAGTCAAAACCTCGAATTTTTGTTTTAAATATTCATGAATGGGAAAGAAATCTCGCCCCTGATCAACCTCAGAAACGCTTTTAGCCGTATGGACACTTTTCAGTGAGAATTCAATGACATATCAGTATAGTGTCATATTTATTTGTCGAGAAAAGAAGATTGTTTGAGTTTGTGTTTTGTATTTAAATTTTTAATTCTTACGTCAAGTTTACTCAGGCGTCTCCGGAGACATTATCTGACGGTAACTGTTGAAGACGTTCCCTTAAGCTGCCTTCCCTTGCTACTTTGCGCGTTCAGAGCGGATAAACGTACTAAGCATGCGCGAATTATATGCTTCAGTTATAAGCAGCAACATTTTAACTTCACTAATGGAAAGCTGGTGTATTAACCTAAAGGTTTCCGAATCCTTTTTTTCCCCGCGGTACACAAGAAATGCCCGGGTGCGAAGACACATTTTTCCACAAACCCACTTTACATATTGCATCCACATAAGCGAACCACTGAATATATAAGCAAGAGAGCCTCTCAGCAGGCAGGGGGAGCCTCGTTTTCCTAACAGTGAAAAGCCGAAAAAATTCACCCCTACCCAAGTATAAATACATCAACCGAACGGCATCCTCGCGTACCTTAGTACAGTCCACCGCTCTTTCCACCATTGCAAATCTCATTATTACCTGAGCCTGCAAGTAGGGCTAGGGATGCGCAGAAAGCTGCGCAATATGTTTTTCTGCTCTGAACTTAGCACGAAGCCTTACAGAATGGCATGATAATAGCCAATCGAAAAACAGTGTGCAATTGTCTAAAAACCTTCTCGATTTGTAGATTAACAATGTTCCTTTGTTTTGTTAGGAGTCCATAATTTTTACTTAGCAGTATTGTTCCAAAGCGAGGCAACAATGCCTTGAGCTATGTCCTATAACGTGAAAAGCGGCGCATCGGTATCTTCAAAAGAACATTTCGCGGGAAAAGCTTGAAACAATAAACAGCCTTTTATTAATTTACAGGGATAACGCAGATATCAACGTTGCCTATTAAAAACAACAACTTAAAATCTGTTTTAGTAAACAAAAGGATTTAAGCGGAAAAGAACTCACATAAAACTAGTTTAATGTGTGTTTCCAAAAACTGAAAAACAAAAGGACTGCTTTGTTGCTTTTACAACTCTCAATTTCTTTTCTAAAAATAAGATGACCTGAATACTTTAGAAAACCCGCGTTTATCGGCTTCCGCAAAAAAAAAAAAAAAAAATGCCTTGGGTATTACAGTACAACTGCTACTAGTGCTGCCGTGTTGATGCTGCGATTTTTCAGCTCTGTTTCTTGGGCAATAATTTACGGTATGACTGTGAGTCTACAGGTCCATAGCCCATGGCTTAGGAAATTGAGTGAGGCTAGCGGAGGCGGGCGGAAATAAGACATGCGTGTTTGAGGTGCTGAGCCAATGGATGACGTACTCACGACGCAACTACAAAGCACATGATAAGCACAATCACTGGGAAATATCAGACCTGGTGAAAGTGGAGTCTGGTGAAATTTAAACCTCCTTAGCCCTAACAGATTCTGACTCAATTGCTGGTCAGTTTTACTCCTGAAAGAACAGCGAGCAATTTGACATAAGGACCATTGAATAATTCACACCGGAATGATAAATCATATTTTAACTGTTTTCTTTATTAAAATCATCAAGAGCTGTTTGTCCTTTACCCTTATGTTTAGCGCTAACCAGGTCAATAAAAAATGACATCGTACCTTTTGGACATTTCCCTTTGTAGAAAGTACAATAGAGTACTGGGGCGCAGCTAACACAAAATACAATGATAACTTCTCTCCTGGTTTTGCTTAACTGTTTTTCCTGGAGAACTAGTTGAGAAAGTCAACTCCCACATTACGGACATCTGATTTTAAATACTGAGTACCTATTATGTAGTCTCGCTATATCTGTGTCAGCGGCATTTAACTGCAATCGGTAACATATATTTAATAATTAACGAGGATCACAGCTGGTTTGACGAAAATTGCGGTACATATTGAAACATTTTACAGACTGAGAGTCTGAAGTACTATTTTAGATCAGAATCTGATCTTTAGTGTTTTTTTTTTAAATTAACGATGGCAACCAGACATCGATTTCTTTCACTACCGATATAAAGTCTGGTAAGATTCGTACGGGGAATTTTTAGGTAAGTCAAAAGAATTCCTTGAGGAATCTAAGCTTAATGCGAAAGAGCGCGCAGATGTTTCATAAAAACAGTTTTTTGAGCAGTTCGAATAACGCTAGTAATGTACAAGAATTCGTCTGGTTTCCAATGTTCGCATTTCAAGTCTTTTCTTGTCATACGTTTTCCCATGCTAAGGCGAATTTCCAGCACCAGCATTCCCCAGACCTAAACCACGAAGTTTTCCAGGCTGTGATTTCTTTCTTGCGTCTGCAGGCTGACTTTTAAGAACAGGAATGGGCCTCATCTTGGCAGGACCTTGGCCTGGTCCGTTCAATGAAGATCCTTTACTCTCATTTACCGTTTTCTTTTCCTCATTCTGATTGCTTGACGTTCCCCCTTTCCCGTTCGGTCCTTCCTTCTGAAGCCTGGGAACTCCCACTTGAACTGGTGTTGGGACCGCTCTGGGATCCTTTCTTTGAGCTCCAAGTTTTGGCGGGAACGGAATCGGGAGTCCCTTTCGTTTCTCTGGTTGAGGTAACTTGGGAAAAGGTTTCTGATCGTTCTTCTGACGTGGAATTGAGGCCCTCTGTGTACCAGCCGGAGGTGAAGGTTTTTTCTTAATGTGATGGATTCCTTCAATAATCATTCGCTCAATTGCCTGTGCTTGCTCGTCCGTCAAACTATTATCTGGTCCAGGATCGTCGCCATCTTGAGTCTCGGCGGAAGCCTTGATAAGGTTATTGATTTTCTCCAAGGCCTTCAAGCCTCCCATGCCTAGCCGTCCAATGTTCAAGTTTTCTCCAACAATACTGTTTCCCTCCTCGGCCGGTACCTTCTCAATCTGTTGTCCGCCGTCCAACTGCTTTAAATCACTCACAACGTTTGGTGCAAGGCCTGGGTTAGGTTTGTTGGGAGCAGGAGCCTTCACGGGGGCTGGTTCTTGGTCGTTCTGAATGGCATCGTCCTCGGTTCCTAAGGAATGGAAAAAAAACAACGTAATGCTTAGAGTACCTTCACAACCTAAACAGAAAGTCCACAGTCGTGGTTATCGCAGTTATCTTTTCAGCAGAATGAAGAGATTTTAAGAGGACAGACGTTCACAACTCAATGGGATCCGGTCAGCCACGGCCCCTCATTGTACTCTTCCTTCTTTCTGTCCTCCGACTCTCCACCCCTCCCTCCCCTCCCCGATTCTTTCTTCCCTATCTCCATAAAGCTTAACTCCAACAAGATTCTTCGAAGTTCCATTTAATATACCTCAGGTAGAAAGTTACAATGAGAAATATTTGTTTCCTTTGTAAGTGCATGATCAACATAAATACTTACTAAGATTTGTTATGTGAAAGAACAAAACAAGACTGCGACCGATTGGGACTGTAGAGGCCGTTCGCTGTTAGTGGAAAGTCTTATTATCGGTGTTCTTTATGTAAGTGAAAGAGAGCAGTCAGTCCTTGAAAAAGGTCAATTTCACAAGATTTATTCTTATGTCAGTTGGTGCTTTATAATGCTTTTCTCTATTTCTTCACCATCTTACCTATATTTGGATGCGGTTTGCAGCTGTAGTTAATAATCAAATACTTCTGAACCCCGGGACAGTTTTCCGCGCCATTCTGCACTTGGTCGTAAGACGCATGCACGTCACACTTTGTGAGCCCGTCACATGACTTCTTAACAATCCCAAGACTCTCTGGTGCTCCAGTGCACATGGTCTGTCCATTTTCCGCTGGACAAACGGTAGTTGACTGCCGTCCAAAGAATACAGAGTTCACACCAATCTTCCAGGAGGCTGGGCAGGTCAAACTGGAGTTCTCGGAATCGCAGATCACGACTTCTTTAGCATCGGGCACACACGTGTAATTAACAGTCAGGTATTTGTTTACTCCTGGACAATGCTGAGTTCCTGGATTTTGCAATAAGGCATGTCTAGCTTCAAGTTCACAGGATTCCTTTCCTTCGCACTTTCCTTTCACAATGCCTTCTGATTCCGGCGCAGTGAAACAGTCGAGTTGTGTATCACCATCATCTGAAGGACAAATTGCACCAGACTTGCGACCCCAGAATACACCAGTCACCGCGATGTTTGAGCCCGGGTAGGAGCAGCTCAGTGGTTTCCTCTGTGTCGTGCATACGGTGATCTCTTTTGCTAAAAATAAAAGATTCCGTTACGAATGGAAAATAAATAAATGAAAGAGTGAGAAGCAGAAGGTTGTTAAGAGTAACTCGCTACTCACAGGCTTCTAGATCAATCTGACTCAAACCAGCTCCCGCTTCCTGACTGTGAACTCCACCTAAAATCCCAAATTGAAATAGATAATTTTATGCGCTTTTGTCTCTACAAGGCTAATGTATCACTCAGGCGTCTAGCTCGCCCTTTACAATTTGTGGGCATTGCGGACCTAGTTTTTTAGATCGTGTTCCACACCATTGCACTGTAACCTTGCTCCATCAACTACATCATATCCAGGGCAGTATTTTAAATAACACAGAATAACACCAACACACTGCATCACTGTCTAGCAATAGATATCTTGTAGAAGATGTTTAATGTACGCCACCTGATGAGTTGCTAATCTGATTAGCTTATGAGAATGAGTGAGACGGTTAAGACACGACATCCATATAAATACTACTGCGAGTTTGTAAGTGGTTTACAGCGAAAAAAACCTTCCAGTGATTGTAAGCATTGTTGATTTTGTATGTACAGTGGAAACCGGTTAATCTGACAACCAATAAATAAATTAATAAAAACTGAAAAAATCAAGGGGCCACCAAAATTTAGGCGCTATAATTATATAATGCGTTGACGGTATTAATGGAGAAAAATAACATCGACTGAGCTTTTGTTTTATGGCAACATAAGTTGCCACAAAATGGCGTTAACCGTATCACAGTGGTTGCACTGTATGTAAGTGTCATCATCACCAAGATCAGTGAAGCTCGAGATTTCTGGTCTCTGGCCAAGTTAACGGCAGGCTGCCTAAAACAAACATTAGCATCGAATGTTGGAGGGTAAATTAGCCGACAATGTTTGACATGAAGTAAAAAAGGCTTGTATCTATGTAGCACGCCACTTTTGGCGTGTTGAGGAATTTGAGTCCTAAATACAGCTTGCCTACCTTGTACATACGCGAGCGTCACTACATCCAGAACAGCAAAAACAGCAAATACACGGTAAATAAAACGGCTTGTTGCCATCGCTGCCCTTATACATGAACAAGAACACTATGTTAAGAACAGGAGAAAAACACTTCCAATGGTAACAACTTAAGAGGGGCGCCAAAGTGTGGGTCGTTATGTTTTTAACTCACCACAAGAAGAAACCTGAACACAATTTACACAACGGGTGGCTGGAAATTAAGAGCAGGTAAAAATTTGTCTTCTATCACCTGAATCAGGTAAGAACGTTCTCCAGGTATTTCACAACTAATTCGCAACCAAAGTCAGTATAATCATGACATATACGCCTAATGGGTTTCAGTCCCAAACAGAAACGGATTTCGTTAAACTTTGGCGTTGAAGAACACACACCGGTGAGAAATTAAACGCGATTAATCTCAGACTAAACATTTATGTTTTTCTTCTTTTCTCCGACAGACCAGACATAACAAAAATTACCAAAACATGGTTTTCCTGCATTATATGCCCAGAGAATCCAAGCACAAATGCAGGCAAACAAGGCCTCGACAATCTTTCTTCGATCACTCTTCACGCCCAGTAAAACGGCAGGTTACAGCTAACACATTTTGGTTTGCTTGATTTACTTTGGCGAGGTGATAACGATTCTAATTTCCACAATAAGGTGTAACAACTAAAACAAAAACAAAAGTAGTTAACCAAAACAATTCAAGTTACCTTTTTCCAGGGCCCTTTCTCGTTCCACTTTTTCTCTCTTCTTGTTCGACTTATGACTTTACGCCCAGATGTTAATAATGAAAGAAATGCATGACGTCACTGATGAATCCGAGACAGTGAAGGATATACGATCTTGGTGATCTAATGAGTCTTCCTCGTCCAAGAAACAGAACCTTGCTTCTCTTACAAGGTTAAGGAGACAGTAGTTTGATTTTCCATATGCATCATCAATTCTACTCATCGAACATCTACAGGCTATCGATTAATGGGTCAGCACAGTGTATCACGAATTGTGCTTACAATATTTCTGCTGACGGCTGTTACGAACAATTTGTATCACCACGATGCCGGTATTTCAATTCCTATAACCTGAAAATGCCGGCTTTAACAGATTTTAAGATGCGGTGCAATCGTAGTAAACTAATTCGGATATTAGCTTGCGAAAATCCGTCGGAAATCATGAACAAAGTGAATGTTCGGACTAAGCAGGTTAAACCGAGGTGCCATTGCACTAAAACCGTGTTCGTATATTCTTGAAGATGTAACGAAATTACAATATACTCTCTCAGGCTGTGTTTTGTGCTCGGCTTGTCTTGAGAAACTGAGGCAGCTCTTTCAAGTTGTGGAGCTGCTTTATCAGAGTATTGATCTATTTGTAATACTATAGTTTCATGGGGTCGGTGAAATGAGTATGTTTTGGAACTTGTTCCCAACCTGCCTTGCATGTGTGTTCCAGGCGTAGTCAATCGATAAACCGACAATCGATATTAATCGAAGATTGATATCGATTGTCGATAGCAATTGATGAAAATCGATAAAAAGAAAAAGTTGTGAGTCAAAAAGTTGTCAATCGATAGCAATCAGCAATTGATATCGATTGAATCGATTGATTTCCGATATTAGTTTTTATCGATCGACTACGCCTGGCTATGTTGGAATTGACTGATGTTACTCTGAGTTACCTGTGAGATTATTCTGTGTCAGCTTTCCCGAAAAAAGAAGTCTTTTCCTCGGTAACTTACGTGTGTTTCAAAGTTTTGAGCCCTTTCCTCAAGAGGTTAGGTCAGATGCCAAAGTTAAATTAGATTGATTTTATGTTTTCTTGGAAATGGGGACCCTGTTACATAGTCTGTGTATATCTTCCCCTCCCTTGTCGTTTATTCTTGAGGGAAGACAGCAGATGTAAACATGGCACCCACACTAACAGATTGCCAAGTTGCGTTTTTATTCAAATTACGTTCACTTCCACTGAAATAAACCAGTACGAACTTGAATGTTTACACAACTCTCACGGAGACATTTTAAGAGCGTCTATGAACGCTGGTAAACAGCTGAAATTCTACGCGGATAATGCGGTGTGAGAACGGGAATAATATTAGCGATCATAAGTTGTTTTACCGCTCTCTTTCCTTGTGTCCAAGCCCGGCCGGCACCGACGAGAATCAATCAATTGTCAAGACGAGAATGAACTTTTGCCTTTACTAGGTTACAAACTAGAAATTAAATCACCGTACCACAACAAAAAGAAACTATGAATGGTTTACCTACTTTAATACTTACAAAAACAGTTTTATATTTTACAAGCAACAAAGGTTTTCTAAAATCGTCTTTTAAATTAAAACTTGTCGTGTACATATAATGCTTGTATTTAAGCGTGATCAGGAAAGGCTATTTATAAATAATTTTGCTTTTATGGAAACAGTTTATCCCACGTATGAAACGAATCGTTTTATTAAACATCAGTAAACTAGAATCCACATTTTTCCTTAGGTCATTGTTTATCCTTCTGTTTTATCTTTGTTATCTGTGAAGCTTTCAGTTTGAGATCACTAGGTTTCCAAATACGTGATCTGCTTCTGAGTCCGCGGTAAACCGAGAGAGGAATAAGCCCGAGCTGGCCGCGCCGTCCTATATCGGGACTGGGCCGACAGCTGTAGTTAATAACAAGATACTTGTTTACATGAGGGCAGTTTTCACCTCCATTTTGTAACTCCTTGTAAAATGCCTTAACAGGACAGAAAGGAATATTGTTGCATCTGCTTCTCAGTTTGGAGACAGTCTCTGATGCCCCGGGGCAGACTTCCTGTCCTCTTACCGATGGACAAACGTCCGTTGCTTGACGGCCCCAGAACGCCGAGTTGACTTTAAGTATCCAATCAGATGGACAGGAGATTATCGATCTCTCCGAGTCACACAAAATGGCTTCCTTTTTCTGAGGCACACATGTGTAATTTACGAGGAGATATTTCTGGACGCCATAACAGTGTTTTCCATGTTGTAACTTGTCGGCCTTTCCTTCCAAAACGCAACTTCCCATTCCTTCGCACATCTCCTTGACAATGTGTTCGGCCTCGGGAGCTGTGGGACAATTTGTTACCGGATCCCCGTCCTCCGAGGGGCAAATGTCTGAAGATTCTCGACCCCAAAACACTCCGGTAATAGCGATAGCTGACCCAGGGGACACGCATGTAAGTGGACTCTTTCCTTTTGAACAAACCGTCACTCTCTTCTCTGTAACATCGAAAGAAACTTGACGTTAAAAATACTTCGCTGTTTAGTCAGACGAGTAAATCCTTCATACACTCTTTTAATCGTTATTTACAATATTCACTTATGACCTTTACAGTATGGCTTACCCTCTTGCAATCCTCTTGTATCTACTTTCCTTTACTGACTAGTTAAAAGTGTCGTTATAAGATGTCCTCAACAACCACCCGTAACGTGTTCCAATTAGAGGAAATTTCGTTCCATGTAGAACTTGCTTTGATGTAACCACATATTATGGTTAACCCACTTGCAAAATTGTGCTGCGCAATAATTAGACGTATCTCTACCACTTTCTACCCACCGAACAGAGGAATCTTCCCACAACGCAACTACGAAGATACTCATGAGTACCTCTGGGATTGAGTAATGAAAGTAGGTGTCAAATATCATGCCCATAATGCATCACGCTATGAGCGTCACAGGATTTTCTCTCTTGACCCAGGTCAGATAATCTCATGTCTGACCTCTCACTCAAGCTAATACACACTACATAACAATTTTCGGAAGTTCTTTCGATTCTCTTTATTTACCTGCGGCTAAGTCCAGTGAGGTCAAACGTCTCTTCTTCTCGTGAACTGTGCCGCAGCCGATTCCTATATATGAATAACAAATTGACAATAATCTCTTACTACTGTCGTCTCTGTACAATAATCTTCAAACTTGAGCTTCGCTTCAATTCTTGGTTTGCATGGTTGAAAGCAGGACAAACTGTAGGTGCGGGGGACTGAATGTAAGACTCGTCTCTTATCATTTAGGTACAGCAATATCTCATGTTCTACAAAACATACAAAACTTCAAGCTAGCGATTCTTTCATCGTCGCTGGTCTTCCACGTATTAATTCTAAAACTATCTTCGACTTTCTTATCTTCCGAGGTTAAAGTTCGCTTTGACAACCAAGCAGGACAAATAACGTAAACACAAGGTATCGGAGATCAGTTCACTTACCACACATAAACACAAGAGCCACAAGAGCCACAAGATAAAGAACCAACTTCGTCTCCATCGATACGGCTCGAGATCGTCTCTTTCAAGCTGGAAATTGTTTTTAAGGCAAGACATTGGAATTGATTAGCTCTTTCTTCAAGTGAACAAGGCGTCGGAATATCACGCCAATAACGCCTCAATTGCTGGGCTTTCAACACAGCGAAACAATGGGAAAAACTATGAACACAAACCTTGCTACCGGAGCAGATTACACGATAAGAACATAACCTCTGCGCAACACCAATTTGGTAAGAAAATAATTTCTCAATCCATAAACATAAACTGTTGTTTAGGAAACAATCTTCCGTCGATAAATTTCAGAAAATTACGTTCGCTCGGAGGTATGAACACTCAGTAGTAATAATTTATGAGTAAAAATTGAGCTTGTCTCCAAGTCATTGTGTTTGGGTGTTTTTGTGCAGGTACATGTTAAAAAGAAAGACTGGGAGGTGATATAACAGAATTTAACGGCCATGTTCTCTAGAAACTGCTATGGACTCGTAAAATACTCGACACGCTTGCCACTCATAGTTCACCGTAGATTAAATACAGTGTTATGAACCGCATGGCAATTATCAGAGATAATGATCGCGGGCGCACACTAATCTTTTATCACATAAGACAACGATTAAGAAACACACTGTTTAACTCTATAAAATGTAGCTCGTTTCAGATCTTCAGTTTTTTAGGGGAAAAAAGGAGCGAAAGGTTTGGACAAAGCAGAGGAAGACTAATCAAGTCCTCAGTCCTCTCTCCGTTTGCTCTCAATTTGTCTGACGCTGGGAACACATTTGGGAGAATAAGTACCAGTTAAGGACAAAATGCCACCATGTCTATGGAATTGACTGAGCCAGCGGTCTTCGTCAACAAAGGTTGCTAAGCAGCATGACGTCATAGGTTCAGTCCTAAGTCTTCGAGCTATTTTTATCGCTGATTGGATAACGAGAATCGCAAACCAGCTGACTGATTCAACGAGGTTGCTGAAAGGAACTTGGCAAAATTAAGAGAGTCTTTTCATGATTTATGCATTGCAATGAATACTTTTTAATAACAACGGAACTTTCCAAATCAATTGCTTTTCTCCTTTGTGCTACATATTAAATTGAACAATACGTCTGTTTTAGAAGTATGATTTTTTTATTGAGTTTTTGATGCACAAGACTACAAATACTAGTTGTATTTTGGTTATGGACCCCTGTAAGCTCAAGAACTAAAAGACTACCTAATTTTACTCAAAATTGAGACATTTAACGGCGATTACTAAGCCCTGAGGGTTTGCTGGCGGTAATAATGGAAACCACATATTTATGAACAGAACAGTCATCACACTTTCATATTCTTATATCCTATAAAAGACTCACAATTATCCTCTTGCCTCTCGAGTGATTTATCAAAACTTTGATAATGCTAAACCAAGCAAATTCTTGAGTTGAGCGCATTAGAAAACGTGTCAAAATCTCAACCCTTCACACCTTCCTGCACTGGACGAAAATCGCCAAACCCGCCTACACGGTTTTGACACAGGGTTACAAAAAAATACAACTAGCAGTGAAGGTAGAGACTTGGCCCCAGTTGCTCGAAGGCTGGATAACGCTATTCACAGGGTAAACCGCTATCCAATGGATAAGTGTTAACAAAACAAACCACGCTATCCGCTGGATAGTGATTGATCTGATCCGGTGGATAGCGTTATCCACCTTTCGAACAAACCGGGCCAACAGTCAAATGAAGTCACATCCAAAAGAAACACCATTCCCCTTTAATGGTGGCTGGACTTGATGTGAAGGCAGACTGGAATAACTACAAAGTTCTAACCAACAAAAATGTTCGTTCCTTTGTGTCTAAAAATTGTCTTGCGTATTTCCTCTTGGGCTGATGTTTATTCTTTAATTGCCTCTTGTTTGGACGCTCTCGTTAAATCTAAATGGAAGATAGAGTGAGTTTATTAGCAAAGTCAAGCTATTTATGTATAACAGATATAGAAAAGATGAGTGATATTTTGAAAATAAAAAGAAGCAAAGAAATGAAAAAAACATAAAGCTATTGTAAAATATGAATATATGAGTAAGTGTCGATTGTGAAAGACTTCAGACAATTTCTATGTTACATAAGTGGTAACCTTAAAGCTGATCGAACATGGCTAAGAATGGAATCCAGTTTTCATTTTTCATCCCAGACCATTCATAAAATGCGTATTTAATTATGCTTAGTCATTGCCGTTTTTCGGTAATCAGCTCCTTTCACTGCTTGTTTTCAATTTTTGTCAAAGGTAATTTAGAAAAAAAGGAAAGCTATAGTCCACTTAAATTTTCAATACCTTTCTTGGCCAATGCGCTAATTTCCTTGCTTGCGAGAGCTTTTTCCCAGAGAGCAATGTTGTCTATTTCTAAAGGCACTCTAAAGTTTGGTGAGTGAGAATTATTCGGCCGCCCAACTTCAAAGCTCGAGTACTGATCCTTTGGCCTTGAAACACTCATAGCTTCTCCACTGGCCACTTCCTTTCCATTTACATACATCTTCAGTAAACCGGCCTTTTTCCAAGTAATGGCTACGTTGGCCCATCCTTCTGGAAGATCTCGAGCTTCCAGTGTCCATTGTTTGTCTTTTGTGCTGAGTATTACGATGTAGCGGCCGAGAAGATGCAGGAAAGCAAATCCTCGAGCCTTGGTAGTTTGACCTCCGCTTGATAGGAAGTAGGTGCTAGATTTCTTATGGAAATATTCCTTATCCAGTTTCAGGGACGCCATTACTGTCATTCCTTGATCTCTACACCGATCCGGGTCGCTGAAGCACTTTCCTGTTGAGAAAAAACATCAGTCAAGACGGTGAGAACCTCATCGTGTTTTCACCACCAAGATTTCCTTATTCATCTTTCAAATATTTTTCGCAACACACGCAGTTTTGACAACTGGGGAATATCACTCGGACATCCCCAAGTTTTAGTCGGGTAATAGTCAGTTACGTGTCGCGTTTTAGACCAATCGCGCGCGAACGAAAATATTTGACTCTTATCACCTTTAAAGTCTCCAAGGGAGATCCAACCTCTGGGTTTACCAGTGTCTGCCACGTGACCTCGATCACTTGTCGCAACAACAAGCGATCCTCCCATAAGCTTCGCTGCACGCTTCCGAACAGCATCATCGGATTGATTACCTTCAGAGTCTTCAAACGACCAGAAGTAATCTGCTGAATGGAACTCTTTTGGAACTGAAAACGAAATGTTGGGAAAATTCCATTTATAGTCTTCCATAATAACGTGCTTTGAAGGGTAAACCGAAAATCGAGCCACATAGAACTTTAATTTAATCCACAATAGCAGCACATCTCGGATAACTAGATCACTTGGTTTTACATGAAGTGATAAGCACTGAAATAATGACTTGTCAATCCAAAACTAGTTTAATGAGATGCATGTCATTTTGGTAAACGAGAGATTTTGTGGGAGAATAATTGGTTATGCATGCGTGGTATTGTTTTAAGACTTTTATCATCGAATATTACATAAGTGTTAAAAAGAGATGTGTATATTGTAGCGGGGTTAACTGACCGCCCAACCTTCAGGGTGGTGTCGGGCTTATCAAGCGAGAGAAGATAAGCTTGGCTGTGAACCAATCAGATGTCATGGTCATACCGGTCAAACGAGTTTTATATAATATACACGATAAGTCAAATTATTCTCGCATTTTGATTGGTTCTTACTTATGAGCAATCAGAGGATAAACGTATATATCTAGATGACGTCATTTATATTTTATATCGTTTTTTTAATTATATGAAACAGATAGATTCCATGTTACCGTGCGTCTGTTTAATAACTGATCACAGAGATTTACTTCTCAAAAAATTTTTAACCACCTTCTTACCAGTGTTAGGTCCTCTTTTTATCTGTTTGGATGAATTCTTCCTCTTTAGCTCCTTGTTTAGAATATCTCCTCGCTTCTTCCCAGCTGCATTGAAATGTTAAGCACAATTTTAGTTAACAGTTCACTGGATAGCGTCTCTGTACAATGACTTGTTCATTTCCATGTGGCCGTCGTAGAATGGTTCAAACGTGATTCACAATTTTTTTTTTTGACGAATTTCGTCTTTTTTGTGGAAATACTTAAAGCACTCGCGGATAGATTCGCGTTTAGCAAGGCTGGATTCTATTCCAACTCGGTCCTCATTCCAATAAGCGACCCCACCACATCAACACCCACAAAGCATTATAAACAGCGTAATCTCAATCAAAGAATTTCAATTAAACTCACTCACCTCGAACTCGACGTGAATTCATCGTCTGCAATAATTTTCTGAGTTTCTGCTGTTGTTGCATGAACATCAATCTTCTGTTTCTTTGAAATGCCTGAAACTTCTGAAGAGCACGTCGTTGCCTCAGCGCTAGCATTCTTTGTTTGGTTCTGATGGCCGCTAACTGCTTTTGATATCTGAACCACCTGACTCGAACCATGCTCGCTCTTTTCATCTGCTGTTGCCTGTAAACTCGCAGTCTTGCCAGGAGTTTGTAACGCCTCAAACGCCTGTAATACACCATTCTTTTTGATAAGGCTATCAGCCCTCTCCTGATTTGTGACAGCTGACTGCTCATTCTTCTTTGACGAACCCTTATTCTATATGACAGGAGTCGTAACCGCGCAGCCCTCTGTCGTCTACTTTGGAATCGAGCTCTAAGAGCTCTTTGCTTCAGAGCTAATTTCCGTCGCATAAGAAGCATTCTTCGTCTGATTTGCGACATCATTCGTCTCCTCTGTGCTCTCTGCCTCGCTTGTAACCTGGCCAACATTCGATACCGTCTCAAACGTTGTAACCTGGCCATTCTGAGTGCACGCGCCCTCCTCTGTTGAGCCAACAGTCGCAGTCTTTGCAAACGCCTTCTCATTCGCAATTTCAACAGCTGCATAGCTCTTCTTCTTGCTCGTCGTATTCTCGCCCGACGTCTTGCTGCTCGCACGCGTTGTAACTGTCGCCTTAGCCGTAATTTCCGTGCACGGATTCTCCTCTTCATCTGCCGTATTCTCCTGGTCAAAGCAAGTTTCGCTTTTCTTGCCAGTCGCAGTAGTCTAAGTTTCCTTAATCGTCTCAAACTCCTTACCCGTTGCGCAGTTCGCACAGCCTTCCTCCTCAGACCTCTTAGTCGTCTAACACGTGTTTTTATCCTTCTTTCTAGTGTTCTAGTTTTTGCTATCCGTGCCCTCTTTCGTTTAATTCTTCTGACCTTTCTTCTAACTGCTCTTATCATCTTTCTTCTTCGTTGCCTTGTTTTTCTAGAGCGACCTCTAACTCCTTTAGAAAGAAAATTAAATTAGATCAAATAAGGATGTCTTGGTTTTGTAGTGGTGATTGAGCCTCCGCAGTTTCATAGCTATGTAGAGCTTTTGCACCAGAAATTTCAAAGGTCGTAGGCTCGAATCCCGTCGGGAATTGAACTCTTTTCCTAACCCGTTTCTATGTCGCCTGCAGTTCACATGTTGACTTATTTCATATACGTTATGTGTCACTACTGATTTTAGTTTCAGTTGAACATATACCACACGTCCGCACCTATGGTAAAAATTCAGTGTCCATTTAGTTGACACTTCATATAACAATTAAATTTTCGATTTATCAACCGGGATTGTAGCAATTTGAAGTTTTTGGTTTGTTTTCTTTCTATATGCACAAAAGCCTAAAAAGCCAAAGATTGACAAATCTTTGGAATCTTTTGATACAGATACAAAACCTGATTGAAAATGAACCTTCAAATATAGTACTTGCCTTTTCGTAATGGCCGTCTGTAATGACCTAGAAGAAAACGTATGTACGGAATAAATTGACGACAACATCAAGTGAACGTGTTCTGATAATTAACGAAGCATTGAAATAAGACTAACACATCTCAGTGTACAAATATCCAGCCTAAACTGTATTCTAACAGTAAATAGCTTGACAGAAAACCAAGAAACGAAAAAGTCGTCTTGTTGACATTTATCCGTTCTCTCTCTCTCTCTCTCTCTCTCTCTCTCTCTCTCTCTTACACACTGCAAATTTCTAAGTTGGTATTGACTGCGCTCCACAACTGTTTTTTGAACTGTTCGTTCCTGTGAAATTTTTACATCAGCTAAAATACTAGCATGACATACCTCGCCCTATTATGTAAGTATCAATGAATCGTCCTCCTCCTGCACCAGCTCTAAAGCGGCCCTTGATAACTGGCTTGGATGTGTAAGCTCTAGATGAACGAGTCCCATAACAGATACCGCGTCGGCGCAAAGCGAATGCTTTATAACCATTGCGTTTTGCCAGCATAGCACAGCTGAACACTTTCTTTCGCCCTGTCACTCTGCCTAATCTCCTTCCCAGACCTCGTGCTTTTAGTGACCGGAAACGTCCAAGCCAGCGGTAATGCCAAACAGAACCTCCTTTACGAGGTCTGGGGGGAGGCTTAAAACGACCTTGGAAAGAAACAAATAACAGTTTTATTTTCAAGAGTGATAGTCAACTAAAGCGATTCCACTACGTTCAAAATGTATTAATTAGGGATATTCGCTTCACTTTGCCTTGGGCCACGACTGGGATAATTTTAAGTTGATTGACTAACAATTGAGTTGAATGGCACGCTTTGAAAAACACTTAACAAATATAACAAGGCTGAACAGTTCTTACAACTTTCTGAAAAAGCGTTGTAGACTATGTTTTCTGACATGTTCTGTGAAAATATTGGTCGCTACGTATTGTCTTCGGTCTATTTCTGAACAGACTGTACGCGTTGCAGTCGGTGGAGCCAGTTTCTACTAGTGAAAAACAAAATCTCATTTTGGAGAATGGACGACAGCAGGCACGACAGGACCCGTGTTTGTTTTGTCACCAGAGTTGCTAAGCAGCAGGACGAGCTGTCACGGTGCCATGTCTAATTAGAGTATTCTTTAGTGTCCGCAGTTTTTTTTTTTTGTTATCAAAAACAAATTAGAAACTCGTGGAAGACCAAACGAAGTTTTGCCAGAATGACACTTATCCGTGCTCTTTACTAGAAATATCTTAACCACACTATATCTGTCTTACCTTTTCCGATCACATAAGCATCTATGGCACGTGGTGTACCAGAAATTCCTCTGAAGCGTCCAAACAAACGCTTTTTAGTGGAGTAAGTTGATGAATATCTCGACACGTAACAATCTCCTCGGTTACGCAAAGCAAACGCGCGGAAACCCATCTTCCTAGCAGTGCGCGCACATTTAAACACTTTCTTAGTTCCCGTTATCCGCCCAACAAACCGGCCCAAGCGCTTGGGGGCGAGTGATTTGAAGCGGCCTACATAGCGGTAGTGCCAGCCTGCCACTCTCGGTCTTGGTCTAAGGGGACCTGGGAAGCATGAAAATTCAATTGAAACAAATTACGACCACGTCTCGTCACGTCAAAAATCTACACGTGGAACTCCAGTATTTTAGACTTACCTCTTCCGATCTTGTAAACAGCCATTCCACTAAGACCAGTTGTTCGGCCAAATCTGGTCAGCGGTATCCGAATTCTTGCTCCGTAACAGTAGCGTCTACTTCGTACACCAAAGAAGCGGTAGCGTCTCTTCCGCGCCGTGAGAGCGCACTGTTTGGTGGGATTTATTCTTGGTTTGACCGTACCTAAGTATCTGCGCCCTGGGGAAGAACGGCCACGTGGAACTCTATAAGTACCAAGGCGACGATAGTTCCATACGCGACGTGAAGGTCTGGGGCGAGGCCTGATTCGTGGTCTCACTCGGGGTGTTATTCTTGGTCTTGGTGAGCCTGAATTAGGAGATATTGAGGGATAGTCTGTTAACTACGCACTTCATAGCTTATTCATTACATATAACAGGAGCCCATGTTGACTCAAGGGTGTAATACATATGGAGGCTCCGGGCCACGGGCTCCTGCCTACAACAGAAGTCTTTTTTTCTTACTTTGGCTTAGTGAGCTAGGTTACAATAGGGGACCCAGTTCCACAGGCTTAGTAGATATGACCATGCTAGCAAGACGAGTGATGTAAACTTTAAAAAACCTTAAAGAAGATAACCGAGACCATTATACAACGAAAACGAAAACGTATTTCGTTGTAGAAATCGTGGAAAATTTCAACTTCAATTGTCTTAGTGCAATGGAGCATTTGATATTGAAATAAAGTTCAATTTTTTTATTTTCGCTGCAATCTGTGAATAATTTTCATTCAGTCCGAGTGTACCCGGCTAAAGAAGTCGAACAGTCAGTAAGGGGCGTGTAAACTTGATGGAAACGTTATTTGTTTTAACGTAGAAACTGTTTTAGCTGACACATTAAATGTTGGTAAATTACCTCTTCTCAAAACGTAAACCTTAAGGCCTCCAAATCGAGTTTTGCCGAGTCTTGTAAACTTAACCGAAGTCATTTTCGACAAGTAACACTTGACTCCTCGTTGTCCTGTTCGGATGGCAAAAGCTCTTGCCCTTTGCGCTCGGGCTAAACGGAAACACGAGCGCACAACGTATGTTCGACGTCTGAAGGTGCGCACTGGTCGTCCCAGTCTCGGTGGAGCTCGGAAGCTTCCAAGATATTTGCGGACAACTCTTCTTCTTCCTAAGAGAAGGAAAAAACGAATCTGTTTAGGTTTCCATGTTTGACCTGCCAAGGTTGCAGAAGACAAAAAATACCTGGTAACCGAGGCCTTGGACGAGGTCTGATTCGAGGTCTGGGTCGAATTCTGGGTCGAGGTCTGATTCGAGGTCGAGGTCTTATTCGAGGTCGAGGTCTGATTCGAGGTCTGGGTCGAATTCTGGGTCGAGGCCTTATTCGAGGTCGAGGTCTGATTCGAGGTCTAGGTCTGAGAATGCCTCCTAAATACAAAGATAACAGATGCACAAGTTAATGTACAGCATTAGAACCAGCAAAATAGCTACTAGTTGCTAACTGAAAACGGTCAGTGTAAGACGTTGCTCAAGTTTGCGGCAGTATTGAATCAGCCAGGAGATAAACTATAACACTTAGAATGTAAAAAGTGATATTTTCCTCGTTTTAAGCTGCTCATGGGGTCTTAATCTGTGACAGCTTAGTTTTAAAGGTTGGCCTTGTTGCAAAATTGCTCAGTTGAGCAAATGGATTTTGTAAACAATGTTAGCTTCCATAGTGGTCTGTAAAGCTGTACACCAATTTTGCTCGGTCGTCTCTTTTGATAAAATCTTATTCTAGTAAATCTCTCTGGCAATCCTTAACGTTCTAGTTACAAAGTAAGCCCCACATAGTATTTGTTGGAAAACGTACCACTGGTTCTTATGAAGACTTTAAGAGCACTGGGTCTCCTGGATACGCTGCGTCCATATCTGGTAAACTTTCTACTTGTTAACCGAGCAACATAACAGTAACGGCCATATTGTAAGGCGTATGCTCGATATCTGCCTGATCTTGCTATTTTTTCACACCGTCTGCGTGCGAAAAGTCGGCTTCTAAATTTCCTAATAGGACTTCCCAGCATTCTCTTTGGTGGTGGTCGGTAGAGTCCGCTGTACCTGTACGTTTTGCGTCCTGAGACAAACAAGCATAAACAAACTACTGTTTAGTTTTGCTCGCATTGTAAATGGATCACTTAGTGTAGTGAGAGAAGGAACAATATGAAGTATACATACATACGTACGTATTCTTTATTTAAACACGATAAGATTTAAAGCTCAAAGCTTGTGGGGTCGTGAAAATTAATTACAAATGAATTAATTATTGGGATAACATTATTTACAAAATACCCTTGCTACAATAAACACTCTAAAAATAATATACAGTGAGATTATAAAAAGGTACAATGTTAAAATGAATTTAAATTAATTACCTCTAAGTAAATTGACTACAGCATTTAAACAGAGAATAGTTGAAAACATTATAAGTGCAAAATGAGTGTATGATTCAAAACACAGAATATCTTTGGACCGTAAGAAGATTTTCCATATCAAATAATAGAGCCAGCTCTTGAAATCTCATGCTTCTTGCTCGCTCAACTTCCTGAAATATGTCACTGTTTGCAGCCTGTACCAGCACTTGGGGAGTTTTGGTCTGCCTTTCAAAACATTATCCATTACACTCCATCTCAAGTACTTCTAAAGGTTACCTGTATTGTTTTGAGAGCATAATTTTCACAAGCGCAGATATAACTAACAAGAAACTGTTTCTCTACCTGGTCTCGGTCGGGGCCTCGGACGGGGGAAAGGCCTTGGTCTGGGTCGAGGCCTGGGTCTTATTATTGGTATGGAACGACCTCCTGGAAAACAACACAGATATCACCTTATATCTGCACATAACAATGGCAACAAAAACAAAGCCACGAAGAATTTGTAAATAAAACCAGTTATTGTACCCCACAAATGAAATGCTTTTTCAAATCAAGTGACGGACCTCAAATCACTGCTGATATAACTCCCAGGGACAAGGAAATGCATAACTCCAATGAAATGAATGGGGCTAGGTGCGGGTTAATATAACGCCATACAGTAAGTAAAACAAATAATTCAATAGTTTCTATGAAGTTCTTATTATGCTTTAAGGCGCCCAACACACCAGTCTCCTATTTACCTTTAGCGATATAAACCTTCAGTGCTCCAGGCATTTTCGTTCGAGGAAAACCGAACTTTGTAAACTTGCGCGGACTTTTTTGAGCGATGTAACACTGACGACCAAATCGCAAAGCGAAGGCCCAGGCACGGCGCATGCGCGCTACTCGCTGGCAGTTCTTTCTTGCAAACTTCAGACTTCTGAACGTCACTGTTGGGCTGCCAAGTATCTTTTTGGGTGGAGCACGATAGCGTCCAAAGAATCTGTATTTTGCTCCTAAAGAAACAGAGTATGCACTTTCACCAAAGTAGTCAACACAAGAGTCCGATAATAAGGTAAAATAAACCCAAAAAAACCAACACTGTTATACCTGGTCGCGGCTTTGGTCGAAGCCTGGGTCTTATTTGTACACCTAAAAATAAGTGAATTCAAAATAACTTGTTAAACGTTTACTGGACTAGAAAAAATTGAAAACAAGATAGATGGCTGATTCATAGAGCTTACAGTCTTGATAACAGCCATACATGATCGTTAAAAAAGTCACCATCTTCTTTCATCAAGTATACGACATTTTTTTAATCTGAAATGAAATTTTTAACAAACCTGGTTTTCTTGGCCTTGGTAAAGGTAGTTTTACTGGCCGGGGCCTGGGACGAAGCGGAAGCCTGGGACGAATTCGAGGCCGAATTCTGGGCCGGGCTCTGGGTTTAATGGGAGCTGTTGAATAAATGTAAGTCATGATAAATTGAAAAATTGTGTCCCAAAAGGATTAAGGGATTAACCGTCCCTATTTGATATTGCGTGGAGCATAATTTTTGTCGTGTGAAGCCATTTTTGATCTGATTACATCATACAGTTGGACTCTTCTTGTATAGAAAAAGATCGCACGATCCAAAATAATTACGTGAAACTCGAATTTGCTGGATGCCTGTCACTTGTTTCCAGCAGTGAAGGTCGCTTATAAGGATAGAAAAATCTAGAGAAACAATACTTATGACACCAACCTCTGGGTCTAATGTAGACCCTGATACTGCGCCCAGGTTTCCTCGACCTTGTTCGGCCGTAGACCATGAACTTACGTGGGGAGGAGCGAGAAACAAAGCACTGACGACCCCCGCGGACTGCAAAGGCTCGGTAGCGACCCCGACGGGCTATGCGCTCACATATTATACGTCCGTATGTAGGGTTTTTAATCGGTATTGCCCGGCCGAGATATTTCCTGGGTGGAACTTTGTAGGTGCCAATGAATCTGTACGGACGTCTTCCTCCTAAGTTGGCAAGGACAAGTAGAGTTAGTGAGTGATATGCATTTTACTCTTTGGTTTAAGACTCTCATGATAATCTTGACATGTATCTATAAAAGACGTCAAGAAATAGTTGTGGCACAGATTACCCATAATTCGTACGCACCTGGTCGAGGTCTCACCGGCAAGGGACGAGGGACAGGACGGAGAGCTAAAGAATACAATGTAACAAAATACCAGTGTCAGCTAATAAGTGACAATACATGCTCGGATTCTTATCTGCTTTTTAAAGATACAGTTGATCCCCTATTAAGTGGTCACCTATTTAACGGCCACCTGTATTTGGCGGCCAGAAATCAAAGTCCCAATGAGGGCTTTTCTATTGTTTTTTACCTCTATTAAGCGGCCACTATCCATTTCCCCGAGGGTGGCCGTTTAATAGGGGCTGTACTGTATCTTTAAAAAGTATCTCAAATGTATCTTGAAAAAATGATACCCGCAATTTGTATCAGATTGCTTGACAAGCTACATAGTTAAGTGTGAAAATTAAACCCAGTATACACAAATTTTAAAACGTAGACGTCTCCTCACTTTTTCTGTGATTACAAAAAACTGTGAAAATCAAATTGTTTTACGATGCAGTGGTTTTTTAAAAAGTTCTCAGTATAGTCTTGATTACATTTTCATTACAGTTTAATGCAGGAGTACAGAAGTACTAAACATACCTTTGGAAGCTTTCTGTTTGATCGCTCTGACAATGTTGTTCAAAGACTTGAACTTTGTCGCAAACACACTTCGTTTGTTAGTAGCCATCTGTTGCAGCTGTGGGACGCTATAAACTCCAATACCCACCGAGACCACTTTCACGCCAGCGCGCCTCAAATCACGCGCGGGGCCTGCAACCGAGTCAAGTGACTTGCCTGTTACCACTATGGCAACCTTCTTTCTGGGGCTCCGTGAGAACAATTTCACTGCGGAATACTTCAAGGCTTTTCCCAGCATTGCTTGGCCCCCCATGTACGGTACACGACCAAGCGCATTGATTAAGGTAGCTTGATTTGGGAATCGGTTGAAATCAAACAATTTTCTTGGATAATTGCTGAACTCGACCATTCCAAAGCGAGTGAATGATGTAGACACTGTGAAGGACGCCACGATTTGTTTCAAAAAGTTACGAATTCCAATAAGTCTTTTCCCGGCGACATTCGCAGATGCGTCCACGATTAACCCAATATCAAGGGCACGGGAAACAACTGTAAACAAAAAATATCAAAATATGATGAATATTATGCTTCGAACACATTCAAATGCAATCCCCTTATCTCTTAGTCAATTTTTTGAGGTATTTTTACAAGTTAAAAAAACAAAAGTAAACGTTTGTTCCAGGCTAAGAGTTGCTTTGACCGCTTGTAGTCGTCGTTTGTTGTTTGGCGCCATGAAAACAAAGAAAGAAAAATTTCTATGATACTAAATCTTTCTTTTTTTAAAGGTGTTATAGAAACTGATCATGGTCATCTACATACCTTTCCCATGAGGCTTTGGTCTTGGTAGAACTGTAAATAACAAAAACGAAATCCATCAGCAACAACAAAGAAGACTCATCGCATGAAAAAAGTCGGAAAAGATGATTGGTAGTTATTTTCGCTCGGTCCAACATCTACAAAGATAAGCCCGCATGATGTGTGCAATGCAATGGTCAGTCACATACCTGCTGGTGGTGGCTTTACGAAAGGCCTGGGACCTAAAATAAGTCAACGACAGAAAATAATTTAATCTAGGTAGATAGAACACGCAATATTTTATACTAGTATGCAATTAAAATGCAGGGGTTATTAATGCACCATCAAATTTATCGCAGTTAAGGTAAATGAATCCCGTGAATAAAAGTAGCAAGATAGAATGGGTTACTTTAACGACATTAGACGCTGTGGGATCTAATATTTTTTATCCTGGATAACTGCAAAACAGTGACCTGCTAAAGAATCTAAAATTTGTTGTTCACAGGTAAAAATCTCACCTTTACACGCCTTTTGCTCAACGATCTTTGCAATAGAGAGCAGTGTTCTGAAGCTAGATGTGAACATGGCTCCAGTTCGTTTTCCCGCCATTTGACGAAGCTGTGAGGTGCTAGGAGCTTTTCCAGCCCCAATAGAAATAATCTCGATTCCCGCGCGGCGCAAAGTGGCAGCTGGGATAGCAACATTATCATAGGACCTGTCGTGTGTTATTACAAAAAGTACTTTTCTTTTACGTGATCGGCCGCTGAACAAAGTTTGTTTCACGTATTTGAGAGCAGCACCAGTTCGAGGCCCGCCTCCAAACGATGGAGTAGCGCCGATGGCTCGCAGTAGACTTCTTCTTCTTCCTCGGAAGCTGAAAGGAAGAAGAAATAGTTTGAAATTTAAGACTGAATGGCGATCTGTCATTGTAATATGTTTTATTTGTATGTGTGACTGGGTATGGGTAACTGGTAGTTATTCCAGTCATAGGGAGTTAAAGTAATCACGACGGCGACGCCGAGGAAAACGTCGATTAAAATGTTTTGATATTTTACCTACGAATTTCGCGGTACTCATTTACTTTGTTTACCACTGTCAAAGCTATCACGAAACTGAATCTGGGATATAGCGATAAATTTGAAATGATTCACGTTCTGCAGTCAACGCCAAATTTGGTCATTTCACGTTGTTGTTTTCTATGGCAAAGAAATGTACCAAGTTTTCTAACGCACATGGACCGTCATTGTTCTGCTCATTAAACTTTGTTTAGCGGCGTTCTCATTACTGTCGTCGTTTTCTTAAACTCCCTGTTGTGGAGCTAAAAACGCTACCATACTACTGTGTAGCATCTCAATCAAACAGAAATTTATCGACATCACTTTTATGGTCATTTCCCTCTATGAGACGCGACTGCAGGGAATCATGGTAGTTGTATTCATCAAAATAAATATTCAGTCCCATAGAGGAAATTAGCCATTGTACCTTCGACCGTCATTTCCAGTTTCTGCAAAAAAGGTTAATGCGAGAAGACGATCTTACCTATAAAATCCAAAGACTTTCGAGGCGCGCTTGGAATAAGACACGAGACCAATCCTTGCACGTGGGAACGACACTACAAGTTTCTTTATGAAACTAAGAGTGCGCTGGAAATTACCAGAGCTTATTCTGCCGCTCTCTACTAGGAAACCTATGTCCAGTCTCTTTCGGCATACTTTAGAAAACAAGCAAATGAATGAAATTAATAACGCGAACTGGCGCAGGCGCAGTCCCCTTCGCAGCCATTACTTGAGTCGTCATGTTGCGTGACGACCCAAATAACCGGTGCGGAGAGGTGGAACTAGCGAGGACAGTTAATTTTATAAAAATAATGATATATTGTTATAAAGTTAGACTTTTTCCCTTGGGTTGGCATTTCCTTTCTAATCCCAAGCTCGAAAAAACAATTCTTCCTTCTTATTGTGGCACTTTTCTTAAAAGTCAGATGCGAGAATTTCTTGTTCCTTTGCAGCAACGTTGTATCGCCTCCAGTAATTTCTTTTTCCTCTTATCTCTCAACAGACGGGTTGAGGATAAATTGTAAGGACATTTCAAAGTAATCAAAACTGACCTGGTCTGATTGGTTTTGGCTTGTAACTTACTGGTAGTGGAACTGAAAGGAAAGAAAATGAAATGAAAACTAAGGAAAACAGTAAACATCAAGTATAGCTTAGCCTTTCTGTAGCTTCTTTAGAGCGTAAATCTGGGTTTCTTTGTTATATTTTTACCAAAACCATTTAACTCAAATTTATCTCGCTTTGGGGTGGCCATCATACATGTTTGACTTCATGGATTTAATTTAAGTGGACTGTTGAATAAAAGAGAACAATGAACTTTCAATAAATTTCGAGAATATTAAGTGCATAACGCCAAAAAAGGCTAGGCGCGTTTGGTGGTGTATATTTTTCCCTCTAATAACTCTCAACCCTAAACATAGAAGAATCCCCCATAACCTCCCTTTTAGACATGTAAGATTGTAAGCCATCTGTTAAACCATCTTACCGCGTGTTTTAAAGCACATCTTGTTCCTCACGGCAATCTGTCTTCCGGTCAGAGCGGTGTTATAGAATTGAAGGCAGGCCAAACGTCCCTTGAAAAACCTGGTGCCCTTGATTTTGGCTCCAATTCGGACTGGATAGTTAGTTGCCAATTGGATTTTTCCGATAACTTTTCTTTTAACCAGTCGATTGTTCACATAGAGTCTTGCCACGCCTGTGCTCTGCTTGTATGTCGCTGTGATGTAGCTCCAGCTTCGGGGGTATATTCTGTAAATAAGCGGCGAAGTCAGCCGACGACCTCGGCGTCGGACAAATCGCACGAACAACTGAGTTCGGCTAACCATCCAGATCTGCACTCCCTGTCCCTTGGGGTTATAATTAACAAGTGGTCCAGGCTTCTGGGGGTACACCCACAGAGATATTGTAATGGATTTCACTGTGTCCAATGCACCGTTGTTCGGGAGTTGTATATAGCTGTTCGGGCGGCCGAAGAATTGATAGGAGGATCCTGGTTTCCCGTTGGGTCCCCGAGCTGGTCTAACGCTGCCGAGGGTGGCCGGAGGGTTTTTACGAGCACTCATATCTCTGCCTTTAGTGAGGACGTTTAGCGGGTAGACAGCGACAGGATTGTAGGATGCTGTCAATATGGAGAAAAGCGATTTACAAGAGATTATTAAGGAACACAAATTAATTTACCATGTCGAGCGCATTACACTTAGTATAAGGGGCATAAATTAATTTTGATATACACCTCTTAGGATAGTTTTGTCAAAATGTAATGTAAGCATCTCAGGGTAGTTACGTTTTGTCAAAAAATATTCTGTCCAAAAATTACTTACGCCGAGGAGCAGTTGGCCGGGTTGGTCTGAAAGTTGGCCGCGGACGAACGGGTCGAGGAGCTGGGAAGCAAAACGGAAACAAATCAGCAAGAGTTGTGTTTTGCAAAACTGTTAATCAGTACTAACGTATGGGTAATAATCAGAAAGCCGTACAATGCCATGTTAGTTCAGGGTTCGTTTTGCAAGGAATCAATCAATGTTGAAGAACCAACACTCTTTACATGGACTTAGGTTTTATCCAACTTTTTACTTTTGTAAAGTCGCTGTGTTGCACACAGGCAAACAAACATAAAACACACGATCTCTCCCCCCTTTAAGAAACTGAAATCCAAGAACGGAATCAAATATTTCAATAGCAGTAACAATAAACAAAGCAATACTTGTCATTGACGCATCACAGCTTACCCGCTTTGAAACATTTCTTAGCAGCACGTCGCACTTGCGCTTTCGTCAACGCCCTGGAATACACCTGGAGACAGGTCACACGGCCCTTAAAGTAGCGCCTATCCCCAAACCTCGCTCCTAAGCGCACGGGATAATTGGTGGCGAGACGAATTCGACCAATGAACTTTCTAGCAATCTTTCTGCCATTCCTCCACAGAGCCGCTGTACCAGTATTCCTGTCGTAACTTGCTCCGATAAACTGCCATTTTCTAAGCTGTATGGCTCTACTCTTTACAGGCGTAGTGTATTTTCTTCCCTTCCGGCGCATAAATCTGGCGTATAACGTTCTTGGAGTGCTTAACCAGAAGTGGACTCCGTGGGCACTAGGGTGGTAATTAAATAAAGGACCTGCGGTTCCTTCTGGATAAACCCATAACAACACCGTCATGGAGTAGGGAGTATCGAGGGCACCACCTCGCCTGTTAGGAAAATGAATGTAACTGGTTCGTGTCCCCAGTAACTTAATGGAGCCGCCTGGCCGACCGAGTGGGCCTGGCGCTGCACGAACATTCCTGAGTCTTCCTGGCGGGTTCCTGTTTCCGAGGTCCCTTCCTCTAGCACCTTTGTTAAGTGGGAAGAACGCCGCTGGTCGGGGAAGATCTGAAAGTTTCATAATATAAATAAGATATCATTTTTTTAAAATATTCTTTTGGAATCAATTTTTTAAAGTATAAAGAAGAAGAAGATTAACTTTATTTAACGAGGGTAAAACACTTTACAGTTAGCACTGACAAACTAGTGGCCCTCGTTACACTATACATAAAATCTAATAAATAATATGACTAATGACTACACACTAAGTAAAGCTGACTTAAGAAATAGAGAAATGGTCGAGCACTATGTATGAATCCTTAAAGCTAGCCGAGTAGGATGAATGTTCTTCACCTATCCGTCTTACGACTAAGCCAAGAAGAAAAGATATCAAGCCAAAAATGATATAAATTTTCTTCATCTATGGTATGATGATAGACTGTGTTTTATTTTTCTTACGAACAGCTTATAAAACAATAAAATACTTACATACTGGCCTTCGGGGAAGTGGGCGTGGTCGAAGAGGACCTTTGGCTGTATGTTTAAGGATAAAAAGAAAGAGTAAAATAGATGATAAATTCTCCTTTGGTAACATTTTTTTTACAAGGATACGCCAAGTACTAAATCCTCAATCGTTTTATTGTGCAAGTCATTAGTAGATAGTAATATGTCTATCATGCATGGTATTAGGAATTGCTGACACGGTTCACGGATAAAGAGAGCATTGATAGAGAAACACGAAAATTTCCTTTCAAAATGTAATGATGTTTAAAAAAAACGACTGGCCTGTCTTGTGGAGTCTACGCTACAATTCACGCTGAATTTTAGTTTGAAACGAAATCTTTAGCGTGAAACTTCACTTGTCAGGCAAGACATTTCTCCAAGACTAAGGCATAATTCTTTAAGTAGGTAACAATTAGCAAAAACAAAATACATTCAGGTCATTGAATATAAAATTAAATGTCTGAAATCATATATTTACTGCTGAATTAATGTTTCTGCCACAATTTTACTTCGCATGGTGTTAGTCACAGAGATAAGTATATTTGTGTTTATGCGCTAAATGCCGTAATCCAGACGTCCTCATATATCACTTACGCTGTTTAAAGCACGTTCTTTGTCTCCCTTGTATTTCTCTTCGAGTTAAGGCGTAGTTAAACACTTGGAAACAGGAGACTCTGCCGTAGTATCGGCGTCTGTCTCCAATCTTTTCTCCCATTCTGATGGGATAGTTGGTAGCCAATCGGATTCTTCCAATGTTCTTCCGCGCAACTTGATAATTATTAATCCACAATCTTGCCATCCCTGTTTTTCTGTCGTAGCTGCAACCCACGAACTGCCAACGATTCAGTCTTATCCGCTCGCTTCGCAGAGCCATCGTGTAGCGTCGTCTTCTCCCGCCGCGTTTACCACGTCGGGTGAAACGCACCATCAGCGTTTTTGGCGTCTCTAGCCAGAAATGCACTCCCCAACCGTTAGGGTGGTAGTTTGCAATGGGTCCAGGCTTTCCTTGTGGGAAAATCCAGGCCAATAATGTGATGGAGTATTTAGTATCCAAAGGACCTCTGTTAGGGATCTCAATGAAACTGTTATGCTTGCCGGTGAAGCGATATGCAGTCCTTGGTTGACCGTCGGGACCTGGAGCGGGATAAACGCCGCGTAATCTTGCGGGTCGGTTAGCATTCTGGGTGATATCCCGTCCTCCATCGCGGGCACTAAGCGGATACACTGCTACCACCTTGTTACAAGCTGTTGGTCAAACAAACATTACTGGTATGCCTTTGCAGCAACGACTAAAATATAAAGTAATTTTGAGGTGAACTGTTAAGTTGACACTCCATGAAAAGCACACATTTCTCTCAGATGCAATGTCAGTTTCTAATTTTCAAAGAGTTTAGGAATCGAAGTCAGGGATAGTTACTTACGCTTTGTGCTTGGCCTGTATGGAGGCTTTACTGTTGGTTGAATGGACGGTTGACCACCTGTGGATAATTTCATTTACATTTGATTTCACACAATTAACAATAAGCTTTGTGTTCCTCTACCATGAGTCTTACTTACAGTATACCAGAAAAATACCGGAGAAGTTAAGAAAAAAGAAAAAAAACAACAATTAAAAAAAAAATTCGCCCAACGTGGGGCTCGAACCCACGACCCTGGGCACAGGTTCATAGTTGGTGTATTTGCATAGGTCTTATTTTCTTTGCTATTTCACTCGTAAAGCAATAAGGTTTGACGAGGATTTTGCTTAAAAACCCACCTGGAGCTCGGAAACATTTCTTTTCCATTTTCTTGACCTGATGGCTGCTGAGGGCTTTGTCGAAAAACTGTAAACAAGAAACTCGACCACGGAAGTACTGTTTGTCACCAGGCCTCGCCCCCAAGTACACATCATGATTGGTGGAGAGATCAAAATAACCAATCTTTTTGCGCACGACAGGTTTACTGTTAACGAACAGAGTAGCTTTACCACTAGCCTTGTCGTAGGACATTCCAAAGTGGTTCCATTTCCATGGTAACACTCCGTCGACGCTGGCCAAATATGGTAGTTTCCGGCGTGATTGTCTCGTAACAAACTCGGCAAACACCATGTTACGTCGCATCATCCATAACCGCACGGCCACGCCCTTATCTGCAAACTGAACGATGGGTCCCATGCGGTTTTTTGGTAATGCCCATATAAGGACTGTCATGGCTTTACTAGTATCCAGCCGACCTCTGTTCCGGATCTTAATGTAGCTGTCGGGTTTTCCTTTCAATTCGTATGCACTTCCGGGTCGTTTGTCGGGCCCAGGCACAAGTCGTACTCTGCTGAGAATGGCGGGGGGATTCCTTCCCAGTTTTTCGATTCCTCTATATCGCTTGTTTAATGGATACAGAACCACGGGTGTAGAAGGCACTTGATAAAATAACGAAATAAAACTAGATAAGAATGAAGTGATAAAAAACTGAGTTATTTCTCGCTGATCTTGACATAATCAAAAGGAGAACGACAAAATTTCTCATTCAATTCAAGTAAAAACTTGTGCGCGCAACGTTGGGCTCGAACCCACGACCCTGAGATTAAGAGTCTCATGCTCTACCGACTGAGCTAGCCGGGCAACACATGTGCCTCAGTGTTCTATAATTGTTTTTAACTAAAATTACACCCACGTGACGGTATACGTTAACTGGATTAATCAATTCTGAAACAGCAGAATCACGTCCACCTATCCAGGCTGCTCACTCAGTATTAAAATTTTCGTATAGATTATAGTCATCCAATCGGTTGACCTCGTTTGTTTTACATTTTTCATCTTGTAGCATCATGTCAGTTAACCTATCTTATCGCAATACAAGTTCAATGGCTAGGTGATCGATGACAAACATTACTTTGTGGGCTTAACGCAGACAGTCAACCCTACGGGTTACTGGTTCTTTTTGAGCAAGAAAGGAAGGGACACCTCGTTTTCTACTTACATGCAGGAGCCTGAGTTGGTGGAGGCGGCCGGAGAGTGGGACGAGGAGTAACAGCTGGACGACCTGAATAGAGAATAAAAATTGATCAGCAATTTAAAAGGTGTTACGTTAAAGGCTTTGCATAAGGCGAATGCGTCCACCGTACGAACGGCAGTCAAAACCAAGCTGTCCTACCGAAACGAAAGGACTAGTCTTCGCAGCTGAAAGAAATAAAGACAAGTTGCTTTGGCCTCTTTTCTGAGTTTAATTTGACGAGGAATAACATATTTTGTTGAAAATAACACAGCTATTATCCAACCTGACGACACTCAACTACGAACGAAACGCCGTACACGGGTGACCCATTTTAAAAGCTTGGAGACGCAAAACGTTTCATGCCGCGTTTTCACTTTTTCGTGAACTGATATTCAATGCCGTCGCCTGACCGTGAATGCAATGCCTTTCCTGTTAACATATATTGACGTCAGGACAGTACGTAATTGGTCAATTTAAATTTGAGGCGCGCCAGCCGTATGCAAGGAAAGTCTCTTTAAATCAAATGCAGCAATCGGGAGGGTGCCGGCCAATTCCGGTTTTTGGAATTGCGAACAAGGAAATTCATTCCTACTAACAGTCTACTTTATTTCTAAACTTGACTTCATTTCAGTCATTTAAAGAAATACTCACGTCTGAGACATCTTTTCATTGCCCTTATCACTTGCTTCTTCTGTAAAGCCACGCGATAAAGTTGCACACACGCGACAGCTCCTTTAAAATAACGAGGATCGCCGACCTTAGCTCCGATCCTAATCGGTCCACTTGTCGACAATTTAATACTTCCGATTTTGCGCGAAGCCACTTTTTTGGCATTCACCCACAGCGTGGCATAAGTTCCATCATACGTTGAGCCGACAAAGTTCCAAACATTTTGTCTCAGCTTTGCTTTGGACAATGAAGAAGTAGCGATACCGCCAACCTTCACGTAACGAACAAACAGCGTTTTGGGGGCTGTGACCCACAGATGAGTCTCCCAGGCAGGTCCTCTGTTGTAGTTAATAATGGGACCAGAACTACCTCCTTTGGGCTTGATCCAAGCAAACATGGAGATCGCGTTTGATGTACGTAACTTGCTGTTATTCGGAATTTCAACGTAGCTGTTTGGACTGCCAAGTAGATAGACCGCAGCGTTTGGTCGGCCATCCGGCCCTCGCGTCAAGCGCACGTTATTGAACACAGCTTTAGGCGCCTTATTAGGGCTTCTATCTCGGCCCTTACTGATTGGATCAAACGGGTAAAGTCCCATGAGCATTGGCTGAGCTGTGAAATAGGAGCAAAAGTATATGGTGAAGGGTCCACCGGCTATGGAGAAAAAATCAGAACTGGGTTCAAAGGTCCTTAGAAAAAATATCCTAACGTACTAACAAGTTATTATCGAGTAATTTCAATGTTGCATATTATACAAAAACGTACCTGGTTTGGGTTTTGGAGGTTTCGGGTTTGGTTCTACGAAGAGAAAGTAAGAACGTTACAGTTGTTATGTACTGACTTAAGTAGTTATACTCACGAAAAATACCATAAAATGAGGTGTAGAAGGGAAAGGAGAGTGCTTCGTGAGTGTCGTAGAGACATTTGTCTGCAGCTTTCTAGTGTTCCCCTGGGGACAGGGAGAACTAGTCTTAGTAAATTGATGGACCGGATTGAGGATTATTGCTTTGTTACAAAGTAACGTGTTAGAACTGTTTGTTGGTTTTTCCATCTACCTATCCGGCTGACTGTCTGTTTGATTTCTCTTGTTAGACCTAACTGTGTCATTCTGTTTTTGTCTGTCTGTCTCTCTGTCTGTCTGTCGGACTGTCTCTCCGTTTGTCTATGTGTTTTTTTGTTGTCAGAAAAGGGTAACGAAACAATCCTTACTTCGTCTGAAGCATTTTCTCTTCTGTACTCGGATCTGTGATCCGATCAAGGCTTTGTTGAAGATTTGCAAGCAAGAAATACTTCCCTTGAAGATCCGTCGGTCACCTGGCTTGCGTCCCATGACAGCGGGATAGTTAGTTGCGAGTTTATAAATCCCGACACTCCGCTATTTGAATAAACAATTAACATATTTGTTATCGGTACTTATACTTTGTGCTTACTAACCTTGTTCAAGTTGACCAGCGAAAGACAAGGAGTTTCCTTTTATCAAATTCAACAAGTTTTGAAACGGCTTGTTTTTTAGGTTCTGCTGACCGTGCGATATTCTCTTGCTCTGAATCAGTAAGCTTACATACGAGACTTCTTATTTGAACTGAGTTAAATCGTGTTATAGAGGGGGAAATATGTCTATAATTGCTATGTTTCATGAGTACCTGAGCCACAGGGATGCCATTTCTCCAGATGGTTCCAACTCCCTTCTTTTTGTCATAAGTAACCGCCAGGTAATTCCACCGTCCCATCTTAACATGGCTGCTCCTTATTGCTCGCACAGTCTTCCCAGACCGCGCGGAGAATCTGACGAAAAACTTTCGTTGGCCTGGCCGTCCCACCACCCAGACATGCACCCCTCCCCATGTCCGAGGCTTATAATGAAAGATTGGTCCAGCGCTTTTCGGCTTCACCCACACTGTGATCGTTATTTCGCCCACAGTGTCGAGTTTTCCATTGTTTGGAAACAAAACATAGCTGTTAGGGCTACCATTGAGCTTTATGGCGCCTGAAGGAAGACCATCGGGTCCGTTACCTGGCTTCACATTTCGCAGTCTGGCTCGCGGGTTTTTATTTGGCGAGATGTCACGTCTTCCGAGTACTCCGCTGAGCGGGTAGGTTGCCACCGGCGTCGGGGCAGCTAAAAAAACTAGGAACGCATAACTTAGCTAAATATTATGCAGAAAGCAACGACAAAATGATAATAATCTTGCTCCTTACCTGTCGAAGGTTTGCTCGGTGGTTTTCCTTCGGCTAGAAAAAAGAAAAAGTTGTACTTGTAACGTCAAAATTAGCGGCAATGATATTTTTCAGCTATTCATTCCACTTTTATCCTTTACTTCGATCCACTTTTATAACTTCATGTACTCGTAGGCTGTTTTTTGCTAACAACTGTAAATATTCTATAAGAACCCGTGAGACTAAGACGATTTCCTGTCTATTAACAAATGGAGATGCTTGACTGATGTCGATTTTACTAAGGAGCTGTTCTGTTGAACTTTCCGTATAGGAAGAAAGAGAGATACCGACCTTCGTTCAAACATCGAGAAAGAATAGGACATTTCGCACTCTGATGCAAATTGCGCTGCTTTAAACTGAACAACATGAGATTTCAATGTCAACATGAACTTTTTCATTTCAAATTGTCTTTGTTTCAAACCTATGAATGTAAAAGTCTTTCATGTCAGGTCTATTTTTACAACCAAAACGCGAAATGTGCTATAACTAAGGCTAAGAAATTAACTCACAACATATTAACTACACTGGAGAGGTAAGACTACAACACGAGTGTGATTGACAACTGTTCCAAGCATCATACCTCCTTTGAAGCACCTTGTCTTGACTGTGCTGATCTCATAATCACTCAAAGCTCTGCTGTAAATCTGTATACAGGACATGCGACCGCGGAAGAATCTCCTTCCACGCCTTGTTGATCCTGCTCGCGCTGGTCTGTTCGTAAGAAGCTCCATTCGACCAATGACTCTTGTTATGACTAGCTTGTCATTGACATAAATTTTCACAATACCTAATGTGTAATCATAACTGAAACCAATGTATGTCCAAGTTCTGGGCTTGAAGGCCTTCTTTAGAGTTCTCACTGGGATATTTTTAGCTCCTCTTCGACTGACAATGCGCGCTTCAATTTGATTGGCTCCGATAATCTTCAACCCAACTCCTTGTCCGTTGGGGTTGTACTGGAATACAGTGCCTCCCCTCCCTTCGTTAAAAACCCACACCGAGCAGGTGATAGAGCGTCTGGTGTCCAGTCTCCCATTGTTTGGAAACTCGATGTAACTGACAGGACTACCAGAGAACCGCAACGCAGTGTCCGGCTGCCTGTCGGGGCCTGGGACGATACTTACTCCCGAAAGTTTTCCTGGGAGGTTTTTGGTAGGGCTGAGGTCACGTGCACCGTTAGTGGCGTCTAGTGGGTACACAGCCACCAAGTTGCGAATAGCTGTTCGAAATGGAAAAAAAAACGTTTTCGATCACTTTATTAAAGATGAAATCATTCTATCTTGAAAGCTTAGACTTGCACATTCTAGCGCAATGCGAATATTGTTTTGATATTGGATGTAGTGTATTCTATATATTTGAACAAGCAATAAGCGCACAGGACAAAAGACTTACCGGGGGTGGGTTTCGTAATTACCGGCACTGGCTTGGTTGGTGTGATTCTTCCTAAAACAGATAAAGCAGCAATTTTCATATGAGAAGGAACAAGAGTTGCAGTCGCGTATTTTCTATTTAACAATTATTCCATGAAACCGCGTTGGATATGAAGTGATAAATAACCAACGAGCGCGTAGCGCGAGTTGGTTATGATCACTTCATATCCAACAAGGTCGAATGGAATAATTGTTTTAGTATATTCTTAATCGGGTTTTTGCCGCCGATTTTTATTTCAACAATTTTACAGAGCGGAAAATTTTTAAACTTGGCGCACTGTTTTCCATATAAGGTAAAACTCCGACTAATGGCTCATAGTCGGAGTTTTTGAGCCAATCAGAGAGCTAGAAATGCAATAGTCGGAGCTGAGAATATACTAATAAAGAATATCCAAACTTTTTCGTTTGAAGTTTACGCGAAGTAAAATTGTTTAACGAACTTTTTACCCATTTGAAATAAAAGGAATGTGAAACAAAACATTCTGTGAAACACTTGTATTTTTTTCATCCATAGTGAGAGCTGTGGAGGCTTAAGATGTGACTGGATACCAAAACCTGTTAAGCTGGAAAAGCAAGAATTCACGCAACGTTTCAAACATGCCCACTGTCATGATAAGCTGTAAAACTCTCTTGTAATTAGCATTCATAATATATTACCGTGCTTAAAGTAAATAATTCCATTTCGAACTTGACCAACCTGACTTAAAACAGTTCTTTCTCGCAGCACGGATTTGTCGACTTGTCAGAGCCACGTTGAACAACTGTAAACATGTGATTTTCCCGCGGAAAAATCTCCTATCTCTAATGCGCGCGCCCATTCTCACAGGATAGTTAGTAGCAAGTTTTATTCTGCCAAGGTTCCTTTCAGCTGATATTCTTGAATCCACGTATAACCTTGCGTATCCAGTGTTCTTATCGTATGAAGCTGCAACCCAATTCCATGTTCGTGGCTTGACTCTGTTGGTAGCTACAGGTCTTGTGAACTTTTTGGACCTTTTCACAAAGCGAGCAAATAACACATTCGGTCGAACCATCCAGAAATGCATTCCAAACCCCTTTGGGTTGTAGTTAAAGATGGGTCCAGCCGATTCGGGATTAACATACGCAAGAATCGTCATAGAATCCTTCGTATCCAGTCGGCCGTTGTTCGGAAACTCGATGTAGCTGTCGGCACGACCTCGGAACTTGAAAGCACCTCCTGGTTGGCCGTCGGGTCCTCGGGTAGGCAATGCACCTACGATTTTCCCAGGAAGGTTTCTTGATGGACTTACGTCTCGGGGACCATATTTGGATGTTAGCGGGAAGAATGCCATTGCAGGTGGTAATGCTGAAAAAATATGGCAGGAAGAAGCTGATTTAGATCAAAAACACCCTCACCCAGTTAATCTTACCCTGGTCCATCAATGAGTGTATTAGAAATGCCAAATACTAAGCAGTGAGTTTTTGCCTTTTTGCGTTTGTTATCTTCTTTTCAAAACATTTCCATACATTGTGTGCAAAGAGGAGTAGTATTAATATAGCCAAAGCTCTGAGTTTAAGCCATGTACGCCAATGTGCTGTATTGATGTTTAAGTCTGAGGAAATCTGACCGCAGCTTACGTTAAGGATGCAGTTGAGATTTATTCTACCCTTCAAAAGCGGGGTCTGACGGCAACATTTTCGACGGCACTGACAAGTAGCTTTTCTTTAAACAGGCTCAATTAACAACAACAACCATAACAACAATCCTTTATTTCAAACTCGATTTGGTTTAAAGCAATAGGTTTGCTTGTGGGGTCGTGTATCTAGCTAAAAGTTTAACAAAAACGGAATATATGCAAAATATAAATACATTTTGGAGGTAAAACACATCTATTCCAAGGAACTGCTAGGTACTTTTTTCTTACCTGGAGCAGGAGCCGTAGGAGGACGTGTGGGAGTAGGTTGACCTGAGAATAAAAGAACCATGTCCGATCAGTAAAAGGTTATTACATTGGGATATTTCTCTACGAATGAGACAGTCAAATCAATTTTTTTTTTTGTAAACCATTTCGTAAGATGTTATTGAAAGTCCAACCGAATCTGGTTAATTAAGCAGAAACACCTGAACATTGGCAGATTCGGTGTAGGCCTTTCAACTGGAAGATGGTTTTGCATTTAGAGTTCAAGATCTTCAGCCTGTCACTACTGGTATCATGTGATACAATCCTACAAGCAACGAACATCTAACGGTCTTGTGAATTATAGATTCAGACGCTATTGTCCAGACTCTGGGATTGCCGATTGAATGAGACTCTCTGTCAAGAATTCTTGAAAGACATGAAGATTATTACCTGGTCTGATGCAAACATTCTGTACGTTCTTTATTTGTGGCCCAGTCAAAGCATCGCTGTAAATCTGAAGACACGTCATACTGCCTCGGAAAGGAAGCCGAGTGCGAGTGGCCCCGCCCAGTCTGAACGGATTCTTCGTCGCAAGTCTGATCCAACCGAGTTTCTGGAAGGCAATGGGGCGAGAATTCCGCCAGATGGTCCCAGTGCCCGTCCGCTGATCATAAGTGACCGCGATGTAGTTCCATTTTCGAAGAATTACTCCTCGCCGCCTTGTTTTGACAGTTTTGGTTGGTCGTCCGTTTCGGCGTATAAAACGAACATACAGAGTATCCGGCGAACGAATGCCAAATGTCACTCCTCTTGGCTTGTACTCGAAGATCGTTCCTGGTCCGTCAGGCTTGACCCAGACTGTCACGGTTATGGAATTCTTGGTGTCCAGTTTCCCGCTGTTAGGAAACTCCACGTATCCAGTCCTGTATTTTGGGAACTTTATAGCTCCACCAGGTTGGCCGTTCGGGCCCGGAGTGGGTCGAACATTGTACAGAATTCCTGGGCTATTCCCCAATGGACCAATGTCTTTTCCGCGAGTCTTTTTGTTGAGTGGGAAAATAGCAACAGCCTTTGGAGGCTCTGGTTAGAAAACAGACACATTTGTGATTAGAAATGGAATGTAGTTAAAATGATCAGTTGGTGAAGGTAAAGTTTTCAGGGTCAGGGGATTTAAAAACGTAAGGAAATGCGGCGTCAAAAATTTGTGCGTCTCATTTATTTTTCCTGAGATGTCATGGTCTTTATAACTTGATCATGCTGAATTAATAACCAGTCTGTTAAGTAAGTAAAGTTGATTTCGAGACCTGCAGTAGCTTGTAATAAATGACATTAAGTGATTACTCACTTGATCTGGTAGTAGGCTTTTTCGGTCTCTGTGGACTGCCTCCTGCCTCTGTGTTAAGAGCGAGTAAAAGAAATGAGTTAGTTAGATGTAAAGTCAGATCTTCACCCAGTTTAATGCTTTCGGAACCTGATAAAAATCAATTTTACAATCAAGTACTGCTGATGTTTTCTGAAAATTTTTAGCTTTTAAATCTTAAGTTCTTTGGAATATATCTTTATGTTATCGGTTTTATTGTACACTGTATTAAGTCTAGAAACAATACAGGGAGAGTAATACTGTTATTGTTATTTATTATATGACCGAGAAAATTACTTCACCGTGACTGGCTGAAAGCGGGCTAATTTATTGTTAATTTAGTGCAAATTAACGCGCGCGTTTTCATAATTTTCTCAGTCATCAAATAAATGATTAATGGTATGAAAACTCGAGCAATTAAGATACTACTCATGATATTTGAAAATTCGTTCAAATTGCACTTCCTTAATTTTCAGATATCACTCGTAGTGTAAACAGCTAATTGCACTGGCATTCATACGACGACCTATGCTAATTAAACTAGAATGTTCAATAAAAGCATTTCATGTCGAAGTAAAGAATATTGACTATAGGCCTAATTTTTCCGTTAAACACACAGCTATTGTAGATCTTAAAACATACCTGCGCATGCCTTGTCCTTCACTCGTTTCACAATATTCCCCAGACTTCTAAAGTTGGTCTCGTACGCGTGTTGTGGATCTTTAGCTATGGTAAGGACTTCACTGCGAATAGCACCGGGCATCACGCCAATACTGAAGATATTCACTCCCATAGCAACGAGCTGTTGTACTGGACCAAGCACTTTGTCTAAAGACTTCCCCACGGTAAGGAGTATTAACGTTTTCTTGCCCTTGCTGGCAATAAAGAGGCGTTTTAGTGCAAGTTCTAATGCCTTTCCAGTCTTCCTAGCTCCACCAACTGGTTGTAACAGTTGAATAACGCTTTTTATCTTTCTGGGGCTGTTGTACTGACCAAAGCTTAACTTCACTCCTGGACTGTACGAGTTTACAACTAAACCAATCCGGACATCTTGACTAGAGATGGTGAAGGAATCCACCAGTTCTAAGAAGAATTTCTTAATACTGTTGAAATTTCTTTTGACACCACCGGCGATGTCGATCACGAAAGCAATATCCACCTTTGCTTTGCACACTGTATAAAAGAATAACATTGTCAAAGGGTTATTGTAGGCTTATTATAGTACGTGCAGCAGGTGAAAGACCATCGCCTCGGCAAAACGTAGAAAGACTCAACTTCTATCCCGCTGCGAAAAAAAAGTTTAGGCCCAGGTAGAAACGTCAGACTTCCCATGAGACGAACCAAATTGCAATTTGAGTCGATTTAAACTTCAGACGGATAGAACGTGCAAGTCGATCTAAATTCAGTCAACGAACTTAGTTGAGTCAAACGTAGAACTTATCATGTTTAGTTCGTCTCAAGTGAAGTTCGACGTTTGACCAGGGCCTTACCCCCAGATCACGGAAAGTTACTTTTAACCATATGTTACCTTGGGTATAGAAGAAGAGATCTTTATTTACAGAATGTTTAAATACATGCATACCAGATAGTGACATACATTATCCGACCTTCAAAAATCTCAAGAACAAACGTAATTTCCACGCATGCACTACGTATAAACCCAACAGTTGGAGAACATATATACATACATACATTTTATTATAACAATTATAACATGCCCGCGGGTAGCTGAGCTAATCTAGGCGGGTCGTGCGGTCACACATCCTGAGTGCATTTCTCTAGAACTATAATACACATCATGTATAATTCATCGCTATTGTCGCAGATAATTTTTAGTACGTTTATTCTCAAAGTCGGTAACCGAGTTGCCATTATAGTTAAACGTGCAACTGTTACGTTGGTAGGAACTTAACAAACAGCAATTTCAGGGGTCAGCCACATGTAATGTTAGTTATCTAAAACAAAAAAAAGTGTTAGAACACTTAAAAGTGCTTATCGCGTCACATACCTTTACTGGGTGATGTTGTAGCAGCGGGGTTTGTAGTGGGACCTGATGGTCCGACTGGCTTCGTGGGGACAGTTGTTGGTTTCCGTACAACGGTAAAACCTTAATCATAAAGAAAGTGCCTTATTACAATAGAATCTATTAAATGCGGTTAAATTAAGTTCAGTTTTACAGGACAAAAGGATACAAGATCTGACCAAGCTTTGTTGAAATCTGTAATGACAGCACTTGGTAAAGGAACAGACTATTGAGCATTAGATTACCTGGTGGAATCGTGACGCACGGTTTTCCAGTTGTTGGTGTGACAGCTCCAGGTTTTGTCGGACCACTTTTCGGTGTTGTGGTTGCTCCTGGCACTCCTGGGCGCATAACACATCCCGGCCCTCCGGGTCCGCCAGGTCCGCCGGGACCTCCGGGCCCACCAGGTCCACCGGGTCCTCCTGGACCACCCGGCTTACCGGGTGGAGATGTTTTGGGACCTCCGGGACCACCAGGACCTCCAGGACCTCCAGGGCCTCCAGGACCACCGGGTCCCCCTGGTTTTCCTGGGGGAGCAGTTGTAGGGCCATTTGGTCCCCCTGGCCCACCGGATCCGCCGGGACCTCCTGGACCTCCGGGGCCTCCTGGACCTCCGGGTCCCCCAGGCCCACCTGGACCACCGGGTGTTCCTGGGGGTTTAGTAGTAGTTTTGCCTGGTTTCCCGGGTTTTCCTGGTTTCTTGGTTGGACCGCCTGGACCTCCGGGTCCTCCCGGACCTCCCGGCCCACCTGGACCTCCGGGTCCACCTGGACCACCGGGTCCTCCGGGTCCTCCGGGTCCTCCTGGACTGCCGGGTTTTCCTGGTCGCTTTGTTGTTGGTCCTCCGGGTCCGCCTGGTTTCCCTGAGAGAGAAAATCACACATCAGCAATACTAGAGGCTATATCGGGCTCCTGACAATAGTTAGTTTAATTTTTACCTGCCCGGCTGTGTTAGTTTCTGTGTTTCTGTATGTAGAATAATTGTTCTTTTCTACTTGTATTGATAAACAACTTTTTTAGTTAATTTGTGAAATTTTGTGAAATTATGTAATTTTGTTATAAAATACCCGAGAAATGTTTTCTCAGATCCCCAAATACAGAGCAAAACTATTTTGAGTCTATTATAGCTACTTGAGGAAGTTTGCGCTGAGTGCTGCCAATTGATGTTTTTCTAGGTTTTCTGGAAACTATACAGAGCCTACCGCGTAAATGCACGTGACTACAAGTCTTTGCACGTGACTTATCATATCAGGTGAGTTCTCATTCTGAGACGCAGAAAAGATTATTTTCGTCGTTTCCTTTGGAACAAAATTGGCCATGCATGGGAATACTTTTTCAGTTTGCGGTCATCGACCAGTGTCGACTGCTTTCGCTTAAAAATTAGGTTAGTTTGTTAAGATTATCCGGAACATTTGGAAAAAAAGTATTTTCATTTAAACGGTATGACTTTGTTTGCCAAAACGTGTCAGTTTAAAAACGTTTGTATTTCGAAGACAAGTAAAAACACTCGTTAGAAATATCTTAAGGGTAAAACCAAATTAATCATGTATTCTGGCCAATCACAAAGACACGGTAATCAACTGAGCCAATGAAACTCTAAGCAAACATATGTAGTTGACTTGAACCACTGGGAAACGTGTGAGAGAGATACGTTTGGTTTTGGTTTTACTTCTGACTGGATGACAACGTAAGATTTGTATAAGCCAAATAAAAAAAACGAGATTTTTATAAAACATTCACGTAGACAGTGGCACACAAACCAAAGCAAATGTGAGTTACTTTCCACACTCAACTTAAATCTGTTCTATGTGATAAAATGCAGATGCAGTCACATTACTTGAATTACCATCAAGGCAGAGGGGAAAGAATAATGAAAAATTTACAGTTAGTATTTTGACACATTTCTCGGCTATAATGCCTTATTATTCTTTCTAACCTGGTTTTGGTGTCTTGGGTGTTTTAGGAGTAGTCTTAGCTGGCCCTCCTGGTCCACCAGGTCCTCCTGGCCCGCCTGGCCCTCCCGGTCCGCCCGGACCTCCAGGCCCGCCGGGATTTCCAGGCGCATACTTGGTCGGTTTTGTAATAGTACCGGGAGGTTTTGTCTTTGGTCCTCCAGGTCCACCGGGGCCACCGGGTCCTCCCGGCCCACCAGGTCCTCCGGGCCCTCCGGGACCTCCTGGCCCTCCCGGTGATCCTGGAGTCTTGGTAGGTTTGGTTGGTTTCCCTGGAGGTCGTTTTGTTGTCTTGGGCCCACCTGGTCCTCCTGGTCCACCCGGTCCTCCTGGGCCACCTGGGCCTCCTGGACCTCCGGGTCCCCCTGGACCTCCAGGTCCCCCCGGACCTCCTGGTCGTCCAGGCTTTTTAGTTGGCTTCGTCGTGGGTGTAGTTCTTCCTGGTTTTGGTCTTTTTGTAGTCGGACCTCCAGGCCCTCCAGGTCCGCCGGGTCCTCCAGGGCCTCCGGGGCCTCCTGGTCCCCCAGGTCCTCCTGGGCCACCCGGTTTACCGGGTGGTGGTTTTGTAGTAGGTCCTCCCGGGCCACCGGGACCTCCTGGTGATCCCGGTTTTTTTGTGGTGGGACCACCGGGTCCTCCTGGACCTCCTGGACCTCCCGGTCCTCCAGGCCCTCCCGGACCCCCCGGACCTCCGGGGCCGCCTAAATAATGAACATTCCTATGAATACTTTCTGCAGATAAAGTGTGGCCTTTTCTGAGCCAATATAACACAAAAATCGTAGCGTGAAGCTACCTAGCAAATCGTAAGTTTGTGTTAATAGCTTAACAATACTAAAAGAGTAAAGACAAGATAATTATCTTAAACGGCCGAGACGCGAACTCTGACCATTGAATCCAGAGTGCAACACACAGCGAACTAAAGTTTAGAGACAGCATTTTTAAAAAATCTTTTTGGGTAGATTTCAGGATCATTTTCGAACTTTTTTTTCTGGTATGGGTCATGCAACAACTGCCTGAACTGAAGGGTTATTCCTAATACTCTTCACTCCCACGGTCTCAGAGACCTCTTGTTCTTGCATGCCATAATGTATGCCTTTGACGTCTTTTGTCACCCACATGATTATCAGATCTTTCTCATTCCTTTCTTACCTGGAGTGCCTGGTGTTTTTGTTGTCGGTCCTCCCGGCCCGCCAGGTCCTCCCGGTCCTCCCGGTCCACCGGGTCCACCTGGTCCCCCTGGTTTTCCTGGTAGTCCAGTTGTTGGTCCACCTGGACCTCCCGGCCCGCCAGGTCCTCCCGGTCCCCCAGGTCCTCCGGGTTTCCCAGCGTGTTTAGTCGGCGTGGTTGGTCCAGTCGGTCCTCCTGGTCCTCCTGGTCCCCCCGGGCCGCCGGGTCCGCCAGGTCCACCGGGACCTGCCGGACCTCCTGGCTTACCCGGTTTCTCTGTCACTGGCGATGTTGGTTGCCCCGCTGGTGGTCCGCCAGGTCCACCTTAAATAAATGAATCAACAGTCGCTCTGCCATTCTCAAGCTCCAAATGCCGGTTACCGTGCAATCCCCTCAACCCCACATCAAAGCCCTAACTGATTATAGAGTATTGCCTCAAGTGCTGTCACCCCTGGCCTTGATGCAAGAATAAATTAAGTGAAGCAAATTCCTATTACGTTTCTTAACTTTCTCAGAGTCATTTTTCCTGGTACAAACTCCGAGTTAAGAGTGAAAAACAGACATTATATTAATGATATGAAATCACTGGGTTTCTGTTGTTGGGTGCACATGTTGAACGAGCCGTATTCCCTCACATCGCATTATGTTGCAAGGCTAATGTACTTGTTAGCGGTAAGTCTCGCTAGGACAGTAAAACCATTATGTTCATTATAAACAATCAGAAACACTGTCGCAAGAATAGCACATGTCTTCGACTTTGACAAACTCTATTGTAATTATCTCGGAGTCATGTGTAGGACTCCCAGCTCATGAACTGAAGTTAACTTTCCACAGTTCTCAACAAATTTTAAAACAAATATGAACCACACCTGGCCCTCCTGGTCCACCTGGACCTCCAGGCCCGCCCGGACCACCGGGCCCACCGGACCCTCCGGGACCTGCAGGTCCTCCAGGACCTCCCGGACCTCCTGGGCCTCCTGGTCTGCCTGGTCGCTTTGTTGGCTTGGTTGGTTTAGTTGGTACACCAGGCTTAGGAGTTTTGGGTCCACCGGGTCCACCGGGTCCTCCTGGACCCCCAGGGCCACCTGGGCCTCCGGGCCCGCCGGGTCCTCCAGGTCCTCCTGGGTATGGTGGTCGACGTTTTGTTGGAGTTGTTGGTTTGGTTGGTACACCCGGCTTTGCAGTCGTAGGTCCGCCCGGTCCACCTGGACCCCCCGGACCGTTTGGTCCCCCTGATGTACAGAAATGAAATGACAATAACGTTGATAATCCATCAAATATTTTCGTTCGCGCGATTGGTCTAAGCACGTCACGTGACCGAATATTCCCCAGGTGAAACTGGGGAATATCCGAGGATATTCCTCAATTTCAAAACCGCGCGTGTTGCGACAAATATGTGAAGGATAATAAACACAATAGCCTCCAGTTGGCAGGAAAATATGCTCGGATATTTGTCCTTGGACATTATCCGTCCCTGGAAGCTCACAGTTTTCCTGGAGTTATGCTCTCGGAAAACTGTTCGCTTCTCGGAACAGATAATGTGCGCGGACAAATACCCATATCCGAGCATATTTTCGCGCCAAATGGAGGCTATTGTTTAAATAACTCACAACTTGTCGACATGACACCATCATCATCATATACTTTGTTTCCTCTCGAATTTTTAAGTAGCTAAAATTAGCTAATATCTTCGAGAACATAAATATAACAAAATGCAATACTTATACAATAAATATGCTAAAAATTATGAATGAGCTGAACTATGTACATAATAAAATTAGGGACAAGTTGCAATGCTACGGAAAAGAGTTAAAGTCCGCAAAAGTAGAAGTTCAAAGCGAATCCGGAAAAGTTTCGTAATTTAGCAGCTAAATATGAAAAGGAATGCAGGCCGTAAGTTGTTGTTTTCGCATCAGGAAGAGACAATATAATTACCGCGTAAACTGTAGGTTGTTGAGTGCAGAGCAAACATATTACTTAAATATCTTGGATAGCTATAGTATAACTAAAAACTTTTGAAGGCGTCTAATGTACAGAGGTTTTGAATTAATTTTATCCAGTAAATTACCATAAGGCGAATTACTGTCCTTAAGTATGAATCTAAGAATGCGCTTGTTAATTTTATCCAGTAAATTACCATAGGGCGAGTTATAGTCCTTACGTATGAATCTAAGAATACGCTTGTTAAGAATGTCCATTTTTCAGCATTAGGAGCACCCCCAAAATGCTATATGGACGAACAGTAATTTAAAGTGTGACAAGATGAAAGCTTTATACAATCTTAAGAACGTGTCTGTAGAAATTAAATTACGAAATCTAAGCCATGATTACGTTATACTGGTTGTTTATCTTCTTGTAGATATTAAATATACAATTATCAAAAGAAAGCAAGTACTGCTGATAAATAGTTCAAAGATCGGTAATCAGCCTAATGTACAACAACTTTAGTATTTCTTGAATCTTAAAATTTTCTATATGAACATTACTTTGTGTTCCGAGGATTAAAACAGGCTCCTGGACTAAACAGAGGTCAACGCAAGTTGACCTCTGAGTGCCATTTTCTCTGCAGACAAAGGCCGTGAAACGTCAGCCTGTTATTGTACAAACAATTCTATCCAAAGGTTCTATCAGAAACGTAAGTTTAGTTTAAACAAACCCTAGAGATGTGACAATAGCCTTATTTGAAAAAAGAACATTGAACATGGGTAAGCAAATGCACTCATAATAATTTACTGCCTGTTTAGGAACTACATTTTGTTATTTTTGAGGTTATGAGTAAAGATGTATTGTGCTTGAAATGTACTTTGTTTGTTAAGGAGAAATTTGGTCTTTAAGGTACTTCCCAATTGCCTAGTTTATACGATCTCCTTTTCCCTAAATTTCTAAAAAATAATCGAGCTGATAACAGGTGGAAACGTGTCTAAACAACATTGCTGGGAGAGACATGACGTACCTGGTCCTCCCGGACCACCGGGTCCACCGGGGCCGTCGGGGCCTCCTGGTCCCCCTGGGGTTCCCGGTTTTCTTGTTGTCGGTTTTTTCGTCGGTACACCTGGTCTTGGTGTTGTTGTTTTAGGACCATTTGGACCGCCTGGTCCCCCGGGACCTCCTGGGCCCCCCGGACCACCGGGTCCTCCGGGTCCTCCAGGACCACCCGGTTTTCCGGGCCCACCTGGTTTTCCGGGACGCTTGGTTGTGGGTCCACCGGGCCCTCCTGGCCCTCCAGGGCCCCCGGGCCCTCCTGGTGTACCTGGCTTCTTTGTTGTAGGACCGTAAGGACCACCGGGACCTCCTGGGCCACCCGGACCTCCGGGTCCTGAAACATTATAACAACGCTTCTCTCGTTACAGGAAGTTCTGTTCATGTGGGTTTCCACTGTCGCGTAATTTTACGTGTCAAAGAATTCAAACGTAATTCAATATTTTTTACAGACAAAGGCCGTCCTTATTTTTGTGTACAAAAACGACAGCATTAGGAATCCCTTTTTATTATTTAACGGGGACACGGAGGGTGTTAACTTAGCTGAACTCAGTCGATAACCCAGGATCGTTCGTGGGGAAATCTTCCGACTCGAAAACTATTACAGCGTAAGGTAAAGTCGACGTCAGGCCAAGTGGTCCATATCGCCTGAGCTTTTCCTTGTTTCAGTAGCATGAAGTGACTAGCAGTGTTTTACTACCCCCGGAGCTAGCACACTCAGGGGGTCACCCCCCAGCATGTTCGTTGGTACCCATTTACACACCTGGGTAGAAAGAGGCACTGTGAGAGTTCAGTGTCGTACTCAAGAACACAACCTGATGGCTCCCGCCAGGGCTCGAACCCGGACCCGATCCGGAGTTCGGCGGGCAAACCATTCGGCCACGTCGCCTCCCACAATGGTGCTGATGCTTAATTCAGTCAAAATATGTCTAAGTCGTATCCAAATGGCAAAACAGCAACAACGAGAACTAGCAAAATGTGATGCCACACATCGCATGCCCCGTCAAATTAAATCCGGAATTCTCAAGTTAATTATTAGAAGAGGCTAAAACAACTTAAGCATTGCCTTTATTTTTGTTAGCTTCCAGGAAGAAGACTATTAGAGTGTCGTTTCAATAGGACAGCTTAGTTTTGACTGCCACTCGTATTGCGGGCGCAGCCTCCGTACGCAAGGTGGGTAGAAGAAAGAAAACGAGAAAATTGCATAGAGAAATTGGATAAATCAAGAAAAAGCGTCAAATACCATTGACAAGGAAATCCAGGATGTTAAGCAAATGTAAAGTGTTCTGATACGTTACCTCCAGGTCCTCCTGGTCCCCCGGGACCTCCTGGGCCGCCCGGACCACCGGGTCCTCCAGGTCCTCCAGGACCATTTGGTCCACCGGGTCCACCCGGCTTACCAGGCGGGTTTTTGGTTGGCTTGGTCTTCTTGGTTGGCGCTCTTGAAGGTTTTGTCGTGGGGCCTCCCGGACCCCCGGGTCCTCCTGGACCACCCGGTCCTCCAGGTCCTCCTGGTCCCCCCGGTCCTCCGGGACCTCCAGGACCGCCTGGTCCTCCTGGGCCCCCTGGTCCACCGGGTCCACTGGGACCTCCCGGACCACCCGGTGAACCCGGTTTCTTCGTTGGCTTGGTTGGTTTTGTCGTTTTTCCAGGACGAGGTGTCGAAGGCCCTCCCGGTCCCCCCGGACCACCCGGACCTCCCGGACCTCCCGGACCACCGGGTCCTCCTGGCCCACCGGGACCGCCTGGCCCACTTGGACCTCCGGGAGTTCCTGGTTTCTTTGTGGGTTTAGTTGGTTTGGTAGTTTTTCCTGGAACAGGTGTGGTCTTTCCACCGGGTCCACCAGGGCCTCCTGGACCTCCAGGACCCCCAGGGCCACCCGGGCCGCCGGGTCCTCCGGGGCCACCAGGTCCCCCAGGCCCACCGGGTGTTCCCGGAGCATGTTTAGTTGGTGTCGTAGGTCGTGTAGATTTACCTGCAAGAAAAAATGTTGAGTGGAGTGAATACAATTCTTCTCTTCATAAGCTACAGGCGCGACATTCAACTGTGACAATTAAGCATCTACTGAAGTAGTAAATTTCACGCTGTATTGTGCAAATAGGCCAATAATAATAGTAATAATAATAATACTACTACTAATGATAATAATATTTCAAAAGGGAGCCCACTTAAGTTAAAAGTTTAAACGCTCTTATTAGAGTTCAGCTAAGTAGCGAGGCTTAGAGGAACAAACAAGAAAAAAGAACAAACACGCTCATTCAATTTCCTTTGTTTGTGTCCTCTAGGTTTCGCTACCAAACAAAATTTTAATATATATCTAAAACAGTTTATTAATAGTACAATGCATAAGGACTTACCTCATGACCAATGTAACTAAACTGGCCAGACCTCTTTTACTTCAAAGGTTTAGTTCTAACGCTTACCTGGCCTCTTGGTTGTTGGTCCGCCTGGTCCCCCCGGGCCACCGGGACCGCCTGGACCTCCTGGACCACCGGGGCCTCCAGGTTTGCCTGGGGGCTTTGTTGTTGTTCCCGGTTTAGGAGTTGTTTTTGGTCCCCCGGGTCCACCCGGGCCACCTGGACCTCCTGGACCTCCCGGTCCACCCGGTCCACCAGGTCCCCCAGGTCCACTCGGACCTCCTGGCCCACCAGGACCTCCCGGCCCTCCTGGACCGCCGGGGTTTCCTTTTGAAGCAAAAAATTGCTCGATGTCATGTCGATAGTACAACTGTATTGCCAAAGCTGGACACTAAGGCAATTCAAACTTTTTAACATGATTTATTCCGTACCTGGTGGATTTTTAGTTGGTTTTGTTATTTGACCAGGGCGAGATCCCCCGGGTCCTCCTGGGCCACCTGGTCCACCGGGGCCTCCTGGACCACCCGGACCTCCGGGTCCACCGGGGCTTCCAGGGCCTCCTGGAACTCCGGGCTTCTTTGTTGTCTTTGACACTGCAAAGAATTTTTTGAAAATTATGTCACTTTCTGAGGCTACTTTTAAATCGAATACTTTAATAAGAAATACACTAGTTGAACAAACCTGGAGTTGTTGGACCCACGGGTTTGGTTGGTCCACACACGCATGGCTGCAGTTTAGAAACTGAAAGAGTGCCACCCACACCTGAAAAGAAACAATGTAAAAAAAACAAAAACAGTAACGACAGCATCCTTACTCATCTTAATCAGTGGCTTTACATTTAAGGCTTCCACAGAATGATGTTGCTAATTAGTTGTCATCGTGATCCTTTTGTTTCTAAATAATTTTCCTGGAAGAGAAATGTCTGCGCCTGAAGCCTTTTAATCTGCACCGAATTTTCTCTTTGCAGTTTAGTAGCTAAATATCTCAAAAACTACTTTTTCACGTGACAATGTTGAAGTCATCACAGACCATGAAATTTTCTTTGCTTTTCTGCACACAGTTCAGAAGTTACAGCACAAGCTAAAAGTTCTAAAAACGTGTGAAGTCTTTAGCTGAATCTCTGCAGGCAGAACACTTACTCAAGCATATTGCTTTCTTGAGATCGTTGGTGATGTACTGCAACTGCTTAAAATCCGACGTGAAAACATGAGTCTTGTCGGGATCAGTTGCCATAGAATCAAGTTCCCTTGCGTTGAAGTACCTTCCCACCCCTACTGAGAAGATCGTGACTCCGCGGGCTCTCAGTTGCTTGGAAATAGTGTGCACGTCATCAAGCGAGCGGCCATCAGTGATAACTACCGCAACTTTGTTAGATCGGGTGCGTCGACTTCTCACGAAAAGCCTCCTATAAGCGTAGCTAAGAGCGCGCCCTGTTCTTGCACCAGTCCGAGGATAGTAAATGGCTCGATTGAGCCCAGTGAACAACCGCGTGTTACTCCGGTATCTGAAATGTTCAAAATTAATTGTTTAAGAGCTGCTTGTTGAATGTGGCTTACAGCTAATTTAGATTTCCAGAACCAGGCAGCAAGTCAAACACAAATAAACTTCGTTAACACTGGAGACCGAGTGGGTATGGACGAAGTACCTATTTCAGTGGTATAGTTTTAAAACAAGCCCAATATAATGATAGACGTTAATCGCTAAGTGAATGGTTCATTATGCGAAGTCCATGTTCCTATTACGCTGGTGACAGAGATTGTGGCCTCTTTGGGAATATATGGGCTTTTCGTAATGACCACGTTTCTGCTGAGAAGTAAAAACAAGCGCTGAAAGTTTTTTGCTTTCCGCTAGTTCTAAGCCCCTCTTCATTCAAAAATATACACTACGAAATAATTTTGCTCCGGACTAACCTGCGGAAATTGAAGATCATTTTCGGTCTTGTTCCGTAGACTATCAAGGACACTCGCGTGTTTCTTCGTGAGATTGCGAAGCCCATCGTGAGACCTCGGACAAAGTCGATAATCCTTCGGAAGTTTCCGACGCCGTATCTTTCAACACTTGAAGAGCCATCGATCAATAAAGCTAGGTCAATTTTTGCACTACAAGCTGACGAGAAAAGAGAATGCGAAAAAAGGAGGAAAAAAGGTAAGAATGTACACTTTCTTTTTGAGATTCCAGTTTTTAAATCCGGTTTTGAAGTTAGCTATGCGATGTTCTGTCTTAAGATAAATAAATTTCCTCTTACTCATTATTTCAAATTTTTTGACTATTTGCAAGTTGTAAGATAACAGGTAACAAGCATTTCAGCACACTTTCACGTTTAATAAGGTTTATGTTAATGCTGAATCAATCATATTTATTACCTTGTGCTTTTGTTGGCTTGGCTGTAGAAGAAAAGAAAAAAAATATTAGCGTTTCGAAAGATGTGGCAACTCCAGTCAAATGTTAGCCTGTTGTTTTGCTTTACGCTGTAAAAATGGTGTCTTTTAAAGTGAGCATTACTAAATGTTACAGTTCAAAGACGCTGAAACAGTGCGAAAAAAAATAATCAAATTAAAAAAATTATTTTAATATGTTTCCTTGACTAGGAAGTTAAACCCTAAAGCTTCGTTTATTAACTCAGTTACTTGGCTCCGACAACGAAGGCCTTCACAAAGCAAGAAATTGACTTGTAGATTTGTTATCTATTTTACTCACGAAATTGTATCATACATGATCAAGCTTAGCCTCTGCAAGTTACATTATCAAATGCATTAATGATACTCAGGTCACGTGTTACTCACGACATGGGGGACACATCCCTGGAAGCACTGTGGGTGAAACGGCAAAGGATTGTTCAGCGGGGTTATTAATGTCATCCTTTAGCATGGTGTTAGCATTCTCAGAGTGTCCCTCCTCCTTCGATTCATCCTCATCGTCATCATTCTGTTCATCTTCATCATCTTCGTCCTCTTCATCGTCATCATCATCTTCATCATTGTCGTCGTTATGGTCTCCCTCTTCCTCGGCTTTCCGGTCATCTTCTCTCTCTTGCTCAACAGCTTCTTTCTCGATTTCGTCCTTGTAATCTGGTTCATCAGAAGATGTTTGTTCTTTCTTTTGTGATTCTTTGTTGTCATCCTCCTCAGAAGAATCTTCCTTGTCGTCTTCGTGTTTGGTAGAACTGTTATAGTACTTTTCTTCATTTTGCTTAGAGCTGTACCTTGCAAAGCTTTGTTCTGTTCCATTATATTCCGCGAACTCGTCCGCATCTGAAATTAAATCCTTTGTTTGTGGCAAGGCACCCGAGTTTCCCGTGTGATTCCCAGTGGACACCTTCCTTGTGGAAGCATGCTCCGCTGTTGGTCGAGCTTTCACTGGAATGGCCTTGCCGTCTTTGGCAGGTGGTGCAGTCATTACGTACTGGGGTGGAGTGGGGACTACTTGAGGCTGAAAGCTTGGTGCAGCTGGAGACTGGTAATTAGGATATCCGGGATAATTGACGTAACCCTGGTAACCCTTGTAACCACTGTTGTTTGGAACACACGGTGGTTTGCCTGGAAAGGAACAGAAATATCATGGTATTTATGTCATAAACCTGGTATTTCGTTCTACAGGCAAGTGCCTGGAACGGATACTTGTGGGTGAGTAGTTTTTATACATAGTAATAAAGTACTACATTCTGTGATACTTAGTATCAAACTTCGCAAATGAGTGGATTTTGTGTAGAGGAGTACAGGAAATATCATCATCTCATGTATTACTGTGGGACTAACCTGGGCAGATCATATTTGATGGACAGCACTGTAGATTGGAATAAGCGTACTGCTGTCCTGGAAATCCCCAAGCTACAGTATAATATACATGATAAGTAATCAATTAAAGGTAAAAGGAAGTCGATTTTTATACCAATTCACCAGCAAAGAACTCTGCAAAGAAAAATATCCAAAAGCACTATTCCTTGTCGGTACCTGAATACATCCTGAATAATGATGATATCTGTATGTTAGACTAGATATAAGACATCTTCTCTATATATTAAGATAAATTGTCATGCTGTTGACAGTATTTTTTTTATGTAAAGGTGGACTTCCTTAACTTATATATTTATACAAACATCAAAGTATTTGTAAATATATTTATTGTGTGGCAAAATGTTTATTCACTGCAACTGAAACTACATCAACTTCGTACCCAAATTTTGTCTTTTCACGGGCTGCTCATCTTCGTCTTCGTCCTCGTCACCTTTCACCCGTTCATCATCATCATCATCATCATCATCATCATCTTCATCATCATCATCATCATCATCATCTTCTTGATCTCTCCGAATGCTTCCACTGCCACTTTCATTCGGGCTTGTTGTTGTTGTTGTTGTTGATGATGATGTTGCTGTTCTTGTTTTGTTTTCTTGTTTTTTTCCAACAATTTTCCTTTGATTGCTTTGGTCAGCCTCGACTGCATGTTCTCCTTCTGGTTTGCTATCATTTTCCTCTTTGTTTATCGTATGGCTATCATCTGCTTGAAAAGAAGATTCCCCTGAGCCTTCTTGTATCACCTCGTTGTTACCGGCCGCTTTTGTATCAGACGTGTCTGCATAATTTGCTGGCTCATCTTGTTCTTCCATGACGTCATTAGCACGGTCTTCCAACCTTTGGTCGGTTGTTTCATTGCCATAAAAGTTGGTTTCGCTATTGGTAACATTGTTGACATTGCTGTTGACATCACTGTTGGTAACATTGTTGGTATCAATGTTTGCATCACTGTTGACTTCACTGTCGGTAACAATGTTGGCATCACTGTTTACTTCACTGTTGACATCACTGTTGGTAACACTACTTGTAACAATGCTTTCATCACTGTTGACATCACTGTTGGCTTCACTGTTGACCTCACTGTTGGCTTCACTGTTGACATGACTGTTGGTATCACTGTTGACATCGCTGTTAATATCACTGTTGACACCGCTGTTGTCGTCACTCTGCGGGTATTCGTAGCTGTTACTAGTATCACTGTTAGCATATTCATAGCTGTTGTTGGTGACCCTTTGATCGTTTGTATCTGGGGAGGTGTTCAGGTCAACAGATTGTACATTACTATCGGACAGCTCATCCACGGGACCTGAAATGTCATTTGGAGTGTACTCAGTGACGTCACTACTGTGCTGTTCGTTGTCAGCATCATTTAAGTCTCGTTTTTGACGGATATTTGACGCGTAATCCGGCAGATAAACTAATTTTGACTCATTGGCTAAAATTTCAGCTTCTCTCTTCTCCAAAAATGAAGGAGATGTATCTTTGACCATACTCGGCGAGTAAAACTCTGGTCCATAATTGTCTTGCGTGTACCATTCTTGGGCAATAGAATGGTTTACTACAAGAAGCAACAGCGTGCTTCTTAATAGTAACGATAGGATCATCTCAATCCTGAAAAACAGCAGTAGCAGTTAGCATCGACCAGTGGCTTTCTCCCAGAGATTCCAAGAGATTCCATGACATTACCCTTAATTTTAGGGAAAAAGCCATATTTACCCTTGGTAACGTTTACATTGTGAAGGTTAATGCTATAAATACTATGGCAATCTACATACAAAATGCGAAGAAATATGAAGTGATTGTCGGGTTGATGGGGGAGACAAGTTTTAGACTCAGCTTTTAGAGTGAACTTTCTCGGTCGCTGAAATGATAAAAGAACCTACAATAGTTATGATTTTCTGTTTGATAGTCATGTTTATTCGGGTGCTAGGTTTATCCCAACACTAAGGTCAGATGTAAACATCAACAGAATACATAAAGTACTTTTTTAATCCACCTGCTTGGTGTAAGGTATTACCACAATCGATCTCTCTTCTAGCCTGCATCCAGAAATGTGGATTTTGCTGGTTTATTTGAAATATCTTAGTGGGGTGCATTGTAATGTTTTTAACTGTAAAAGTGTAAAATTAAACAATCACATCATGCTGTCTCACGACTAGCGCCCAAGGCATTTTTCGCCACCTCTGCTGCCTTGGCTTATCCACCAGGTTATCCCTGGGACATTTCTCTCCAAACTGCTTATCGCTTCTGTTCTATCCTCCTAAACAGTCTTGTATATCTTCTTAATTGTCCAATCTCTCCACCTTAACTCATAATAATTATCTGAAAATGCAAATTCGTTTTTATGTAACTATGTGGATAGTTTCCTACATGTCTGACAGGCAAGAAGAGAGGCCCTCAGAGCAAGATGAAATCTTGAAAATTGCCAGCTGTTTAGGGCGTCAATTCCATTATTAGCTCGCGAAGTATCATTTTATCATCCTAAGTATTGATCACTCATCTGACATTCCTTACATATTATAATTTTCGACTTTTTGCTGAGCTGGTTAATAAAAGGTTTTAAAACCAAAATAGCGTTGCTAGAAATCACTGACCACCTACTGACAAGAGCTGAACACAGAACAATATCACGGACAGCATCAGACAATACAGGAGATATGGACTGAGATGCTTTTGTCGGTCCATCACATCAAGAGTGTATTTACACTGAGCTCTAAATTGGCCTTCTCATGCAGATGCTTATAAGTATTTTACGAGCTTAGGACGTTTCCTGTTTTAATTTTATCGATTTTTTTTCTCGCGATCAAACAATTGTTTATGGTTCCCTCATAGGTTCAAGGTCATACAATCGAGATTATTCGAGACGTAAAGTTCGCTGTTAGTTTATTTCGTAACTTTACTTTTTGTAATTGAACAACTAACACTAAATCGGGAAATGAACTATGCAGTATATATTCGGTTGAGTGTTTAAGTTCTGGTAAGGTGTTTAAGATGTTGCTTTATGAAACAAAAAACTAATTAAGAGTGAAACTTGAGAGTGATATCTAACTCGATAAGATGGTACGTTTCTGTGTGATAAAATCAAAAGAGGGCGAATTTTCTTGAAATGATATTGGGAAATTTTCACTTTTGATCGAACTCTCTTATGTAACGTATTTAAACTATGCTCCGGTTTTTGCCATTAAATGTCCCATAGCAGCAATTCTTCGGTTCTTAATTACAACTTACCTTACTTTTCCTCACATCATTGTACCTGTGACGAGAAACTGTTAGGCTGTAGTTCTTTCAGGTACCATGAAGCTAGAGGCTTTACAAAAGAACGACTGAAAAATTCATGCCATGTATGTTATGGTCACGTCAGAAGCTTATCAAAACTGCTGTTGTCTAACACTGTTATGGAATGTTCTTTTTAAACAACAACTGGTATATTGAAAAACTATTTTCTGGTATTAAATAAACGGTAAATATCTCACAATCTCTTTGTTTGTCTAGTAAAAGGTATAAGATTACTAAAAGTCATAAAATGTTCTAGCTTATTTTTTTCGCGGTACTTTGGTCACAGTAAAATGTACACGATATGTGATACGGTGTATGTTTCATTAGTGAAAGGTACTCGGGAGGTTTCAGCAGGTCATTTTGCTTTGCGTGGGAAATAACGAGTTAATGTTTAGATTCCTTGCTTTATATAGCACCAGCCTTAGTAAATGAAATATATTTGAAAGCGCTAATCGCTTCTTTTTTGGGGGGTTGAGAACCATTTATGAGAACATTCAAATCAAACGTGATCAGTAACGCGTAAAATACAACACCCTTTATAACTTGAAATACATTTTTCAGACTTATATGTTTGATCTTCAAGCCACCATACGCGATAACGTAAACATCTAGCCAAGTTCATTCAATTTAACGCATTTGTTGTCCTATAAGAAAGCCTACAAAAGGTTTTTTTTCGCAAAATAGGGATATTTGCTAACCTGATGTATTAAAATAAGTCATTAGAAAAAACGATTACGGAAAGTTTTTCATTTTTCAAGGTTTTTTGGAGCGGATGAATTTTGTAAACAAAATAAACAAAGAGAACTATAATTACCTTTTACAAGTTTTTAAATTCGTTCTTACACAAGAGTAATTCGAAGTAATCCTAAGAAATACAAACCAACTATAACATGTTCCTTTACATGTGGTATCTTAGGTCGTGTGTTATTGGGATCAACCGTTTCTGTTTGGTTGGGTTAGTCGGGTTTTTGTCGTGTTCTTTTGGGGAAAAACCGTTTTCGGTTGGTCTGGTTGATCAACTTTTTCAACCGGCCTCAAACCGGGTTGACGCTGTTGAAAAAGCACTTGCGTGATTATGTGGCGTGGTTGTAGCGTTTCAGCCGAAAACGGTTGGAAAAGTGTTCTATTGAGAACCGTCAACCGTATCAACCCAAACCTGTTGCGGTTGAAACGGTTGATCCCAAACACCTTAGACGCTGTTATTCAGTGTTGACCATCACAAGTAGAGCTACCGTGGATATGGCTGCTGGATTGGAATTTGGTATTTCTCCCGATCTCTTAAACCATGTAAACCATGTATATTAAGATAGGTCTTTGTTCATTTTGAGAATCTCTAGATTAGCTATCGGCAGTACTAGCTACACCGTGCAAAACGAGACTGAAAGAATCCAAAACAGGCAAAATCAGTGGTTTCACATTGTACTTTATTGACTGTTTTAAGTGAAAGAACACCTGTTGACCGCTGAATCTCCGTCGCCTCTCGAGTCGTGGGCTCATTTTAGTTTTCAATGAAACTTCACGTGGCCAGAATACCTCAGTAGTCAGTGGCCTTACAATTTTTTTTGTTAATTCGTTATATTGGGTGATCAAACGAATCTGTTACTTGACACGCAAGTTACTATTATATTTACATGTGAATACAGCCTTTCATATTTAAAAATTAAATCTTTGTTTAAACGCCACATGAGAGGATTTTGCGATCAGTTGCCATGTAGTTTGATTGAGAGTTACACGTGACTTTCGATCTTGCATAGCTTTTGTTCTTCGTCTATTTCCGTACCGTCCTTTCTTTCTGATTTCTTGATCCCAGACCGCTTGCAGCAATAAATCTTGTAATCCTCATCCCAGGCTTCAGCCTGCTCCACGGTCTGAGGCATGGGACTGAATAGTGTCTCTGGGAGCCACAATGACAATATTCCAGCGGTCACCCCAAGTACTCCAAAGATAACCAGCGGCAGAGTTTTGTTCAGGTTGGGAAGATCAGCCTCGAGGGTAAGAAAAAGCACGAATTATTAAACTGTTGTCGAAGACAGAGTAGAAAAGGCAAGCTTAACGTAACAGACTATCTCCCTTTTGCGTACCGCTCGTGCTCCATTCTAATGACTTTTTTACCCTACTGAACTATTGTCTCAAGGAAGGTTTAGTTTGACGTGAACAGAATGCTGACTGCTGCAAACTGAATTGCCGTTATCCGTGCTGCGCTACAAAATAGGCTCCATAACTGATCAATGTTAATTTTCTTACCAGTAGTACAATATATGGCGCGAGTATTGCTCCAATACGGGCCATCATGGATGATACTCCAATACCGACGTTTCTAAAGATATGGGTGGAATAATAAAAATTAAAGGGCGAGGCTATTTTCTTGATGTTACACTAAATAACAAAGTAAGTGATCGTTATATCAAAACAAATACCGGAAACATATTTTTGCATGGTATAAATATATAGCATTCCAGGAGTTACTTTTGGCGGACAATTATTTGGCGCCATATATAAAAGGTCATTTTAGATCAGGCATTGTCGCCCCCACGCTCAGTTAGTCACACAAAATAGGCAAGAGAAGTTGTGTTATCCTGTCACGCACCTGATGACGGTCGGGAATAGCTCAGCACTGAAGACGTAGATTGTAAGGAAAGTGGACATGATACAAAACTTGCCGATCATGGCCAGAGTTGTGATAACTGGTTGGTATTCTAGAAAGCAACAAAACCTTAAGTTCAAATCAGACACACAAAACACAAAATGCAGTCCCATCGGAATAATGAAAGGAAACTGCGAGTGTTGTTGGATCTGTTCTTGTTTTGGCGCTCACAACAACAGTTAACATGAAAACAGATATGGAAAGTTCAGAGGAAGAAGCAAGACGAGCTCTATCGAGCCACTTGGCTTCTACACTTCGTTAAGTGACATTTCGAGCGTCAGGCGTTTGTCCAGTTCACTCACCCACTTTGTTTGGTACAGCCAACACCAACATACCAGCCGCTCCACCAATCAGCATGAAGGTACAATACGGGATACGGCGGCCAAACCTGGAAACATGTACAGGAGAGTGACTTACTGCACATCGAATTCAAAACAGTACTCATAAGGAAATGATTTTTTTTTCTACTTAAATTATGTTGTTTTGGGAAACAATTGTAATTTTAATTCCAGGTTCATGCGACGTCTTTCTGCGCTTATTCCTCTTCAAATGTTTTAGCTGCGAATTCCGGTAAGTTTGTTATGATAAGTGAGCAACACTGCTGTGACAGAAAAAAGCTTGTCAGTAACAGACCAATACTAGTAGTAACTTGCTTTTTGTTTTCCAACAAAGACAAGAAGTCACTCTAAAAGTATCATGGTATTTCGTTTAGTTGTATTTAATGTTGCAGATATTTTCTCTACCTTTGAAGACAGTACCAAGCCAACAGGGCGGCGGGCAGCTCGATGATGATCAGGATAAAGAAGTTCACGTACATGTTTCCAGCGAGATTTTTCACGTTCAAACTCAGTCCAAAGTACACAAGTGCGTTAACAAACCTAGAAAGAAAACAATCAACGAAATAAACCAACGTACAACGAAAGTAATTCAACAAGCATGGCGTTCCCTGCGAAGCAAAGGAATTATCGCTCCATGGTTGCCAGCAACTCACCAATTCAAACAACAGATAATGATTCGCTTTCTCAGTTTCGGAGTCCTGATCAAATCAAATGTCCCGTATTTGCGTGTGTCATCACTCCTGACGTCAGCTTTCCTGACTTCAGAGATCACGTGCTTCAGGTGTTTAGAGTCAACATCGACGCCATTTTTGGCAGCATACTTCATGAGCAGGCTGTGAGCTTCGTCCAGACGATTGTTGGCAAGAAGCCACCGTGGAGACTCTGGTATCCACCTTAGGGAAATCAAAAAACAACTGTTACTAAATGAGGTTACTTTGAGGGTGCATCTCCTGGCAAATATGCCGACAATGAAGACAAAGAAGACATTCCGTTAAGCGGACACGACCTGTTTTAAGCGGACACTAACGAGGGTCCCGAGGGTGTCCGCTTAATACAGGTTTGACCATAGTTGCCTACATTTTGGCGCACTTGATGGCATTATTGAACTTTCCAGTGACTAAAATGAAGTGTTTCGCTGCCTTGAATAGGAAAAAGGTGGAATTCTATAAACTGACGGCTTAAAGTGGACAAAGTAGCTACGCAGCGATTTTTGCATCTTTTGCGGTAATCCGTGTCAATCTTCTCCATCCTTAACCATTCTTGTCCCTTATGGATTATTATTATCTCTTTGGTGTTTTTCTATCGTAGTAAACTATTATTTTCAGGTTTCCTTTAATTTAAAGGTAATTTTGTACGTGGCGAAATTAAAATAACACAAAATACCGTGACTGTGACCCTCTAAGTCAAGGAAAGCAGAAATTATGACTTACCACCAAAAAACGAGTAGCAGGGTGCCTGGTAACGACACCGCCAGCATCAAATACCTCCAATCCCGCAAGAGATACGCTAGTAAAGCTAGAATAGCGTAACCAAGCGTCATAAAGATGTTGCTAACAAACCCTGCCGCAGTTCTGTTGGACGTGACTGACAGTTCTAGGCAGTACACGAAACGGCAAAGAAGGCAACCGGCTGCTGCAGCTCCTGCGCCGACACGGAACAAGGCGAAGAGAGAAAGACAGTCTGCCACGGCAGACACAGTGCCACATCCTACCTGGAAAGAGAACCATAGAATACCGTATACTAATACAAATAATGCAATCTGATTGGCTGAGCTATCGTACACTCTATCATTTATTAGTATAAATCTACTAGCGTTCTATCACGAATGCCGTTCTCTGCTGCTTCTTAGCGTTTTCGTGTGACGAGTGTCTGTGACGAGGATTTAGGTTAAGTTTTGAACGACTAGTAGATTTATACTATTCGCTCTTGATTTCTATCGCGCGATAGTTGACTCACTAACTACGCCCTCACTAACTATCACGCGTAATTAAACAATAGAGTGTTCTGTTGAGGAACTATCGGCTGATAGTTGCCCCGCGGGAATTTGATGTTCTTAAAACAAATATTTGCCCGAGAAGCCAAGCTTCGAGGGCAAATATGCTAGTTTTAAGAACATCAAATTTCCAAGGGGCAACTATCAGACCGATAGTTCCGAGACATAAACACTCTATTGTCTTTATTGTTCACCACCAAATTTTCTTCCGTGCGCCAGTTCAAAAATCATATTGAATAATTTTCAACTTTTTTAGGTGAAAGCCGTGAAAGCCAAATGTAAAATTTGAAAAAGAAAACAAAAACTCTCTTAATACAAATTCAATTGTTTATTTTCTATAAGCCCACTTGTTTACAGAAATATTTCCACGGATGAGTGCTATCCATCCGGGAATTTTCCTCGGACGAGCACTATGGGCTGATAGTGTCTCTCGGCGGATCACTATCGCGTCACGTGATCAATTTAAACCAATAAGAATCGGAGAAAATTTAGTGGTGACCTGTAAATAGAAATCTCAAGCTCATAATCTAATTGTTTATTACATGTAGTATATGCAACGGCTTGGGTTTGTCCACCAAATCATGGCAACGTTTCCTCGTTTGTCCGAAGGTTATCGTCTTGTAGCGACCACTTTGGTTCCAGACGTTTTCTCTTTTCATTGGAGGGGTTTTCTATTGACTGTCGTAAAAACAAAACCAAAACTAAACCAATTACTTACCAATTAGACTACTCAGCCAATCTCAAACCGTAGTAAACCCAAAACCAAAACCAAAACTAAAGTAACAACCTGATCACTTTACATCCTAAATTGAAAACCGCTGTGTCTCAACTGATCAAATTCACACCCATCTTCTCTAGCTTGCTTTGAAACCGCGTTTTCGTGTCAAGAGAAGAAAGAAGAAACACAAATCTTTGGGATCAGGGTGTGTAGCGACATTAGACAACGGAGTAACCTGTGAACAGGCTCTCTAGTCGAGGATGGGGCGAAGAGACAGTGGAAAGAAAAAGGAGAGGAGAGAGAACGGGACAGACCCAACAACCCCAACCCAACCCCCTCCCCCCTCGGCCACTTCAATCTTAGCCAGTCCCCTCTCCCCCCTTCCAGCCGCGGTCACACCCTTCCAGCCGGAGCCTGTTTACAGGCTAAAAACTTAGGAGGTGAATACCATGTGATGAGACCAAGGATGATATCCAAATTTGCACATATATACATTCCCAATAGGGTTTTATTGAAAGGAACGATAACAGGAACCGTTCATTCGGAGTTCAAGCATGAAATTGAATAAGAGTGCGATGTTTTAAACGTACCATTCAGCTTTCACACCAGTCTCATACAGATATTAAACTAATCAGCAGTTAAAATTTAGGTTCCTCAAGACAAAATAAAATTTATGTGTCATATCTACCCTAGCCCTGGTCTTTCAGGTTTTCAGTTTCTTCTATACTAATAGAAATTATTTTAAAATTGAACGCGGTTCTTGAGTTCAAAACACCTGGCGGCGAATCATTGCCGCAGAAGAAGTATCACGTGTAAGGTGCGTAATAAGGCGAATACTAGCAATGGGAGCTGTGTTTTTGTTTATCTCGCGTTCCATTTTCTCGCGTTCAAAGGCTTTGCATGAGACATCAGATGACTCACTGGAAGAATTAATTGTTTTTCAGCAATTATACTTACCAGGAAGGCGATACTAAGGAAAACCGCGATTCTTCGACCGAAGTGATCGGAGATGCTGCTAAAGGAATAGGAGCCAATAAGCAGGCCCGCCAAGTATGAAGCTTGAGTCAACGCCTTCAGATGATTTCTGTCGCAGATCAGTTCCCACTGGAAAACAACAACAACAAAACCACGAAACAAAAATGAAAAGGGCCGGTGCTAATCAACGAGAAAGTGAAGAGTTAACGAAAAGGAAAGAGAGCTTAGAACCATAACTCTCCCTCTAGTTTGATTGCCAACTCTTGTTTGCTCTCTCGTGACATCTTAATTAAAGATGTTCCTTGGAAACCCCGGTATGCGCTTACATAAGAAGAATGTTGAATAACTGGCTGAATACAGCGATTGATAAACAGTGCGAGCGTATCCACTTTGTGAGAAAGCGAATAATTACCAACCAATCTATTACTCCTATTGTCTTTCCCCCCAATTTTTCTGAACTGACCAAAGCTCTTCGTCAACCCCTAATGTCGTTCTAACCTCGGTATTTTTTAATAGTTTTTCTTTCTTATTCCCAAGGTTGGGTAGGAAAATGACAGAAACCTAATTTACTCTTCATCCAACCGAATATGTGGTAGGTTTCTTGGCTTTCTGTGTGAGCTTTTAAGCCGGGCTTTTAAGTCGCATTGAAGCGAATATTAGGTTACATTTCGAGGTTCAGATGTATGTTCCAACACTGACCCCAGGGCCGCGATCACAGTATTATATCTTAAGAGACGGCGCCTAAAACCCAATATTATAAAGGGCTTACACACGTGTAATCCTACAACGAAATTAATTCATAATAAAACTGATATCTTACCTCGGACACTGCACTGGTAAATTCACCGTTGAATTCATATTTGGTGCAATTACCACAACACTGATTATTGGGGCATATCGAATTATTAATAGCTGTAGTCGAGGCAGTGCATTGAAATGACGGAGAAGCGCCGTAAAAAACCAGCACAAGTTGTTGAAGACCGATGGGCACTGTCATCAAACACATAAAAGCGTACAACATCATCGGATACCGACCGAATCCGCCGACTAAACGAAGCAAGTCGTCGAATTCGTAGGTTTTCTTTGACGATTCGTTTGTATTAAAATCATTTATATTATTTGGCTTGCTACTGTCTTGGGTACCTTCCATGTTGATTAAAATCAATTACTTCAGGCAAAATAATCAGTTAATGAGGTCTTTCCTTGAGACGCTGAATGTGAGTGTTTGACTTTCACTATCCGCGAGCCTCCGCCAGATTCAGACTAAAGCAATATACTTTTACGTCAGTCAGTAATCGGAACTAACAGTATTTAAACACTGGCTAGTCAAATATGATTGACATGTGGCGGTAGTATAATTGCGAACCAGCTGATTTTGATAAAAGATGAAAAGAAAAGATGTTCTTGTGACATACACATAGAAACTGAAATGTGGCGGGTATTTGCAATTGGTAATTTTGGCTGAACTTCAAAGATGGTTAGAAAATGCCCAAAAATATTCTTAGTGCGCGGATGAGCAACTCTTGGAAAAGAGCCATTGTAATACTGAATTTTATTGGACTAGTCTTTTTCGGTTCTCATTGAGAAAAATCGGGCTGCTTTTTTCGCAAGTTGTTCGGTTTGTTTCATATAAACAGATGAAGGAACTCTTCCACGGGGTTAAGGGGTAGGGTAGGGGAACTTCCGTTGGGGGTGACCCCAATCGGGAATGCTCGTAGTCTCTATTTCAGGTGTACAGCTACAAAATTTGACAGGAAGGAATTCCAATGTTTTATCCGCATTGAGGTTTCTTTTAAAGTTGTAAACGAAGAATGGAAAAAAAGGCTTTAATTTGTGGTAGCGGTTTCGATCGATCGGGGGCTAACTCGTTAAAATTTATTCATAGATAAAAGCATTTGATGACAACATCTGTATGGTCATAACTCTTACTGGTCCATGTCAAGAAATAACATTATAAGATCACTATTATTTAGTTTAGATCACAGAGCGGCTTTAATTTATTTGCAGTTTAATAGCCAGATGCAAAAAAAATTCATTGTTGACAGTTCCATAAAAACATTCAAACATGACAATGTGCAAGACTCTAAAAATAAATCCCACCATTAATGTTTATAATTCAGAATATTTTTGATGATGATGATGATCGTTTCAATAGTGCTTTTTTTAAATAATGATACTGAACATATTTCCCCAAAACAAAGATATGAATCAAAATGTTAAACTCGAGGCTGTTCATCAAGTCATGCCCCGTTCTTGCGCGAGCGATTGATTAAAGAATCCTTATAAACTACCCGCAACCAACACTGAAAACAAAGTGTTGCGTCAAACAGTTGCTTTACGCCCGACAAGTGTCCTGGCCATTGCCAGCATCGTCAAACGTTGAGGTAGTAAGCGGAGAGGTTTGATTGTCTAAACTGTGTTCGTTAGTTCCTGGGGCATTGATCATTATAGAGTGTGATTCCATGTTATCACGACGCCTTTGCTTTGCAACCTTTCTGTAGAACGAAACAAGAACGAAGGCCATTGGGATCAGAAGAACGAGGGAAATTAACTGGGTGACGAGTAAGACCACACCAAGGGTGGAGGTCGTTTGTTGTTGAACTTCTTGAGGCATGAACGTCTTCGGATCTGAAAGAGAAATATCATTTATACATTTGTCATATTGGTCAGATCTGGTTGCCATGGGTCCCCCGACCCCAGGTAGTAGTGAGCTGAGTATATCAGTATAGATCAGTCCGGCGACGATATAGATAAAGTAATACGGCGATCCACGAAGGGGTGAGAAATGACCAGAATCATCACGTCCTTCTCTTCAACTGGGAAAGAACAGCTTTGCTGGATTGGTTAAGAAGGGGGAGGGGTGGGGGTTAAAGTCTGCACACTAGCCAATTGGCCTATCAGGCCCGCGAATGGGATGCTAGTCCATTGCAGGGTTACCCCCTTCCCCAGAATTAAATTCGCCAGTACCCATTTAAACAACCGGGCGGAGAGAGGAATCGCAGTGAGAGCTAGAGAAAAGTGTCTTGACTAAGAACACAACACAATGTCCCCGGCCAGGAGTTGAACCCAGACCGCTCGATCCGGAGTTGAGTGCGCTAACCATGGGGCTACCGCGACTCCACTTTTGATACGTTGGCAAGATTTTAATCGAAGAGTTTTCACTGGCGGCAAAAACTGATTTCCGTTAGATATAAATATTTTCAAAGCTGAAACTCAGTTGAAATGCGATAATAGGTTTTTGGTCTGGGAAAACAAATTTTCTAAAACTTGGCCGGAGAAACTCTCTGGCTTCAGAGGGGAGTTAGGGAGGCCAGGATCTTTTACATCAGATAAAATCTTCGGAGACCAAGAAATAACAGAACTTGGGTTCAACCGAGTAGAGTTCAATCCAAGAACACGTAACCAGAACGTACTAAAAACATAACCCAAGACGGGATAGTGCTATCCGGTGTCCCACCATCGGGGGTGTAACCGAATGACATTTTACAAATCACCTGTTTTAATGCTAGTCTCTAAACAAATGATCTAATCTTTAGTTTACAAATCCTAAACCGCCATTGACTGCCAATGAACTCATTGTTGTTCCAGGCCACTGATTCCATCACAGGAAAGTCAGTTATTTTGTTCGTAATAGTAAGACTACAGATAGTTCTCACTATAAGGTGTTACATCACCAGATAAGACCGCTTTGTAATAGGGTTAACAGGTTTTTAACAAAGGCTCTACCGGGGCAGACAAAAAAAAAGGTTGTTCCAATTCTTCACCGAGACAGCATTCTCATTCTCCAAATTAAGCCATTGATCGTTATCTTGGGAACGCTACGATCTTATGTACAGATTGTCCAACGTTTTGAGCACGAAAGACAGAGATAAATTGCCCTTAAGATGGAGTATTCGAGTAAATTTTACTCTACCTTACGTTTTAATTTTTTGTTCACGGAACCCTTAATTTTTGTTGATGATCTGATTCAGAATTGTATTGTGTAAAATGAATCTTCACTCACCTAAACATACAGATCCATCCTTTTCAGAGATAAAGCCATCTTTACATTTACAAACACGACGATCAAACGCCCACAGACATAAGTGCTGACAACCTCCATTATCTTTGGAGCATGATGGCAGGCCAATAAGCTCTGTTAGAAAAAATATATACTATCATTTAAGGCGTCGATAGTACAGAGTCATGGTCTGCCAAAATGTCTTTGGACCCTCTGAGATTCGTAATGCAATTTGATGGATCGATATTTTAAGAGTCGACTGAGCTCAAACTTTTTTGAACACAGCATTATCGGGGGAGAAAAACGAGAAGTGCTTTAATATGGGGGAGGTTTTTTTTTTTCAGCCACCGTTAGTTGCTTCCTCCCCACAAAACACAAAACAGCGATTTTTTTTTTTTCACTATTCTACCATTTTCCCACCCTCTTAGAATACCAGCTCCCAACCGGTCCTGCTTCCTGCCCTGTCTCCCGTCATTGTTACGGAGCTTGTCGCGGGAGATTCAAACTATTAAAAAAAAAAATGAACAACATGGCTTACCTTTTTCACAAATAAATCTCGAGGCCTGGGAGCAGTTCAAATCGTTCCACTTCACCACCCCGGAACGTACATACAGAACATACATTTCCCCACAGTACTCCTCTTGGCGATAATTGTCGGGTTGCCCAGAATACCAGTCCCTGAATGTCAATCGGGATCCATCGACCCAGACCCAAATCGAGTCATCGAAGGGAGCTCTCTGTAAACCGATCCAAAAATGCCTGCTTTTGTGTTGTTTTGTTATAAATTCTCGGATCAGAAACGAATTTTCACTTCGGGATGAAACTGTGACCAGATGAGCATTGTAAGTGCTGCAGTTTGTTTGAGCACCAAACCAATCAGCCGCTACTCTGGGTGACATGTAGCATGAGTTCTCAAATCTTTTCCAGTCCTTTGGACAACCTAAGCAGTGAAAGAAATTCACACGACTCAGTTTGAGAGGGAAAAAAACGAGGGGTCCGTCGATATTGATTAAAAATAAAACGATTGTAACAGCTGCTGTGTATTCAATATGCCTATTAACGTCATAGCTATCCTTTAAATGAATAGCGGTCCTAGTACTTCTAAATACTTAGAATCTGGTCAATTTTCAGTGAAGTGAAGTGAAGTGAAAGACTTTATTTAATGAGGGTGACCCGTGACAGTAACTTAAGTTACTGATAAACTTGGGGCCCTCAGCTTAAAATAATTAGAATGCTAAAAATATATTATTTACAATAAAATGCTAAAATACGATATTAATTACAGTACAATAAAATACTTAATTAAGTTACTATTAAAAATGGTTACAAATAATAAACTGGACTTACAATTTCAAACATACTACGAATAATAAGAGTTAAAAAATTCCATTAGTTTTCTGAGAGTTAAGAATAGTATAACATAATTTAGCCTTAAACGATTTAACGGACTTCTCTGTTTTTAAAGACCGGGGTAAACTGTTCCAATCTTTAATAGTTCTGACGGCGACAGTGCGTCCTCCCTCAGAGGCGTTTCTGTGAGAGGGGCATAATAAATTTAAATTACAATTTCTAGTACTTCTCGAATGGACGTCAGAGTTTTTCCTTAAAGATGTGTTCATGTATTCAGGTAAAGTTCTGTTTATCCTTTTGTAGGCCAGTGCACATCGATTTATATAAGCTTCTTTGTAAAAGGGGATCCAGTTTAGCTTATTAAATGAAGTGACAGTTCGACTAGTACGTTGTGCTGCAAGAATAATACACGCAGCCCGTTTTTGCATACGGAGAACTCTCTCGAGTGCCTCTTTGTTACACGATGTCCATACTGTGCTTGCATACATGAAGAGTGGTTTGATTACTGCGTTATAGTAGATCAATTTTTGATTCTTTTTCAAGTAGCAGCTTATATGGCGTAGAAGACCAATTCGTTTTGAAAGTTTGTTACATAGTTCGTCAACATGTGCTTCGTAAGTTAGGTTCTCGTCGATTATCACTCCAAGAAGTTTATGGCTACCAACTTGTTCAATTTCTGCATTTTGCATCCTAGCTTCAAATTTTCCTGCGTCATGGGTTATACGTCTGCGCAGACGCTTTCCCGTAGCCAACAACGCTTTGGTTTTCTTGGTATTTATAAACATTTTGTTTTCACTAGCCCATTTCTCAACTTCTGTCAAGTCCTTTGTTAATGATTTGTTTAGTGCAGGAATAGCTTTCCAGTCTGAGCTTAAAGACAAGGTGGTATCGTCTGCATAGATATCCATAGTTGACTTGTGAACGTTTAGAGGCATATCATTGACACACAGGAGGAAAAGCACTGGTCCCAATATTGATCCTTGGGGAACGCCCTGTCTGATAGTCAGCTGTTCAGATGTGGTTTTCCCTAATGTAATAAATTGCTTTCTCTGAGACAGGTACGATTGAAACCAGGCAACAGACGGAGGGCTTGCACCGTAAATAGACAGCTTTTTTAGAAGAAGTTCGTGATTTATAACATCAAAAGCTTTACGAAAATCTATAAATACCAGACCGGTCACTTCGTCATTGTCCATGTTTTTCAGGATGTGATCCGTAAGTCTGATTAGAGCTGTTTCTGTAGAGTGACCTGACCTGAAGGCTGATTGATACTCATATAACATGTTGTCATGTAAAAACTTAAGAAGACAGCTGGCTACGTGTTTTTCGATAATCTTCGAAAAGACAGGTAAAACTGATATCGGGCGGTAATTGTTGATATCGTTTCGTGCGCCACCCTTGTGCAATGGTGTAACTTTTGCTACTTTCCAACGGTCTGGAAAACTGTTTGTCGATATTGAAAGGTTCAGCAATTTGCATAATGGACTTGCAAACGCTGGTGCAATAATTTTGAGTACACGAATACTTATGCCATCGTGCTCAGAGGCCTTGTTACAAGCGATTTTCCCTATGGTGTCAATGATCTGCTTAGGCGTTATTGGAGGGATGTTGAAAGCCACATTATCATTCAATCGCGAAGAGACAAAATTTTTCAGCTTGGTGTCATCAAACTCTACGCCAGCGTCGTTTTCCTTGCCAATTTGATCTAGGATGTTTACGAAGTACTGATTAAGCTCATTTGCAATGGAAGCTTCGTCACTAATGATGTTGTTTCCTGTGTTTAATTCATCGATGCGAACTCGAGGTTTACTAGTCCCACTTAATGTTTTGAGTGCTTGCCAAACTCCTTTTGGATTTCCTTTGTTTTCGTCGATTTTCTAGCGGAAGAAACTTCTCTTTGTTTTTTTGATGAGACTTGTAGTTTTACCCTTTGCATGCGTATAGCGTTCCCAGTCTGCAGGCAGATTTGAAATTCGCGCCGTTTTCAACAGCTTGTCTCTTGTTTTCATAGACGACAAGATCTCTTTAGTCATCCAAGCTGGCTGGTTCGGTTTCTTGACGCGTTTAGATTTTAGTGGAATGTGCCTGTCCAAAACGTCATTTAGCATTGTTTCCATTGTAATCAAAACATCGTTTAAATCATCAAAAACAAAGGAACATCTTAACACTGGACCCAACCTGTAAATCTACGTTTCCCCTTGTAAAACTGGAAGGGACTGGAAAACGAAACTCTGGCATCTGCGGCAAAAACCAAACAAACCTGACTGCGTTCTAGAAATACCTGGCTACACGCTCTTCAGGAAAGACCGGCAAGGAACCAAGAAGGGCGGCGGAATTCTCGCCTACGTTGCTGACAATCTAAAAGTCGAAAGAATTACAAGCTGAAACACATACATTTCTTGGTTTCTTGATTTCAGTAACAAAACCAGGATGCGTTGTGTAGACATGGTCGAGACAAGTTGAGCTCACGGGACGTGTAACTTTGTGCACGAGTTGGCTTAAATTTAGGCTTTTTAGTGTCTTCGCTAATCGATGATGTTTGTAGACATATGTATCCAAGAAGTTTATATTAAAGTCTCCAAACACATACATTTCCTGGTTTCTTAAATAAGCTGTTTCAATGTTAAGCTCCAGTTTGGCATCCGTGTCCGCCGTTGAAGAAGGCGGGCGATAAACAGCTCCTGTGAGTATCGGGCGATTTGATTTGTAGGGATAGACTTGTAACCAGACGGTTTCTAGATCCATTTCTTCCAGGCTTGTAATTCTTTCGACTTCTAGATTGTCAGCGACGTAGGCGAGAATTCCGCCGCCCTTCTTGGTTCCTTGCCGGTCTTTCCTGAAGAGCGTGTAGCCAGGTATTTCTAGAACGCAGTCAGGTTTGTTTGGTTTTTGCCGCAGATGCCAGAGTTTCGTTTTCCAGTCCCTTCCAGTTTTACAAGGGGAAACGTAGATTTACAGGTTGGGTCCAGTGTTAAGATGTTCAGAACACCGTATACGCTGAACGCAAGTTCAACTTTCAAACTAAGGACGCAAACAAACATCGTTTATCCAAACTACTGTAATGATCCTTGGCCGTATGCACCAAAATGAAGACGAAGGCACCAACTGTACGGTGAATAAAACGAAATTGATTGCAAGACTGGTACTAAAGAAGAAGGTCAAAAACTAGCAACACTAGTCCTCCTCAGGGCGATTACCATAATGTAAAGAAAATAACGGCTCTGAAATTTATGCTCTTTTTATTTTACGTTATACAGGGCCCCCGTTGATACCAGTCCTGCGACTGAAGGGGTCACCCTGTTTAAATATTGATTATTATTATTATTATTATTTAAATACCAAGGATGCAGCGGTAGTTAATATTTAACTAGTAAACGTTGCCTTCAGTTTTAAGATCACGTGATAAAATAAATAAATTTATTCAAGAGCGAAAAGCATGACCGGCAAACATTATTGTCGTATCGTGTTTTCGTTAAGAGATACAGTCATGTAATTTGTTGAGCCTCATCTAAAATAAAAGCAAATTTTGCCTACATATTGTAATGCAATTATCTCGCACCCTACAGGGTCCTCACACCGACTTGGAGCTGAGGAGTTTCACCTCACAGTAGTCTAAATTATTTTTACTCACCCAGCTTTTCGTTTATCCATAAAGTTCCAACTGACTTCAGAAGAATCATGAATCCTCCCAGTTTAGTAAGATCCATATCGTTTTATCGCCTCAGCTTTGAATTACAGCTAATGAGGGATGACACGTTATTGTATTTTCCCAAAAGTTAGGGCTCTTGGTGAAGCCGAGGCACAATGAGAAGGTTGAAATTATGCCCAGGGCTTATTATAAATTCCTAGTTTACTGGAGCATATTGACAAAAGATATTGCAGGTGTTGGCAACTTTTGAATACCTAATTAAAATGAAGACAGGTTATTTAGCGTGAGTAGTGTCACAGAAGCTGACGCACCTCAAACTAGTAGTGGGGCGTTGTTGGTGTCGTTGAATAAGAAAACTCGATAAATTTGATGCTGTTTTTCTCTTTAGATATTGCAATTATTTCAAAATTGCAATTACACTTAACGACAAATCACTACGATTAGGCTAGGCTTTTGCTTAGTCAGTTGGGAAAGAGTCCTTAGGGACACCCTGATTTGGTTTACCTACAGGGAACATATCTGTTTACAAACTTTGTTTTTGTTATTTAAATGTACAAAAGGTTAAACAATAGAACTCGTTGTCTCACCAGCCAATAGTTCTCTGGCTTGCATATAAATGACAATAGGTGACGTCACTGATAGCGAGTTGCGTTTGGTGACCTGGCGACCATAACGGCGACAGCGGGGATTGTAATATTAACGTACGAATCTCTCAATAATCTAGATTTATTCTGATTTTCTTCTGATTACCGTTAATTATGTTTTTGGGGGTGGGTGGAGGGGTGGGGAGCGGTCGCCTCTGCCCATTGTTCCACGGGCATGTTATGAGGTTTGGCTGCAGTAGGTACATCCTGAATGGTTTGCGGATGCAATAGATCCCGTAGCCACACGAGTCATATGGCAGCCATATGTAGTGTTACGCCGCCAATAGAGGAATCTTTGTCTATAATATCTGTCACTAAGCGGTGCAGTTTCCGATGATAAAATACTTTTTGTGTGAGGCAAGTTTATAAAAACTCAAGAAAACCACGAAAAGTCAATTTCTCTTTCAATACAAAGTACACCCACAGAACTGGATATTTACAGAGATGCTTAAGTTTCACAAGTCGTTTTAATGTCAGCAGGTAGTAGTCAAAAGACATCATTTGCACAATGACGTTATAATGCAGCAACACTATATGAATGTTACACCATGTCCGTGCTCAGTGAAATATGATCTTCAGTCCATAAGGAGTGCGGGCACACTTTTGTTTAGTCACGTGAAAATCGTATGATCAACACACCTCCACAACTCCCACAATGGCATCCATAGTTTGGCTTTTATGGCAGTTTCGGTTTTCTGTCCTCTCTCATTTTCGAGCCGCTCATTGGACTCAGCATGGCTTCCAAACCTTTTTTAGTGTGTTTCGTCGTGCTTTCCTTCTCTCTGAGTTCATTTTCGAAGCCATTAGAGGAAACCAATGCTTTTACAGCTTGGCTCAAGCGTTTGGATAGCGAAATAAAGACGAAAGTCTTGTCAAGTGACAGTTGCGAAGTTTGTAAGTTGCTATCTCTTCTGGCTCAAGCCACTTTCCTGGCAAACAAAATAGAGGATGAAGTGGTTTCTGTGTCACAGAAGATCTGTAAAGAGTTGAAGATAGAGGACGATCGAGTATGTACCCAGGTCATATTAGAATTTCGAACTGAAGTGTTGACAGTTACCGACAAAGTTTTCCTGAACCCTTCAGAGGTTTGTGGCAGCTTGTTTGGACCAACTTGCGCTCACAGAAGGGATCCTGACGAATTTTGGAATATAACAGTGCCTGGTAAAAAGCCGCCTGTGAAGCCTGTCCCGCCCCCAAAGGTAAGGATCAAGCATTTAAGTTTTTATGCAATATTTAACAGTTACGTAATGATACTGAAAGATTTCCTTGGTACATTAGAGCTCACTGTTTGCATTGAAAGTTAGCTGTGCTCTTGTTACATAGATCATGAGATATCCAAATCAGGTGACTGGTGACTTGGCGTGGTTCATTCCAAAATGTAATCTCATCTTTATTGAACCGCAGTCATACAACTCTACAAATAAAGGCTGCTTTCAACTGCTGTGATCAAAGATCAAAGATCAAAATAAAAACGAAAGAAAAGCAACATGAAAGTTAACAATAGCTGCCTAAGGAAGTCTTAAAAATGTAAATATGGAGAGTTTTTTAATTTCATTGTGTAGTCCATTCCACAATTTTCCACTTCCTGGCAACTGAAGCACTTTTTGTCCGGTAAAGTGCCATAAATTATTTAAATAGCAAATTTAGAGATACATGAGAGAAATACATTGGATACTAAACAACATATTTCCTGTCGAAAACCATCACACTTGTACAAACAAGCAGCTCTTGCCACCCAGCTACACAAACATTTGGTACAAATTATTTTTCAACTTTTGAATGCAATATGCGAAGAATTTAAACATAAACTTCATGCTCTTTGTGGTTATGATATCTATACAGTTGAACCTCTTGACAACGAGCATCTTGGGGACAGAGAAAAGTGGTTGTTGTAGAGAGGTGGTTATAATGGGGAGGTAGGGATGTGACACCTGTTTGTTTTGGGGGATGCAGCATTTTTTTTTTTATACTTGTTGCAGCATATAAATATGTAAGAGGTTATTTTATCAGAAGGGAGGTGCTTTAGTGGTCATTGCTGCTGTGGAGAGGTGACCATTGTTAAAATTAAAATAAGAGTGAATGTCTGGACTGTCCACAGGGACATAAAAAGTGGCCATTGTGGAGAGGTGACTTTCAGTCGAGGTTCAACTTTATTTCAGTTATTTTGTCTTAATAACACTAGATCCACATATGCATTTACACCTTTAATTATTTCCCATTTCAGCCTGGTTCACCAGTTTCCCGTGTCCTGCAGTTCTCTGACATCCATCTTGATCATCTGTATAAAGAGGGAAGCAACCCAGACTGTGGTGAGCCACTGTGTTGCCGCAGTAATGATAGCCCCCCTGGTATGTATGTTTCCATTTTCCAAATCAGTCTTAAAAATTTCAGGCCATTTCATTGGAACATTTATTAACTCATTGTTTAATATTGTGATGTTGTTTTGCTTTAGCACCTGGAAAACGAAAAGCAGGCAAGTATGGGGACTATTCATGTGATATTCCACCAATAACATTTGAGAATATGCTCCAGCACATCAACAACACTCATCAGGTAATAATCAATATATCTCTCTCTTATTTTTACAGTGTATAGTATTTTGGTCAAATATAATTCTCATTTGGTAGAAAGTTTAATTTGAGAGTGCATGTGCATCATCTGTTCAAGTACACTGAACTTGTATAGATGTGTTGTGTTGATAATGTGCTGTGAGTGTCCTGGTAGCAATGTGCATTGTATTTATTGGAGACATTTCAGCTATTGATCATCATAGTGTGCAGACTTCATTACAAGCTTTCTCCTTCATCTTATTTTTTTTATTTCGTATATCCTTTGGCCACATTGAAATGATAATTTGACTGCTGGTTTACAGGATATTGATTATGCTCTATGGACAGGAGATATTCCAGCACATAATATTTGGAACCAGTCACGTTCAGACCAGGTGCAGTTTACAGCATGTCATAAATATTGTCATATAAATTATATACATTATGATGGGTAATGCTATCCACCACTCCAGATAAATTTAATCTTCATCTGGTGGATTTATAGAATAAATTTTAAAAAAACCAAAACATCAGGTGTATTCCTGAAACAGGGCTTGAGATTGCGACCAGTGGTATTGTTGTCAATGTGACTAACATTTCATTCTTAGCGACCAAAAATACTGGTTTACATGTAGTCACCATTTATGGTGAAAACCATAATGTGAAAGCCTGGTAGAGAGATATAATTTATCCCTCTACATGTATATGTACCTTGTGTAAAGTTTTGTGATCAATTTTGTTAGGCAATTATTTAGTGTGAAAGTTGATTTTTTTTTTTAGTTATCTCAAGTGTCCCCTATTAGCAAAGACGATTCCCCTCTGCTAGATTTTTAAATCAACACATTAACCTTTGGGTGTGCAAGCTAACTCATACCCCCAGCATGGTACAAGGGGGATGGAGGGGTGGATAGAATCCCCCCTCTTGGTTTTCATTCTGTTAAGGCAGAGCGAAATAAATTTACATTGATTAGATAGCCCCGAGCTTGCTCTACAAGATGATACCATTTTTGTTGGTAATGACATCATTTGACCCATCATCTTGGACTGCCATCTTGGATTTCACTTTTTTCAAAAAAAGTCAAGAAATAAAGGAAATTAAGACAAATTCAAGCCAGAATGCTTACGAAATGTACAAATTCGTGAATTTCTGCTATTTCATGAAGAAAACTGGAAAAAACTACAGAATTATGTCAAAAAAGCTGATTTTTGGTCAGACCTACTTGGAATTTGGTGGTTGCCATGGCAATGTCAAAAATGATGGATAGACAATTGACATGTCAAAATTTCCGTAGAGAATGGGGAACAGCTACTGAAAGTTTCAACCCCTTAGAGTAAATCATCTTTTCAAAACTTTGAAAAAACCTTATTGGGGAGGGGAGGGTTGCATTCATCCCCCCCCCTCCCCCTTGTACGTCTGAGGGTTAATAAAATTGTTAAAATTGTATTATATTTTTCCTCCTACAGTTAAAGGCCTTAGACTATGCCACCAAACTTTTGGAAAAATATTTGCCTGGACTGAAAGTGTTTCCTGCAGTTGGCAATCATGAAAGTGCTCCAGTGAATAGGTACATGTTTTGAAACAAGTTTTGTTGCTGTGACAATAGCCGAAACAAAAACACCTGTCAAGTTTAAATGTCCCAGCTATAGTGGAGTTTAATGTCCGATCTCTACAGTGTTGAGTTAGTTGTGTTGTAATGAAGTTAATTATGCACTTGTTTGAAAAGACTATTTTTTAACTTACATGTTTGACCCAGGGTAGGTAGTAAAACTAATTGTTTATAGTACATGGTTTGAACCCAGGAGTATCAGTAGTTCGTATAGTGTGATCGTCCAGATGAAAAGAACTGTCATTGGTGACTGATGTTTCGACAACCTGAGCGGAAGTCATCTTCAGAGTCAAGTGAATAGTGTTTGTCAGTCGATGGTGTTATACATGTAAGTCTGGTCCGTTGTAAGTGATTGGTCAGGTTAGCCATGATGGTATTGGTTGAAAGACTTTTGTAAAGTTTGTCATTAGTCATTGGTTGGTGTCGATCTGTCTATTGTTGCTAACGATTCAGTTTCCTCTGAAGATGATTGAATTCGATCTGTTCAGGTTGTTGAAACGTCAGTCACCAACAACAGTTCTTTTTGTCACTATGCTCACCCAGACGATCACACTATACAAACTACTAATTGTTTGTGTTGTCCATTAATTGATGCACAGCTTTCCCCCTCCATTCATCACTGGTGCCAATTCAAACCAGTGGCTGAGGGACTCTTTAGTTGACCACTGGAAGACCTGGTTACCAGATGATGCTTTACAAACAGTGAAAAAGTAAGTTGATATCAGTAATCATTGCAGATGTTTCAGCCTTATGTAACTGACATCTCAAGGTTACCTTTAATTGTACTTTCAGGGGATCTCTAGTCCACTGCAACACTTTGCAGTTACATTGACTTTGACAGAACCCTCAAATCTGCTATCAAATTAAGGGTTACAGACCTGGCTATTCAAAAAGTTTACTTGCTTTCCTTAAAATGAATTATCAAATTTTCCAACAAGTCTTAACAGGAATTAGGTAATTACATTTTTTAATACTTTTTACAGTTACAACTCGACACCATTGTAATTTATATTTTGGAAATTTCATTTTTTGCTCAGGGTCAGAACCCCGGTATTATGTTTCCACCCTGAGGTATACAACGGTGCCTGCCAACTATTACAGATATCAGTTAAAATGCTGGGGGGGGGGGGGGGGTGGGGGGGTGGGGGTGGGTTGAGCTGCAAAGGGCCAGCCTCCCTTGTGGGTAACAATATGAGTACACAGTGCTTTACTTCTTATCACTTTGTGCTTCTTGGGAACTAGAATACATTAAATAATGTAAGCTTCCGTGGTGTGGGTAATGTTGGCCTGTATGTGAACTTTAATGCACGTTTATACATGTACATGTAGTCACTATGTTTCTAAGTATTTTTTTTTATTTTTTCATTACAGGGGAGGTTACTATACAGTGTATTTATCAAAAGGATTGAGATTAGTGTCACTCAACATGAACTACTGTAACAATTTGAACTGGTCTGTTAATTTTGTTGTTGTTGTTGTTATTGTAACTCATAGGATTAATATTTGTATGAAATGTTTGGTTATTTCAACATCCAAATATAACTATTAATACTACATGTATTAATTTGTATGTACCTCTGTACAGTTGAGAAACTCAGTGGTACAATTCTTCATTTAAGGGTTATGTGTGCATGTATTAAAAACCATGCATTTGAATATAAGTAATTAGTGCTTGGATCTCAAAATTATTTGTAGATGTATGTAGTAATGTGTTAGTGTTTTCCAGGTGGCTCTTAATCAACAATGTCGACCCTGCTCAAGAACTCCAGTGGTTGATAGACTTATTACAGGAAGCTGAAGATAATGGCGAAAAGGTCTGTGTTTTCTGTTGAGTCCTAAGTCAACACCGCAGAGGTGTTAATTAACATGTAAACACTGCATTTTTAACCTCAGTAAGTCAACTGAAAGCAGCCACATCTCCTAGTCAGATGACTTGTGCAACAAATGTGTTCTTTTGAACAAGATTTTCAGGTCCCAAGGGTGTTCACTTACAGGAGGTTCAACTATACTAGTACTTAGAAGTGTCATATAATGTTAAGACCAAGAGATTAAGTAAAAAACCAAATAAATAAACATTGTATTATCTTCTGCTCGTAAGTGAATTATATTAATATTAAAACATGTTAAACACTTTAAAAAAATTGAGGTTGCATCATAATTATTTATGTACATTGAGTAAGAAGTTACAAATCATGCATGAATAAATATTTCTACAGATTTTTGTATTATGTATTTACAGGTTCATATTATCGGTCATATTCTTCCGGGAAACTCAGATTGCCTCAAACCCTGGAGTTGGAATTATTACAAGATCGTGAACCGCTACCAGAGCACTGTAACAGCACAGTTTTTTGCTCACACTCATGCTGATGAGTTTGAAATCTTTTATGATGAGAAGACAAGGAAAACACCCACAAAGTAAGAATACAACAATATTCCTTTGAATAATTGTTGTATCTGTTCATTACTAATGATGACATTTATATAAATCTCTGGGTTTTCTTGACAGTATTGCCTTCATTGGACCAAGTGTTACAACCTATCAAGGCCACAACCCAGGCTACAGGATTTATGACATTGATGGAGATTATGCAAACAGCTCCAGGGTATAGAGAGTCTTTTCAATTAGTAATATGCTATTGATGTTATCACAATGTGTGCAAATCAGCAGCGATAAAATGTAAAAAGTATATTAGGTCTTCCTCCTCTCTTTAAAGCTCCTATTACAGGTGTAGATCTTTTGCAAAATATGCAATAGTCTGATGCTCCCACAATGTAACCTTTCTCTTAAAAATGTTAGTGATTTTCTGAAGTTGCATTACATTATGGATTTTAAAACTACATGTAGTAGCTTACATGCATATAATCTGTAACTTTGGTTTAAAGTTGTTTCCTCTCTAAAAGAATTTGTATTTTTGTTAAGGTTGTATTGAACCATGAAACGTACATTCTGGACCTTGATGAAGCAAACAAGGGGAATTTACAGTGGAAACTGGAGTATTCAGCTAAGGTAATTTATAAACAGTGCGCTTAGATTTGGCTATACATGTACAAGTAGCAGATGTTGATACAGGTGGATAGAATTTTATTTTTCTCTTGTGGACAACCAAATATTTTAATGTACACAGTTTCGAAAAATAGGACCTGCAATAACTTGACTGCTGGTTGAACTTGCCTGAACTATATCTTAGTACACTTAATTTACACCTGTTAACTATTTAGGCCCAGATTTCTATTCATATGTTAATAGTTAACGTTTTTCTGTGTCACCTGTAGGAGGCTTATGATATGCCATCACTTTTACCTAAAGATTGGAATGACTTGGTTCATCGCATGGCAACTAATACCACCCTCTTCAATACATTCTACAAGTAAGTTGGACAGGAAAGACAACATGTCATGTTTGTGCATTTGACTACAAATGAGGTCCTGCAGCAATAATTAGTACTAAAACGAGATCCAGATCTATGTACTTTTGAACATAACACACAGCATTAGTACCTGTGAGCTAAACACACAAAATCTGAAGGGAATGAGGGTGCTTTCTGTTGATTGGAACTTTGCTGTGCATTTTCTTTCTCAAATTTAGCAATTTCAACTTTAAAGCCATGAAAACTGATGTTCTTATTTGTACTTCAAATTTTAAAGTTCTAATGTGTAACTTGAGTTATTTTTTTCGACATTTGCAGTGTGGGAATTATAATTGGTATTAATTAGTGAAAGATGACATAACTATTTATTTATTCATATCCATCTTCTCTGTGGCAGATATTTCTGGAAATCTGCACCTAATCATTCATGTGATGCCAGCTGCCGTGAGAATATGCTGTGTCGAGTGATGACTGGGCGCTCCCATGACAACAGTGCCTGCACCCTTGTTCAAGAAACGTTTTCAGAAGAAAAGAGGCAATTGTTTGAGCAGTCTTTAGATGTCTGTTAGCAGCAATCTCGTTTAACTTATATTTAATTGTATGCAAATAATCCCATTGAAATTGAAAAAGAGTTACTGACTTGAGGGTACTGTAGAATGTTGAAAAAATAATTTGCAATAGTATGCGGTGCCCATTATCAAAGTCCAGCATAAAAAATTGCTAGAAATATCTATTTTGCCAAGTGTTTGAATTATTTACTTAAGTTAGTAACTTATTGAGAAATTAGTGCACTGGATTTCTTCTAGAATGTCTGTTTATAATAATGATATTTTAACGGGAAGCTTTCTCACCCGTAGGTGATCTACAGAAAGGTCCCAATCCAAAATAACATTAAATTATTAAAAAATAAATACACAAATTAAAAAATATATTAAAAATACAAAAGTAAATTATAGACTAATAGATTTAAAAAAATTACTTTTAAACTGACATATGGTGTCAGAGTTCTTCAAGTCACTGTCCAAGGCATTCCAGTCTTTAAAGGCATGATAACAAGTTCTCTGTTTACCCCAGTTCCGTTTTACTGTTGGAAGTCTAAGATGATCTTTGGAGCGAGTGTTATATCTATGGACATCGCTATTTCTTGCATGTGACTGAAATTGTAGCAAAATCCAGATAAAAAATTTCAATCATTTTTTTGTAATTCCCAAAAGGCATTATTGTCCCTACGTATGCCAGTGGACGGGTTTTGTAAACCTTTGTATATACCTGTAGAATAGTGGAATAGTTTATAGCTAATAAAAGGTGAAATGCCAGTTACTTACTGTGTACAGAGTTAAGTCTTGCAATAAAAACATTCATTTTATGTAGAAAAGAATAAAATTAATCAGAGTGCTGGCTGCTGTGATAGTCGTAGGGGCTATTGGAGTAAGACAGCCAATTTCATAGATAGAGAAACTGAGGTTTGTTGTGTGATAATCTTTCACTTACGAAAAAAATAAACAAAATAACATACAAAAACGGACGAGAAAACATACAGATTAAATGTAAAAGGTCCGTTTATGAGGACCTTAGGCCATCAGCGTCTCTCAAATTTAGCAATTTCAACTTTAACGCCGTGAAAACTGATGTTTGTCAGTAGTGTGCGTGCACGTGCCAGGTCTGAAACTAAATCCGCTGAGGTGTTGGGTCGTCTTGGATGGTTACTCTGTTACAGTTGTCAGAAAGAAAGAGAGATGATTACAAGATATGTATTTTAGTTTTTTTTTATCGGCCTCATCCCCCCACCCCAGGTGTCGGCACATTTTGACCAGGAAAAACATGGAGGTAGCGCTGACCAGTCGAGAGGCTGGACTAGGAAGTTTACGCCATACCCTTGCATATCCTTGGAAACGGAGATTTACTTCTCATCTTTCTCTCTCCAGCGAGATAAATCCAGTATCTATAGATTTGTTTTTCAAACCGAAAATCGGGAAATATGAGCAACTCAACCTTCCTGAACGTTTTGTTCGGCTATTGTTGGCTGATTTGGCTGATCTGTTCTTACTGTTATATTATTACAATTTGGTCCTTTTCTTACCGGTCCTTACCTTTTAGCACCTCGGCCACGCCCTTTGATCCTTCTCGCATCGTACCCAGTGTATTTTCGCGCTTTGCGAGGATGTTAGGGCCCCATTTATATGGTCTTGGTTACTCGAGACAACCCTCCCTCCAAGATAGCCTAGCCGAGATAACTTTTAGCTTATTTCTAGGAAAATTCAAGGGAAAATCACTTGTTTCGATGGAACTCACTACTATTAACGGGAACTTTGGCGAAACATTTTAAGGAAGTGTTTCTTTTCCCTTGGCCTTACAGAGTTCGTTTCCATGTGCCAGATTTGTTCGGCACGGCCTGAAATACTCTGGATCAGTTTCAGTGATATATGAACCTACTGAAGGAATATAG